>NC_045779.1:27193314-27506573 GCF_008692025.1 Phocoena sinus
CAAGCAGAGATAAGAAGGAATTTCAGCAGGAGGAGGCACGTCCAGTGAAGTTTGAGAGAAAATTAGAAATGAGATATTTAGATCTTGACTGTAAAAATGATCAGTAGTCAAATGACAGAAAAGTCAAGCAGAGACACGAATAGGCCAGAATCACAGACCACAAGTAAGATAATTTGTAACTGTGTCTCTGCGAAATTGTGTTGACTAAGTTCTACTGCCACAGAAAGATGAGCCTATGTTTCATGCATTATGATTTTCCTAGACCTAACATAATGCTAAGAACTTCGCAAGTGTTCAGTACATGCTCCTTAGACTGAGATTCCAAATTAAGAAACTGGAGTCAAGACTGATAAAGAAGTAGGAATACACGTAACGACTAGGAATACATACAAGATCGGTTTCTTTGAAACACGATAGGGGCATAATCTAAACCTCACTGTACATCTTTAATATGGGCTGTAGAATTTGACGTCAGCTTTCTTCAATTGTTTTCCAATTCTTTCCTAGCATTAATATGACCTTTCTAGCTTTTAACTGAGCACAGAATTACCCAGCATATGTTAGAAGAAAATTGTCCATGGGTCTTTCAGGTTTCTACACATCTTTTGTTCCAGACTATCATTTCAAAGACGTTGAGGTAGCGAATAGCCTTGGAAGACAAGCCTGTCCCAATGGACAGATGTGTTTCCCAGTCAGATAACAGAAAACAGTGTCTTCCTCTGGGGCAAAGTTTGGACAGGTTTTCTGGAAGTCCCTTATAAGGTTGAGGTTTCCTGAATACAGTGTACCTCAGCTGTGACACGGACCCACTGTGTTCATGGCATCCATATCTGTGAGCCCCAAGTGGGTGCTGGGGAGCAAGGGAAACTGATGCTCACATATAGCTCATGCTGCCTGCTCTGCTGTGAGTAATAAAGCCCTTTGCCTTTTCCCCAGAAAATCATGTGCTCTTCCATCATCTTTGAAAGTTTGGCAGCCCAAATGATTGATTTGCAAGTAGGGTCAAGTCTCAGATACTTTACGATTTTTGGTGGAATCAAGATTACATTCCCTAGCTTCACCTTCAGTTAAGTAATAGCCACAAGACTAACTTCTGACTAACAGGGTTTGAGCAGAAGTGTTTTATGACTGTGAGGACATGTTTTTATAATTAGAGACTACGGGCTTCGTATATTCTTCCTACTGTATAAAATGCAGATGGAAGTGTTGACGCTTTAGCATCCATCTTGGAATATAATTTGACTTTAGGAATAAAATCCGTGCAGTACCGAGCAATAAGATAGGTTCCATAGTCTCTGACACTGTATAGGATTTTATAAAATGCATTTGTATAATTTTCTTTTTTATTAAGCACTATAATATACCTGTCATCTTGTTAAACAGTTACCACTAATTAACTCAATAAAGCCTCATAAAAACTCTGTAATGCAAATATTACTGTAATCTTCATATTAAGATGAGATAAATCAATGGTTATCAAACTTAAGAAATTCAGCCACCTAGTAAATTACACACAACCAGAAAGTGGCACACAATTAGCAAGTGGCGCTCAATTAGAAAATAGGAGGACTGGAGTGCGACTCAGTCTTCCCGATTCTGCCAAACACTATGTCACTCGTTAAAGTGCCACATGGGAAAAAATCACGCTTGTTCATCCCACTACCATATACCCAGCACCTAGCAACATGCATGCTACAAACTAGGTAATCAGTAGTAGGTAATTAATAAATACTTATTAAATGAATTAGCGAGATAGTCACTTAATCACTCTGACCCTCACTTCCCTCATATATTAAACAAGAATTATGAAAAAAAAGGATTATGGAAATCTTGCAAAAATGTTATTAAGATTAGACAAAATACATAAATTTTATCATATATCAGGTACCCAATTAATGGTTGTTGTAATTATTACATATGTGTTAAGAAAAGTGGCAGCTGACCTCACTCTGTTCTGACCTCTAATGACCAAGTTTGCTTCCAGGAATTTATTATATAAATATATTAAATAAATACAAAGACACTATAGTTTATGCAAGTAGAGGTGATATTTAAATGTTAAAGCCATGTATTGCTACATTAAAGAGATATTTATAACTGACATAGGAAATAAACATAGACTGGATTAGATTTTATTGTCCTTGTATGTTTTATTCTTCATAATGACCATTCAGGTCAGAAATTGTCTCCTCTACAACAAATGACACATTTAGCCCTTACACAATGGTGAAGCCTAGAGATGAATACATTCTCAAACAGCTGCAGCACATAATTAAAATGCACATGTTGGTTGACAGCCTGCATCTTCCTAACCTCTAGCATTTTCATGGGTCTCTTTGTTAAACGCAAATAGAAATAATAAACTATTGCTAAATAAATACAACTGAGGAACACTCTAAACCCAAATTTCCAAGTATTGAGCAATTACAGTTGGAGACACTGAGAACTCCATAGATAATCTATCAAATACAAAATAAGGAGAGGGTCATTCCAAGATGAATGGACATAAGTCAACATGGGGTATAGGAAAGGACAAGGATGAGACAGAACTGGCATGATTAAGGAAGAACAGGATCCGCATGGAAGCAGGAGAGAGATGAGACATTCCTTCTGTTCTTTCTGGATAAGGGTTCAATCAAGTACCCCGTGGGAAAGAACTGGGTTAGTATCAAACAAAAATCACTTAGAATTATTTGTATAGCTAAGACTTCATGTTTACTGTATTGTAACTCATCCAATAACATGACTGCATTACTAATCAAAAAATATATATTTTTGTTCTTATAGAGATTTATGTAATGACCCTTTCAAGAGGTTTATTAACAACAAGTACCTGATGCTGATTGACACAAATGTCAATTGTCATTAAGCTTCTACTAAATAAGTTCTAGAGATCCAATGTACAACATGGTGACTATAGTTATTAATTACTGTATCATATACTAGAAATTTGCTAAGAGAGTAGATCTCAGGTACCTGACTGTAGTAATCATTTCACTGTGTATATGTGTATCAAAAGATAATATTGTACACCTTAAATATATATATATATATCTATAATATATGTATATATAAAACTTTTGTTTAAAACAATAAATAAAAATTGAAAGAAAAAGATTCTACTAAATATATGAGAATAGTATATTTAAAGAGCATCCTTTATAGATGGTGACTGAAAGGGCCCTTCTAAATTGAGAGTGCCCTTTCTTAGTAGATATATGAAAGATTTTAATAGTTGCAAATAGGAAGAAATAGCAAAGGATATACCTAACTCATACATGCAAATAATATTTTGGATTATTTGATATTTCTTTTTAAAATTATTCTCTGTCTGATCAGGCAAATGATATATATCCTACAAGACATATTCCTTTAAAATTAGGGGAGAAATTTAGTAGTTCATTAGTATAACATTGTAGATCTAGTTCTCCCTTAGGTAGCAGGTATCATATATTATTGCCGTCCTTATTTTCTGCTACAGATTTTATAACTATTTTAGGATATGGTCCTATTTCAGTCTGATTTATACTTATTACTACATGCACTTGGTGGGTGAGAAATTATCTGTCATCTTATATTTGACAGGATGTTCTCCTGGGCTGTATATTTTAGGTTCAAATATAGACTCTGCCTCCTTCTGTCATTTGGAGTCTTGTCTAGTTGGAATGAGTAACTGGGTGGAGAATACTATATTTGTTTAATGCTATACCTAGAAATGTTACTAACCTAACATAGTCATTGATATACTTTATTTCAACATGTTAAGTGATCAATTTTTCCACTCTTTGTTACACTAGCTTCAGCTGGTGCCTGAATCTAAAATGCATACCAATCATTGTTTAGGAAGTAGGATCCAGACACTCCATATCACTATGAGAGCTGGGACAGCTGTGTTTTGGACTAGGCACTCCATGATTGGTTCTGATATTTTTGTAAAAGCTACTATCTTTGAAAGCATCTTAATTAAGAATGATCATCACATGGCTAAATGATGAAGTCATTTCAAACTACAAAATGGGGAGAAAAATTAATCTTTCCCTTGAAACCAGTTCTACAAGTGTTCAACAGAATTATTGTCTATAAAGTCAAATGTTATCTCCTATTTTTTTTCTTAGCACTAGATTTAAAAAAAAAAATTCAGCATTGTTAAAATTTTGTATCTCTTCCAGGGACATATCATCAATCTTCTATTATAACATTATTTCCTAGTTTTTTTTTTTAAATATGAAAGTAAATTATTATAAAATTTACATCCTTTATTAGCAAAACTTTAACCTATTTCATTCTACCACTGGGGTGTCTTCTATATCAATAATTATTGAGTTCTGCTGTCCCTCAGTTAGAAAAGCCTTATTTCTAATATTTTCTATGACAACGTCCTGAAAACAAAATAAATTTACTCTAGTATGATTAGTCTAATTCACCTTAAAATGTGATTCAGACCATAATTATAATTTTTTCAAATCTATTATTTATGTAAAATAGGAAAATATTCTAACTCAATATTCCTGAATATACATCTATGGTGAAAATATCAAAATTAAAAAATGACAGCATCAGGCTTCCCTGGTGGCGCAGTGGTTGAGAGTCTGCCTGCTGATGCTGGGGACGCGAGTTCGTGTCCCGGTCCGGGAGGATCCCACATGCCACGGAGCGGCTGGGCCCGTGAGCCATGGCCGCTGAGCCTGCGTGTCCGGAGCCTGTGCTCCGCAACGGGAGAGGCCACAACAGTGAGAGACCCGCGCAACGCAAAAAAAAAAAAAAAAAAAAGACAGCATCAAATCCAGATCATTAATTTCCAAGGGAAAATATTTGAAAGACTATTTTAAGACTATTGCAGGAATTGAACAGTATCTAAACCAGAGCCAAGTATTGCCAATATATGTGGGTGTATTCAAAAATATGTACGTATCTGTAAAACTAAATTTGCAATGTTGATGTTGTTTCCTGGTGGGTAATAATGAAGAAATCTCTACAAAGTAGTCAGACAGCATTGCAGTGAGATAGGAAAATGACATTGGCTCAAATGTTCTGGGGGAAAAATTGTGAATAAATGTTTAAAAATACAACTGGCAAGGCGAAATATAATAAAACACTATCAGTCCTTCTTAGTAGGTTTTGTTTGAGTGGGAAGTTGATGACCTAGAGATTTGTCTTTTACTAGAGCAACCAAATAAATATGGTCCAAGCTCACACACTTTTGAGAGTGAAAAGGGACACTACTAATAATCACATCTGGACAATAAGTGCAAACATAGAATATCCCAATTAAACCAGGTAAGCAGACTGCCATAACTAGATGGATAATTTATAGAAATACTAGTAAAAGAAGCTAGAGTAGTACTATGTGAGGCCAACTCAAGTACATTCTGAGATTCATGGACTACAGTTTGAAAAATATTTTTAAAGAGGAGTTAATCCCATTCCATAAATTAGTTAAAGATTTTACTCCATTATAATTTAGAATACATCTACTGACTTCAGTTACATGAAATGTAATTTCTGGATGTTTCTCTTCCATTTCCATTGACCCTCTTCTGTCCACATTAAATGTCAAATGGGAATCAAAGAAGAAAATATGGCTGAAAGAGATATCCATAGTTTTGACTATTAAATCATAATCAGAAAAAAGAGAAGCAAGAGATTCATTAACGGGATTGCAGAGGAGACTATGCGTTATGAAGAATTCTGAGAGTTCTATAAATGGTTGTTGAATCACTTCTGAACAAACTGTATAATCTGAAATACTAATAGGTTTAATAAGTAATATTATATATTATTAGCATTGATAATGTTAGCTAACACAGAAAGAATTTGGTACATACTTCTAAATACATTACATATATAACTTCTTTAAATTTCATAACAACTTTATGAGGTAGGTGTAACTATTATCCTGATTTTGCAGATGAAGAAACTGAAGCACAGTGAGGTTATGTAATATGCTCAAGGTCACACTACTAGCAGGCATTTGATTTGCAGTTTAAACCCAATAGATTTGTATCTGAAAGGCTTGCATTTAAATGTCAAACAACAGAATTATGGTTCTAAAGACAGACTTTACCAAAAATAGAATAAGCCTCCTCCAGATGTAGAGAAATTTCACTAAATAAGAACACATACAATTGAGTCTTTCAACTGATTGTTAGATGGGACAAAATTGTTAGATGGGACAATAAGGTCTGCCCATGCCCTCTAGGATCTTAGAGTTAAAAGATACATTGCCCATATTAAGGTAAAAATATATATATGTAAAGAGGAAAGTGGGTTACAGAAAATATTAGATATTCCTATACTTATAGCTCAGGCTAGGGACTGAAAGTTAGTTGTGATTATTAGCAGGGTTTTTTTTTTTTTTTGGTCAATGTAGAGAACTATACTGCAACCTTCAGTTTTAGATGATATTAACATATTTATATTTAATATCAGCTATTTGATATTGACCACTAAGATAATTTAATATTTCTGGATTCTAACTTCCTCATTTATAGAATGGGTAAAATATCTCAACCAGTAGTAAAATTATATATATATATAAAGTGCTATATTGTTGGGTATTTTTACTATTACTTTTTTACTGTGGCACATAATATATACATAGTAGGGACACAAAATATGAATGTGTAACTCAATAAATTATCACAAAGCAAACATCCATGTAACCACCACCCAACACAAGAAGCAGACTATTTCCAGCATCTCAGAAGCCTCCCTGCTATCCACTCCTACTCATGATTCTATCACTCCCCAAATAAAACTGGCATCCTAGCTTCTCACAGTAGAGTTTATAGTCTGCATTTGAACTTGATAGGAACTGAGTTTGTACAATATGCCTTATTGGATTGGCTCCCTTTGATCAATATCTTTTCCTAATGTGTTTCCCTTTCTGTATACTGTCCCATTGAATGAATACACCAAAATTATTAATCCACTATACTCTTCAGAGACATGTTTTTTTTTTTTTTTCTGGACCTTTACAAATAATGCTGCTATGAACAGTCTTCTTCATTTTCTTTCTCTTTGTTGGCATTAATTTAAATTGGAATTCTGCATCACCGTGTATCTGCTGTTAAATATAGGTGACAATGTCAAATTCTACAGAATATTTAACTTCTAGGAGCTCTAACAATCTAAGAACCTATTAATTCAATCAAGGGTTGAGATATTAAAAAGCTGTTTCAGTCCTTGTGAGAGATGATCTATTTTTGGTTCACTCTCACTTCATTGGTTCTTTATGCCACCAAAGGAAAACTTTGCTGTTTTACCAGGGTTCTTCTTCTTTGGCTGACCCTAGATCCAAATTCTTCCCACACCCAATCCATGTGTCCGTCAAAACCACCACTCAGCTTTTGAACCTGCCAGCCATACCTTTTGGAATTAGAAAATTACTACAAGGAAAATATTAACTCCACTCTGGATTATTCTTTTAGCTCTGTGCTTACAATTACTCACTTCCTTAGTGACTTAGAAGCTGCTTTTTTGTCTTCAATCATATTTACTTTTTAACATAATTTTCTTTAATTTCAGCAGAAGGTTTTTTTTGCAATATGTGAGCCTCTCACTGTTGTGACCTCTCTCATTGCTGAGCACAGGCTCCGGATGCACAGGCTCAGAGGCCATGGCTCACATACCCAGCCGCTCAGTGGCATGAGGGATCTTCCCGGATTGGAGCACGAACCCATGTCCCCTGCACTGGCAGGCGGACTCTCAACCACTGTGCCACCAGGGAAGCCCCAGCAGAAGGTTTTGCCTGAACCAGCTGATCTACCACTGTGAGAAGTGAGACTTTTCAAGTAATCAATATTCAATGGCAACAGTAGTGTAGAATATCAGAAGAAAAATGGCAGAAAAAATCAAATCAGTAAAAAAATGCAATTTATTGTATAAAGTGCTACTTGTAGTCATTCACAAAGGAATCAGCCAAAAATTACAAAAACACAAAAACAGAATTACTAAAGAAATTTCATTTGAATGAAAAAAATGAAGAGTCAAAAATGCTTTATAAATATGCTGTAGTATCAGGGCAACGGGAAATATATATATATAATTAAACATTAGCATTGTCAATTACAGCTTGCAAGTCACAATAAATGAAGCTATATGTTTAAAATAAAATTCAATAAAACTTCAAATTAATGAAAGTTACCTTAAAGCCAGTATCTTTCTTTCAATCAATGTAATAAGTAGACCTAGAGATTATCATACTAAGTGATGTAAGTCCGAAAGAGAAAGAATACCACATAATATCACTTATATGTGGAATCTAAAATATGACAAAATGAATTTATGAAACAGAAACAGACTCACAGACATAGAAAACAAACTTATGGTTACCAAAGGGGAAAGGAGTTTGGGATTAGCAAATACAAACTACTTTATGTAAAGCAGATAAAAAACCTGGTCCTGCTGTATAGCACAGGGAACTATATTCAATATCTTGTAATAAGCCATAATGAAAAATTATATATATATATATATCTATAAAACCAAATCACTTTGCTGTACACCAGAAACTAACACAGCATTGTAAATCAAATATACTTTAGTTAAAAAAATTCAGTGTAATAAGCATTCCTAACATTAAGTAGAACTAGAAAATGTAATTAGTCATTAACTCTCCCCCAGTGGCATACAGTAGTAACTTATAGTATATAATTAAATATATATTCAAAGGAAAATTTCCTGCTTTGACATTATCATTGCTAAGAGGAAACAATGAAAAGAAATTGTACCTTCACTACAGGAAGACTATGATGGAAAAACAAGTAAACAAGAAACTACAGTAAGTCCCCTACACACGAACCTTCAAGTTGTGAACTTGCAAAGATGTGAATGTGCCCAGAAAAAGGATGAAGAGAGACAAGAGGAAGAAGTCACTGAAGAACCAAAGAGATTCATGATGCAGAAAATGGCAAGAGGATTTTCTATATTTGAAGAGGCACTGTTAGTTTTTGTGGCACAGGACCCAAACGTAGAACAGTACACCAAGGTTACAGAAGCTGTTTGGAATGCAATCCAGTGCTACTGTGTCATCTATGACCAGAAAAATAGAGCTACTACCCAGACATAACTGGGTCATTTTTCAAGAGGGTAGACAGAATTGAATCCAGAAAGGAGCCAGAAACTGTGCCATCAATGTCACGCATGAGTGAAATTGCAGCCTGCCCTCCCTCTCCTATTGCTGATGATCCTTCAGATCTACCATCTCCCACCTTCTCTCCTTCCTCCAGTCAGTAACTCTTCTTGCCTGTTCACTCAATGCTGTCCCCTGTATGTCAGCTGTTGTACTGTACTACTCTACTTTTCAAGTACTGTACTGTAAGATTAAAAATGCTTTCTTTATTTTTTGGTTTTTTTTATGCATTATTTGTGTAAAAAGTATTTAAACCTATTACAGTGCAGTACTATATAGCCGGTTGTGTTATTTGGGTACCTGGACTAACATTGTTACAAACAAATTGAACTTATGAATGTGCTCTTGGAACTGAACTCGTTCACATGTAGGGGATTTGGTTTAATAATAGAGATTAATTAGAAAACAGGAAAGCAAGAGAAAGTGTTAAAAATTAGTTCAAACTCTGATTCTTAAACTCACAGAGAGAGAGAGAGACAGAGAGAGAGAGAGAGAGAGAGAGAGAGAGAGAGAGAGGAGAGAGATCCAGGATAATGTATTTAAAGAAAAAAAGAAAGAACGTCAAAATATATAAATTAGAAATGAGGAAGGCAATATATTTTCTGATATGGAGAAGATTTAGAATGAGATAAATGATTGAAATATTTATTTCAATAGATAGTTGACATTCTCTATTAAGTAAATATTTTTCTATGAAGAATAATTAATAAAATTTATTCAGAAGAAGGCAAATCAACAACCATAAAAAATAGAAAAAGTTAAATTTTATCCAAGAAAATCAGTGAGATAAGATGATTTAAAAGTGATTGTTTGGGGTTTCCCTAGTGGCACAGTGGTTGAGAGTCCACTGGATGATGCAGGGGACACGGGTTCGTGCTCCGGTCCGGGAAGAACCCACATGCCGTGGAGCGGCTGGGCCCATGAGCCATGGCCACTGGGCCTGCGCGTCCGGAGCCTGTGCTCCGTAATGGAAGAGGCCACAACTGTGAGAGGCCTGCGTACCGCAAAAAAAAAAAAAAAAAAAAAGTGATTATTTTTTCAAATTCTTCAAAGAAGTTAATTCTCATGATACATAAGCTGGTTCTCAGTATTAAGAAATGATAAGATATTAATAAATTGAATTCAGAAGATACAAAAACTGATCAAGTACAAAAATAATAGCATTTACCAATGTTTCTTTCAAAATAAATGCAAAAATAATAAAATAATATATGAGTAAATTGATTTTGACATTATATTGGGCTGGCCAAAAAGTTCATTCAGTTTTAAGTAAAAATAAAAGACACACTTTTCATTTTCACAAAGAACTTTATTGAACAGTGTATTCTTTAACCAATAAACTTTTTGGTCAACCCAGTATTTCATGAGTTATAGCATGGGTAACATAACATTTGGACTCATTGTGTATGAATACAGTGCTGGTTTAACATTAGCAAATTTAATTTATAAATAATAGCAAAATATTAATGTAGGAACATAATCATCTGGACAAAATACATTTTTTTTTCAAAATACATTTTTTTATCTCAAAAAAGATACTTCTAGACAAACCCATAAGGATGGATACTATCAAAAAACCAGATAACAAATGTCAACAAGGATATAGAAAAATGAGAACACGTGTGCATTGTTAGTAGGAATGTAAAATGGGAGAGCCACCCTGGAAAACAGTATGGCAGTTCCTCAAAAAATTAAAAATAGAATTACCACATGACCCAACAATTTCAATACTGGGTGTACACAATAAAAATTGAAAGCAGGGATTCAAACACATATTTGTACACCCATGTTCATAGCAGCACTATTCACAATAGCTAAAATGTGGAAACAACTCGTGTCCATCAACTAATGAATGGATAAGAAAAATGGTGTATACATACATATTCAATGGAATATTACATGGTCTTAAAAAAGAAGAAAATTCTGATTCTGGCTACAACATAGATGATCAATAAGAGGAATTATGATAAATGAAATAAGCCAGTTACAAAAAGACAAATACTGTATCAGGTACATAGAGTAATCAAAATCATAGAGACAGAAGGAAGAATCGTGGTTGCCAGGAGCTGGTGGCAGGGAGGGGTATGATAATGGGAGGGTTATGTTTAATGGGTATAGAGTTTCAGTTGAAAAGAGTTATGGAAATGGATGGTGGCGAGGGTTGCACAAGTGAATGTATTTAATACCACTGAACTGTATGCTTAAAACTGTTTAAGATGGTAAATTTTGTGTGTTGTGTATTTTACCACAATTTTTTTTAAAGAATACATAACAAGAATCAAGAGAACATAATTTTGGATTAAAAAAACCTAAATATTTATGCAAAAATGCATATTTACTCAAAAATAATTTATAGATTCAATATGATCACAATCAAAAATATGAAAGACTTGTGAGAATCTAGCAAAGTAATTCGCAAAGTCATCTGGGAAAATTCTCTACTGCTGCATAAAAAATTACAACAAGTTTAGCAACTTAATACAATCCAAATATACCATCCCAAAACTTCATGAGTCAAGAGTGGTCAGGGTCTAGCTGAGTCCTCTCAGGGTCTTGCAAGGTTGCAATCAAGGTGTCAGGCTGCATTTTCATCTGGAAGCTTGACTGGGGAGGAATCTGCTTCCAATCTCATTTTCTTCTCTAAGGTTAGCAGGAGAATTTCTGTCTCTTTGGTTGGCTAAAACAAAGTCATATAATATAACACAATTAAAATAGTGAGACCCTTTGCCCCATAAAGTAACCTATCAAGAAACTGGCATCCCACTACCTTTGCCATATTCTATTGATTAGAAGCAAGTCACAGCTTTCACCCATACTCAAGAGGAGAGAATTATACAAGGACACAATTTACTGTGAATCACTTTAGGGTGTGTCTGCTAAAATGTATACATTAATTGCTATTGCTAAGTATAACAACATTTAAAACAATCCAGGCAACAGCATAACAACAGTGAAACAAAATAAGTTCAGCAATGAACTCTGTGTATGTTTATGTGTTTGTAAACAATTTAATATATGCTAAAGTTAGCATTTAATATAGAATGCAGCTTAAGTATTTATGTTTGTATAGATAATGAAACACTGAGTTATGTCAAAGAGAGTGGGGAAAATATGAAATGACCTTTCAATTGTTTTTGTTTCATTATTCAGAGTCTAAGTATACCTGGGCAAACATTTCTCAGCTCAGCTCCTTCTGCCTTATAAATGGAGAATTTTCTCAAAGTCTAGCAATAGATTATCTTGTCAAGCAATAGGTTTTCTTTCCATCATACTTTTCAGCTTTGTTCTAAGTGAGTGAATATATGTGTATGTGTGTAAGTACATCTACGTAGGTATTTTAGTGTAAACTGCTAATAATTGCATTAGTGCACCAAGCCAATATAGATTTCTGACCCTCAGAATTTTATTCTTCATTATCCCATGGTAATGGTGCATATATAGAAAGCAAAAGCCCTTAAGAGCCAAAATTACTGTGGACATTGTCAATATTGGAATGACAATCAGTTCAACCCAAACATAGATCCAAACATGTTTATAGATCCAAACATGTTTCTTTTCCATTCTGTTTCAAACAAAACAAACAAACAAAAAAACTCAAAAAACCTCTTAGTAGACAACTTACTACCACTACCAAAAGAAATAAAGAAGTTGTGAAATGAAGAGGTAAAGATAGCATTAATTAGTTAATTAAAACCATATAAAATATAATCTAAATAGCAGACTAAAATCTTTATTTTAGTAATCTTACTAAAATTCAAAATGTCCTTTGTCCCTAGCAGTTTTATTTAAGTATCTCAAAAAAGGCAAAAAAAAAAAATCCTAATTGAGTCACATAGTCATACTAAGTCATCTCTTAATTTCTCAAAATCATGATACAAATAAGTGGCAAATTATAGAACATTAACATTCTCACAACCAATTGATAGTTCACTCTAGAGGGATATATTTCTAAAAAATGACACCAAAGTTAACAAAAAGTTTTTTTTTTTTTTTTGTGGTACCCGGGCCTCTCACTGTCGTGGTAACAAAAAGATTTTAAGACAATGAAAATGATCTGCAAAAAAGAATTAATAAACATATAGTAACATAAAGAGTAAACTTTATAAACTCAAAAAATTATAAAGTGATTAGAGAAAAGACATAAGTATAATAGGAGATTAAAAGAAGAAGTAAATATTATTTTTTTTCTTTTCTGAGTTATGAAAAATTGTCTTTATAATATTTTTATTCAGTTGCATTTTCCTCACAAAAATCAATGGAAAGGTTTGTTGTGTAATGTTTTTAAAGGATACTTTTGAGTTGTAGTTAAAGTGTATTCCTTCTAAGTTCAGCAATCATTCTAAGTTCTGAAAATCAAAAATTAAAACGGTTTTTGAACAACTAAAAATTTCCCAAAGTAGGATCTAGGATATTTATTTGGAACAGATTATGTGTTGATTTAATTTAAAAAATACATGTATGATGCATCTTGGTCACAGAACATAAAATACCAGCATCATCTTCTAAGATTTTTAAAAGATTATAAAAGCTATTTGTAAGAGTTAATTGTAAAATGTCTTATTTTAAAATATCAAATATTTATTGCCTTTGTGTCCCCCCAAAATGTACAATTAGAGGGAAAAGTCACATGATTCACTCATAGCAGCCTCATTTATGTGAAGTGGTGATACTGATTTTTTAAGAGTTTATATTTTAAACTTTAGAAAAAAGTGAGGCCTCCAAACCTCTAACTTTCTGGTAACCACATGTCTTCAGACAGTGAGTTCAAGAGCGAGACTCAATTTCAAAGGGATGACTTTTTTTTCCTTTCATAACTTCCTATTCCAATGACAGGCAAGAACAGGACAAATTTAAAACCAATCTTAAGTCATTTTAAAGAACCCTTGGCAAGTGAAAGAGAAAGCACTCAGTTGTGCTTAGCCAAAATGAGCATCACATACCTATATAAAACACTCATGCATGGGGACACAACTAGTCCTAATCCATCTGTTGTTGAAAAATATATAAAGTAAAAGAGGAGATGAAATAAATGGTCTAAATCGCCCTTTGAAGAAGATTTATCTGTTCTATGTTCTGTGGCAGCTGTTCTAAACAGATACAACTGGTCTCCTTTTCATTTTTCTTACATTTTAATTTGGGTTTGTTTCATGTGCATTTTTTCCTGTGAAACATGGCATATTTTTCTGATGACTTCTATGTTGTTACGAATGTGATGTCAGTGTCATTAAAATATCAGTAGATGAAAAACCAAAGGAAATCATTCTTTAATTTGAAATTAAGCTAGTTTTCCACAAATATTTCCAAAGATAAAAAGAAAAACCTTGGAGGAGATATAGCACTTGTTTTAATAATGTGCAGTTTATCGGTTACATATCAAAGAATAAAATTTAGTAAAGTGATTTATGCCTTCACCAATAAAAATGTACAAGTAATTACTGCTAAATTATCAGGATAGCTTATCAAACTTTGCAATTAATGAAGCCTTTATAATTTTTGCCTTATTTATTAACTTTTGAATGATTTATGTACTTATAATCATTGTTACATTAATTAAAAAAATGCCAAGCTGAGCTGATGATAGATGCACAGACCAAGATTCAGAATTGGGCATTAACTTGATCCAGGAATTTGAATTTATCTTTCATCTACAACAGATATGTTTTGAGGAACTAATTAGACTTATACAGAATTTTACTCCATTGCAATGAGCAGGTCTCTAAAGCAATCGAAGCCATCTACTTAATTAGTTCAACATATATTTATTGTGTAATACTATGTGTTATGATAACATTGGGGAATATTATTGATTAGGAAACATTCCCTCCTCTTGATGAGTTTATAGTTTAACGGAGGGTAAGAAAAGATATTTCAGTTTAATATTATGGCATACATAAAATTCAAAATTCCACCTCTTTAAGGCTTAAGAGTTGTAGCAATTAGTGAAATCCGTATGAGAAAAAAGTATGATGAGCCATTCATACAGAATCAAAATTCACTGAGGAGTTACTAACAGAAGAGTGGTCTCAGAAACAAGATAAGGGCTAATGTGACATTGCCAGGCACTGATCATACTGTTTCTTAACTATTGTGTCCCATTGTATCTGAAACTCCAGAGGATAGTGACCACAAAACAGAAGGAACATGGAAGTTATGTTATGTGGAGGTGTGAGTGCACCAAATCTAATTAAATTTTTCTCTATTTTTAGGCATTTATAAGGTCTTCATTTTTCCAGTTCAATAAATATTCTTGTATACACATTTTTTGTACTTATCATTCTATCTTCTTACAGTAAAAAGTTAGATGTGGAATTTTTAGGTCAGAGAGAAAATACCCAGAAAATTTGTAAATATGGCCAGATTTCTTGAAAAATTGTGACGTTAACTCCTTTACTGATGATATGGGAAAAAACCTATATTTCAGCTGAAACTCCATAACTGCAATGTTCAACAACTAGCCATCAGAGACTATTCCAATTTAAAATTTAATTAATTGAACAAAAAAAATTAAAATTCATTTCCTCAGTCACACTAGTCATATGTCAAATGCTCAATAACAACATATGGCTAATGCCTATTTGATATTAAAGATATAGAAAATTTCCATCATCACAAAAATTTCTGTTGGACAGAAATAGAGTTCAGTCAATGTTTTTAACTGTTTTCTATCTGTTATAATAAAATAACATTTTGTTTTACTATTTTTTTAATAAGGTTCAATACCCCCATGCTTTTTTTTTTACATTTTAAGAAATATTTGCATATCATACATGTGAGCCTGTTTCTTTCAGATGTTGATTTTTTTATTTATTTTCCAGAGAAAAATTGTTTTTCTCTTTGTGTAGTAAGGTTGAGGATGGAGATGTTTAAGTATGGAAAGATAACAAAGATTTTCTCTTGTTTCTGAGTTTTATATCTTAGGAAAACTTTTTAAAACAAAAATTATGATTATTAAAATTTATTTCTTTGATAAATCTGGAAAGATTTCATGTGATATATGAAACAGAGATGTAACTTTTTTCAAATGGCAAATCTCCTGTCTATGTAACATTTATTGACTAATTTCTCCTTACCTCACTGTTTTCAAATATATCTATGTCTTTTTCTAGACATTCATAATTTGTTCCACTGATGAGTCTATTTTTGTACCTTGCTGATTTTTGTTAAATAATATAGTGTTTAATTGTTTTAAAATTTGACATCTATTAATTTTTGTCTTAAACTTCCTAGGTATTTTCACGTTTCGTTTTATAGAGGATGTCTGGAATAATTTTTCCAAGTTCAAAAATTTTGTTGAATTATTTTGCAAATTATATAAAATTTTAATTTAGGAATTATATATTTTTAGAGTATTCTCTTTTTATCAATTACATGGTATGCTGCTATATTTACCTCTTCTTTCTTCTTCCCTAATAGAATAGTATATGTTTTCTTTTCATGTAAATCCTGTACCTATTTTTAAAATGTAGTCCCTGCTATACAATTATCATTACTGCTACTGATGACTATTTCAATCTTATTTTCTAAGCAATTATTGGTCAATTAAAATATTGATTAATATTAATTAATATTTAATTAATTAATTAAATATTAATTAAAATATTGATATTTACACATTCACATTGCAACTGACCAGAACCCTGACCTATTTTATTTGCTTTAATAGTTTTACATTGATGCTCCTCTTTAATGCACATGATCATGACATCTGAAAATAATGCTGCTAATTTAAAAAAAAAGTTCCATGGACTTAAGTAATTTTTGGTGAGGAGAGTGTAATTTCTTTGTGCTCTGGCACCTCCCTTATGGAAATATCCCAAAAGGACCATCTTCTCAGTGGTGTCCTCTTGTCTCCAGACTTAACTCTCCTAGACTAGGCAGCACTGTAACAATTTGGTGTAAATCCCTGCTACTTTTAAGAAATTGGCTTAGAGAAAAATGGCAAGAAGAAAGCTTTACCCTTGAACTCCATTTGAACCCTTAAATGCTATTTATCCATAGTGAGGGAAGGAGCAAAACGTATGACATATCCCATTTATTTTATGGTCTACCCATGCATCCTTCATTAATCCCTCCAAAACAGGGAATGTTGATAGAATATACCAAATTTCTTTAATTTCCTTCCTGGAAAGCTGTAATGCTTTCCCAGAAAAGGAAGTCATTCATCAGCTCCTAGTGTTTTCATCAATTTATCTAAAGCATTTTGTATCTTGCAAAATTTCCTTGAAGTTGTGTTTTGCTACCTTCTCATTTTGCAGTTTCACTGCCCATAAATTTTGGGGTTTTTCAAATAATTATTCTGTTATCTTCTTCCTCTTTTCTTTCTATATTTGTGTATTTTTGCTCAAAGAAGGCAGGTGGTCTTATCAATCTCATCTTCACCTCTTATGCTATAGAGTTTTAGTATTTATCTATACCTAAAAGGTGCTTCCTCCCCCAAGTAAAGCTGTGAAACTGTACATAATTCCCAGCAAATCTCAAACACCAATTTAGTATTTCTAAAGGTTTTTAAAGTCACATACTACTGTGAAACTGAAGTGAGAAATATGGAGTTATTAAGATTTCAGAATTGTATAAATATTTTATCAAAATGATGACTAGTATTTCTAATCATGTTGATAAGATGGCATCTTTAAGCTCCATGGGATCTTCAGTCTTAGATTTTTCCAGCTTAATTGATATTCTTTTCTATATCATCCTTCTGGGACAATATGGTTTGTTAATCTCTCTACTTCCTGAAGAGTCCTATCCCAGCTGAAAAGCCTCCTGGGATAGACAGGGCAGAAGAATAATGATCTCCATCTTTAAAGGCCCTAGGCAAGATTTGACTCTTTTAAGATCCCCACCACCATCACAGATTTTCATATAGAAGAAGAGCTTTTCTTATTCCATGTAACTCCTGAAAGAACCAGCAGTCCCCAATAATGCACATGCCAAGGAGTATATGCATGCCAACATCTTCTTACATTAACATTTTCTGAATAAGGAGGCTAGAATTTCAGCTCATGTTAGCATCTTCATGAGAGACTAGACTGGTAATCACAATATCCTTGTGTATTGGAAGCTGTGACCAAAAAAAAAAAAAGGTGATGCTGAATAAAGTGGAAATTGATGTCTAAAATTAGACTTAACATTGTATTTTAAAATATCATTTATTGTTATTCCAAAATACAAAGTTGTGGTCAGATTTCTATTATTTCAAATCACTGAAGAGCTCATCTTTTTCATTCCTACATAGAGTCAAAATCAACCAGAATCATGACCTGTAGGGGTGTTTCAGCTATTGTAGCAGTCAGTACTAATCACTGTAATTAAATTGGTCTTTCCATAATCAATCCCAATTGTGAAGTTACAAAGTTTAGTGACAGCTCAAGCTGCGGTCAAATGGTCCTGTGCATTAGATAAATATCAATGAGATGATATTATCAATAACAATTGTGATCTTGTTTTTCTATTACAATTCTCTTTTTATTGTATTAACAGGCTAAAATGTAGGTTGATTTTTTTTAAATTAGAAAATAATTTTTTTAAGTTTTAAGATTTTTCAAAAATTATGTTAAAAATGATGTCTTCCCTTCCTTCCCACTTCCCACAGAAAAAGAGAATAAATGTGTTAGCATCCATATCTACCACAATTATAATGCTGCTTACAGCTATGCCTTAGGCCCAGAGGAGAATGTGGGAAAAAGAAAGCAGTTTATTTGTAAATGTGATGAAAGTGTTTTGGTGTTTCCTTTTCTATTCTACTCTTCTATTATTATTATTATTACTTCTGATTTCTCAATACTTAAATGTACCCAATATTGTGATTTTCTTGTTAGTAAATTATTATTTTCCCTCATAGTTTATAATATTTCACACAATGTTAACAGCATGCTCTTAACTGTTGTGAATCTATCTAAATACTTTTATGGGTATTTGTTCTTAATGTATCACATTTTATGTAATATAAATAATGTTTTCAAAGCCTTTCCAAATATCTATAGAAGTTAAGGAACTATAATTGAAGCATTGTTATATATCTAACACCAGGACATTGTGCTCTTTTTGTCTTCTCTGATGTCTTTTCTCTGATCAGCAGCCCTTAATATTCTCTTTGAGATAGAAAAAAAAGGGAGATTTGATAGATGTCAAAATTGAAGGGAAGAATGAGAACAAGGACATAGGTTTCCATCAGTATCAACTCCCAGTGAAAAAGAATGCATTTGGGAAATCTGTTTATACTTGTGCAATGAACATAACTGTTCTATAGTCATCTCGGCTCAATCTAAAAGTAACACATACACACACAAAAGAGACAAAACCATGCAGCACATTGTAAAAATAAGACAATTCAAATACAGATTTATAGTCCATAATAAAAAGATAATCTTAAAATTAAAATTTTGAAGTTACAGGAAAGATCATATACTTTTTTTTCAGTTTTATAAATCACATAGCTAGTTAGCCAATGGGCTGGAGTCAGAACATAGGCCTTGAGAAAAACTTGTTGTGTGGTTTCCACTACAAGACACTTGTAAATATGCAAGCAGAACCCATTAAAGAAACAACCTCTGCCCAAAGAAAACACAGTTTTCCTCAAACAGTACTCCAGATTTCAGAAGAGAAAGCTTTTGAAATCTTGGTTACTATGGCGTATAGACTTCTGTCTTCATGAAGATAACAAAGTCATTGATTTGCCTTCCTTGTAAAATTGTATGAGAATAATAAGGCCACTCTACAACCAATGTCAAAGGAAAGTATGCTTTAGTTTGGTCTGTATCCACTCTGGATACAGAATCTGTCACTAGAGTGTGGTTCTCACTCTCCTCACTTCATCTGAGCTTGCCATGTTCCCTAAAGATGTACTTCAGATTATGCCAGTATTTCTTTAGTATTTTTGTTTTGGTCAATAATGTCAAATATCTTTGTTAACTAATACAATGAAAGGTCTTATTGTTCTTTAATATAATTTCACCTTATGCAGTATTGGGAATAATATCATTTTTTCTCACCAGTGTATACTAAATTTTCATAAAAGATTATGGTGTTACATTTGACACTGTCACTGACTAAAAAAAAATTAGCCAAGATATGGTCAGCTACCAGGAATAGTGTTATGCTGTGGTGAGATCTATTAGCTTTCCTTTCAACAATAATGTCTTAGACTTTGGTGGCTATCATTCAATGTTCTATATTCATTTGTAATTCATTAGTTCAGCAAATATTTATTGAGCATCTAATATAGTTTTCCTAAGCTTTGGGTGGAAAGATACAAAAATCACTACTGTCAAGTGTCTCATCATATATTTTAAGGCATATTTGTCCAGAATATACTTTGCTTAAATGATATTCTGGGTTAAAAGTGGAAATATATATTTTAACATTTAGTAGTCATCAATTTTATCTTTATAATTATATATGTCTACCCCCACAATCTACTCTTGCTTTGGAACTTAAAAAAATAATGTATTCGAATGGCTTAGTCTCTCTTAGGAATGCACTAAGTTACAATCGGTATTAACAGCCTTATCTGGTAACCAGTTCAAAAGCAGGGTTCAAACTCTTACAAGTTACACGAGTTGAGGTAGATGTATCAACTTTTCCAAGTTTTGTCCAATGTTTCCAACCCATAAGATTGTTTTAAAAGCATTTCACATGAAATAATGGCTTTGCAGAGTGGAAGTATGATAATAATATTATTAATAAATGATAATTAAAGAACCATGTCTAATCTAAGATTCACTGATCCTGCAATTTAATCTGAAGGAAATATAATGCAAGTTTGAGGTCAAGTACACACTGCTATCTTTCCTAGAATGTGGCTCTACATCCTAAAGTTTTTGAAGATTGGGGTACATGCTGTGCTAATATGTAGCCAGTACATACAGAAGCTGATAGTTTCTAAGTCAAATATCAGAGTAAAATAAACTTGAATTGGAGTTCTATTTAGCATGAATTATATGTGCAGTGAAAAACTTAAGCCCATATTCCAGTACAAATCTAGAGACATTTTAAAAATTAAAAAATACATTTTAAAATTACAACCTCTGCACACCAATGTTCTTTATGGTTATAGTGTTGATGAGCTATTTGTTTCAACACTAAAAAATCCATACAAAATTTGCAATATAAAAAATCAAGAATGATGTTGCAAAAATTGAAAAGGAGTACTGTGACACATTTAAAATCAGAGAAGATGAAAATTCCAGAAATTTTTAAAGTGAATATTTCTTTTTTCCAGAAGAAAAAAGATTTCATGAAAAAAAAAAGACATGCAATTATATAATACAGTTAGGGTTTCTTATCTAGAAAATACTACATATTGCCATATATTTAAAGGCAATATTTTTATTACTTTTTCTAAATTCGGTAATTTTAGAAATTTGTTTCACATTCACATTTTTTTAGTAAAGTATTATTTCTTTTCACTTCTCTAATTTTTTTTTAAATTGTGGTAAAATACGCATAACTTAAAAATTTACCACCATAGCCATTATGAAGTTTACAGTTCAGTAGTATTAAGTACATTCACACATTGTTGTGCAAAGTATCTCCAGAACTCTTTTCATCTTGCAAAACTGAAACTCTATTTAAAAAAAAGAAAAAAAGAAAGGAAAAGAAAAGAACAAGTTTTGGCCAGGATGTAGAGAAATGGGAACAATTGTCACCTGCTAGTGAGAATCTAAAATGGTGCAACCACTATGGAAAACAGTATGGGAGGTCCTTAATAAATTAAAAATATAATTATCATATGACCCAACAGTTCCACTTTGAGGTGTATAAACCCAAAATAATTTAAAGCTGGATCTCAAAGAGATATTTTCACACCTATGTCCATAGACTATTATTCATAATAGCCAAAATGTAGAAGCAATTTAAGCATTCATCCAATGATGAATGAATGAGTAAATAAAATGTGTTATATATATATATATATATTGGAATATTATTATGCATTAAAAAGAATATTCTGATACATACTACAGCTTGGCTGAACCTTAAAAAGCATTATACAAAGTGAAATAAGCTAGTCACAAAAAGTAAATATTATATTCCACTTATATGAGATACTTAGAGAAGTGAAATTAATAGGGACAGAAAGTAGAAGGGTGGTTGCCAGAAGCCTAGGCAAGGAGGCCAATGGAGAATTGTTGTTTAATAGGTATAGTGGTAGGAGAAATGGTTATAAGTGATGTGTACTCTCCACTATTAGCACCATAAAGATGTTACAACTTTACCAAATTATGAATGACTGAAGCAAGAACATACAGTGGAAAACTGATGTATTCATTCCCAAAGATAAGATTATTTCGTGGATCTTAAAGTATTAAAATGTTTCTTTATCTTGATATTATGTTAGAGATCTATAAAGAAGAACGACTCTGGGGGCTTCCCTTGTGGTGCACTGGTTAAGAATCCACCTGCCAATGGAGGGGATATGGGTTCGAGCTCTAGTCCAGGAAGATCCCACATGTCGCAAAGCAGCTAAGCCCATGAGCCACAACTACTGAAGCCTGCATGCCTAGAGCCCGTGCTCCACAACAAAAGAAGCCACCACAATCAGAAGCCTGTGCACCACAACGAAGAGTAGCCCCCACTCATCTCAACTAGAGAAAGCCCACGCGTAGCAACAAAGACCCCACACAGCCAAAAATAAATAAATTTATTTAAAAAAAAAGAATGACTCTGATCTCAAATAGATGCATCCAAATTCAGTTCTGTCACTTGTTAGTACCCATATGAGTCCTGTAATTCTCATTTTTCACTACTTTATAGTGGAAGTAATACCTTTCTAGAATGGAGTTAAATACAACTATCTTTATTTACAGGAGACATAATCTTATGTATAAACTGAAGGACACACACAGGAAAAAATTAGAGCTAATAAACAAGTTCATTAGGGATGCAGGATACAAGATCAATACACAAAAATCTATTGTATTTCTATACATTATCAATAAACAATCAAAAAATGAAATCACAATTCAATTTACAGTGGCATCAAAAAATAAAATAAATAGGAATAAATTTAACACAAATGCAAAGGTTATAACCTGAAAACTTTAAGACATTGCTGAAAGAAATTACAGAAGACTTAAATAAATGGAAAGAAAACTCAGGTCCATGGATTACAAAACTTAATATTATTAAGATAGCAATATGCCCCAAATTGATCTATAAAGTTAATTCAATTTCTATCAAAATCTTAGCAAGCTTTTTTTGCAGAAATTGCCAAGCAGATCTAAAACTCATAGGGAAATGCAAAAGAATCTTTAAAAAGATAAAGGATACTGAAAAAGAATGAAGTTGAAGGATTCACAATTCTCAATTTGAAAACTTACAATAAAGCTACAGTCATCAAGAATGTGTGGTAATGGGATAGGAGAGATAGATAAATAGATAGATAGATAGATAGATAGATAGATAGATAGATAGATAGATAGGTAGATAGATAAATTGATCAAATAGAACTGGGAGTTCAGAAATAAACTCTTATATTAATGGTCAGTTGAATTTTGACAAGAGTCCCAAGACAATTCAATCAGAAAGAATAGTCTTTTCAACAAACAGTGCTGGGACAATTGGTTATTCACATACAAATAAATAAAGTTGGACCCTTCCTCTTGACATACAAAAAAATGAGCTAAAAATGAATAATATATCTAAGCTAAAACTATAAAAGCTAAAACTATAAAAGTCTTAGAAGAAAATATAATAGTTAATTTTCAAGTTTGTGGGTTGGGCAAAATGTTCTTGGCTAACATTAAAAGCAAAAGGGACAAAACAAAAAGCAGATAAATTGGACTTAATCAAAATTATTTTTTTTTCTGCTTCAAAGGATACCATCAACAAAGTTAAAAGAAACCTAGAAAAATGGAGAATATATTTATAAATAACTCATAAGAAACTTGCATTGATAATATAAATTATTCTTCTAAGTCAATAATAAGAAGACAGATAACCCAAGTCAAAAATAGATGAAGAATCTGAGTGGATATTTCTCCAAAAGATATACAAATGGCTAATAAGCATATAAAGTGCTGAACAGCATTAATTATTAGGTACTTGTAAATGAAAACCACTATGAGATACCACTTCACATCCACTGGGATTGATAAAATCAAAAAGAAAAATAATACAAAAATTGGCAAGGATATGAAGAAATTGGAAAACTCATAGACTTCTCATAGGAATGATGCAGCCACTTTGGAAAAAGTGGCTGCCAGTTCCTCAAAATTCAAACATACAGAAAATGTATAAAGAAGGCTTTGCACTCCTAGGTATATACCCAAGGGAAATAAAAACAAATTTGTGTACCAATGTACATAGCAGCCATTATTCATAATAGTCAAAAAGTGGTAACAGAACAAATGTTCATAGATTGATGAATGGATAAACAAAATGTGGTGTATGTATACAATGGGGTATTGGTGCTTAGTGACTTAGTTCAAAAGAGTGAAGTATGGAAAAAGGAAGAAAGAAAGAAATTTATTGTAGAAAAACCTGGAAAATACAGTCTTGGCCAACTGACCAAAGTAAACATCATCAGTGATAAGTAATATTGATAATATGTAACCTGTTACACTATGAGAAGTGTGTTTCACCTCTACAATATTCTCACTGAAAACCTTAGCCTAACCATGAGAAAAATATACAATAAACCCAAATTGAGGAACATTGTACAAACTGCCTGTTCAGTACTCAAAACTGTCAAGGTCATGAAAAACAGAAATTCTGAGAAACTGTTACAGCCAAGAGATGCTTAAGGAGACATGACAACTAAATGGAATGTGGTGCCCAGATGGAATACTGGAACAGAAAATTGTTAGGTAAGATGTAAGGAATCTGAAGAGAATACAGACTTTAGTTAATAAAAATGTATCAATATTGATTTATTGATGCAAACAAATTGACCATATTAATGTAAGATGTTAATAATATTAGAAATTGGGTATGCTGTGCTCAATGAAATCTCAATTTTTCTCTAAATCTATAAAGTTCTAAAAAAAAGTCTACTAAAAAATCTCATTTATAAGTAAAAAAAGTCATCAAATAATAAGTCCAACCAAAGATAAGCATGAAATGCTCACTTCAGCAGCACATATATTAAAATTTGAATGATACAGTGAAGATTAGCATGGCCCCTGTGCCAGCATGACATGCAAATTCGTGAAGCATTCCATATTTTTTGCAAGAGGGAGAATATATGGAGAGATATGTATATATGTATGTATATGTATACATATAGCTGATTCACTTTGTTATAAAGCAGAAACTAACACACCATTGTAAAGCAATTATACTACAATAAAGATGTTAAAAAAAAGCATGAAGCTCATGGACAAAATTGTTTAAATTTAATGATGAATTTTCTACAATGCTTATAGATGAAAATATGTAATAAATTCGGGTCTCTCAAAATCATTCTACTAATTTAATGCAATCCAATAAAATTCAAGCAGTGTTTTTCACAAAATTTTAAAAGAATCTGCATAAAATGTACATGACATAGAGCCAATAATAGTCAAGACATTTTTAAGAACAAATATTATCTCTATTATATTTCAAGACAAAAGACAGAGCATTTCAAATATTGTGTAAGAGATAATTAGACCAATGAAACTGAATAAGGAAAACAGATGCAAATTCGCCCTCTATGAAAAGTTTGTGTATGACAGCAGAAGCATTATATATCAGTGGGAAAAAAGATGAAATATTCAATAAATGGTGCTTGTTTAATTGGAGGTCCATATGGAAGGAGACTGAAACATAACTTTATCTCATACGATGTAAAACATAAATTCCAGATTTAATTTCAAAACAAAAGTGAGACAAGCAAAACACCTGGAAGAAATTAAGAAATCCATTAGAAATTAAGATATACATAAGATTAAGATATCCATGAGATAAGATCCATAAGATATCCATAAGATATCCATAAGATTAATCCATAAGATTATGTGTGCTGAATGTAAAGGATTTTAAGGAAGGTAGATTAGCCTTTATTTGATCAACCCCATCACCAAAAATAAAGAAATGACAGTTAATTATATATGATTGAAGGCATCAGAGAGAACCAAAGTAGCCTTTAGCCATGTCCAAAAACATCCATATCCTGAAGAGAAGGGAAGTAAGTTATGTGAGACCAACATTTGGTGCTACCTTTTCTCTCAAGGCATTTGCAATCTACCAATGGCAAGATATGCATCTGAGAATCTGGGCAGCACCTGCAACCATCTCACAGAACTAGAGAAACAAGAATTAGAGTTCAGGATTCATCAAGGTAGAGGCTCTCTGGTAATGAGCCCTGGATTTAAGGTGGGTCTCCCAAAGGAGTAAAGACAAACAAGAAATAGATCACCCATACAGAAAAATAAAACCTGTCACTGACACACTTCACTTCTTGAATTTAATATGGATATTTACCTTTGCTTTAGCTATGAATGAGAAACCAACAGACTTTTGGCAACGCCATATGTCTAAAAGACAAAGAGTGGAGTTCAGACTCCCAAAGAGGAAGACATTATAAATACCCTAGTTTTTCAGTTGAAACTACTAAAGGACTCAATAGAGAATTAAAGGAGAAGTGACAAAAAAAGAGCAAATTATAACAGAAATGGATAATAGAAACCCACAGGGAATCCAGATATTGGAATATCAGTTACTTCCCTTTATAGTAACAGTAAAACTTATGAAGTTAATTGAGAAGATACAGAATTTCAGCAAAGAAAAGGAATATATAAAGGGAATATAAGTAGAAATTTCAGATCTGAAAATATAAAAAAACTAAAATAAAGAATTCAATATAAGACTTTAATGGCAGATTAGCCACAGTGCCTTCTCTCCAAAAAAGAAATCAGATTAATGAGGTGGAAAATAGTTCTCTGATCCAGTTCCAAATACAGAGAGAGATGGGAGGAAAAAGGATGGAAAATACACCAAAGTACTTAAGAGACAAAGGGTATATATTAAAAATACTTAACATAACCTGTAAATAGAGTCTCAGAAGGAAAGGGCAAAGAAAAGAGTACATAAACAATATTTGAAGGAAAAAAAACAGATAATTTTCCAAACTGATCAAATACACAATAGAAATAAAATAAATAATCAAAGACAAATAAATAAGATCATAAAAGCAGGAAGGAAGAAAAAAATGGACCAGCTAGCTAGAATAAAAACAATAGAACTGACAGCTGACTTTTCTATAAAAATTATGGAAGCAGATTTTACAGCTGAATTTTTTTTAAGTGAAAAAAATGCACTAACATAGAAATCTACTCACAGAGAAAATGTGCTTCAAAAATATAGGTAGGGACTTCCCTGGTGGTCCAGTGGTAAAGAATCTGCCTTACAATGCAGGGGACGTGGGTTCGATCCCTAGCCAGGAACTAAGATCCCACATGCCATGGCACAACTAAGTCTACATGCCACAACTACTGAACTCGTATACCTCAACTAGAGCTTGCATGCTACAAACTACAGAGCCCATGTGCCCTGGAGCCTGCACACCACAGCTATAGAATAGAAAACCCACATGCCACAACTAGAGAGAAACCCACGCACAACAATGAAGAGCCCATGCACTGCAGCAAAAGATCCTGCATGCCTCAATGAAGATCCCAAGCACAACTAAGACCTGATGCAGCCAAAAATAAGTTAAATAAATAAATAATAAATAAATCTTAAAAAAGAAAAGAAGGTATATTTTCATTATATACTTTTTCAGATATATAAAAATTAGGAAAATATATCACTTTGGATATATATTAATGAAAATACTTAGGGAATACTTAAGACAGAGGGAAAATGATCTAATATAAGTCTGGAAATTCAGAAAAGAATAAAGGTTGAAAATATTGAATGTATAAATAAATCTAAATGAATATTGACTGCATACAAAAATATTGCTGTCTTGTGGGATTTGAAAATTATGAATAATTAAAGTAAATGAAAACCATAAAAGAAAAATCAGAAAGTGAAAAAGAGTCAACGTGTTTTAAAGTCTTTGCGTTGTCAGGGGAATATTAAAAGCATTATGTTAAATCAGACTTCAATAAAAAAATAATAAAGTAATTTCTCATGTAACCACTCAAACAATATTTTTAAAATATGACAGACAAGAGGATAAATATTGAAAATGCTTAATTAAACCAAAGAATGAAAAAAAGGAGACAAAAGAATGTTTAAATCTCGTGGGACAAAAACAGTACAAATAACCAGGTGGTATATTTAAACACAAACTGATGAGGAAATATACTAAATACATTAATTAAAAAATAAAAATTGCCAGACTGAACTTAAACAGACACAATAAACCATGATAAACTGAAAAGAAGGTAAAAAATCAGAAAAAGAATTTCAAACAAACAAAAGAAAACCAAATAGATGATAAATCTAAATAGAAATTTATCAAAAATTATATTCAGTATAAACAAAATAAATACTCCAATTTTAAAAAGATCATGATTGATTAAAAATAAGAATCAACTGTATATGTTGACATTAATATTAGACAAAATGGACAATAAGAAAATAAACATTATAAGAGACAAATAAGGGCATTTTAGAACAATAAAGGAGTCAACCAACTTAGTAGTTATTCAATTCAAAATATACTAGTTAACATGGTCTCAAAATACATAAAGCAAAAATAATTAGAGGTATAAGGATACTGGTAGTAGTCATGAAGCTGCTAGGTCAAAGACAAAGGACAGTTTATTTCTCACAGCAAGAGCAATAGACAGAGAAATACTCATACCAGTTCCCTGAGCCCCAATACCTAAAGAACAATGTGACTCATCAGATTATGCCTCTATAGCCATGGGATGCACTACAGGAGTGAAACCCAAGCTAAGGAAATCTATAGTCTTATAAGAAGGCCACTAGAAAATGTAGCCTAGAAGATGTCCCAGAAGAAGACATTATCTTTATTATAATCCTGGTCAGGAAACAAACCTTCCCTCTGCCCCAAAGGGTGGAACTATGTCTATCTTCCAAAACTATTTCATATAAATTCTTGAAAAGATACTCTGAAAGAGAAACAGATTCCAGATATGCAGAAGCACCATGGGAAGTTGTCTTCCATACCATTAAAAGAGTGAAGAAGAAAGCCTAACAGTAGAAGATATTGAAAATGCATATGACCTAAAAAGGACTTGCATCAAAAAGTAAATAACACATACATGTCAGTAAGCAAAAGAGAGACGATCCAGTTTTCAGAAATGAGCCAAAAGCAAAACTTTCTTTTCTAGTCCAGTGTAATCTACTCACACTGAATCTATGTAGAAAAATCAAAAATGTTTCAAATAATTTAGGCATACTTAGTAATTAAAATTTAAATTATAGAGATCCAATTTAGTGAGCACCAAGTCATGTGTTTAAGAGAATTTTTTGCTAACATATAAAAATGGAGAAGACTTTTGAAGTTAAAAAATAGTAGAAAATCACTTTAGATATTAATCCTTCATTTTTTTTTTCAACAGAATTTTTTTTAACATCTTTATTGGGGTATAATTGATTTACAATGGTGTGTTAGTTTTGGCTTTATAACAAAGTGAATCAGTTATACATATGTTCCCATATCTCTTCCCTCTTGCATCTCCCTCCCTCCCACCCTCCCTATCCCACCCCTCCAGGCAGTCACAAAGCACCAATCCGATATCCCTGTGCCATGCGGCTGCTTCCCACAAGCTATCTACCTTACGTTTGTTAGTGTGTATATGTCCATGACTCTCTCTTGCCCTGTCACAGCTCACCCTTCCCCCTCCCTGTATCCTTAAGTCCATTCTCCAGTAGGTCTGTGTCTTTATTCCTGCCTTACCACTAGGTTCTTCATGACATTTTTTTCCCTTAAATTCCATATATATGTGTTAGCATACGGTATTTGTCTTTTTCTTTCTGACTTACTTCACTCTGTATGACAGACTCTAGGTCTATCCACCTCATAACAAATAGCTCAATTTCATTTCTTTTTATGGCTGAGTAATATTCCATTGTATATATGTGCCACATCTTCTTTATCCATTCATCCGATGATGGGCACTTAGGTTGTTTCCATATCTGGACTATTGTAAATAGAGCTGCAACGAACATTTTGGTACATGACTTTATTTGAATTTTGGTTTTCTCAGGGTATATGCCAGGTAGTGGGATTGCTGGGTCATATGATAGTTCTATCTGTAGTTTTTTAAGGAACCTCCATACTGTTCTCCATAGTGGCTGAACCAATTCACATTCCCACCAGCAGTGCAAGAGTGTTACCTTTTCTCCACACCCTCTCCAGCATTTATAGTTTCTAAATTTTTTGATGATGGCCATTCTGACTGGTGTGAGATGATATCTCATTGTAGTTTTGATTTGCATTTCTCTAATGATTAATGATGGTGAGCATTCTTTCATGTGTTTGTTGGCAGTCTGTATATCTTCTTTGGAGAAATGTCTATTTAGGTCTTCTGCCCAGTTTTGGATTAGGTTGTTTATTTTTTTGTTATTGAGCTGAATGAGCTGCTTGTAAATTTCGGAGATTGATCCTTTGTCAGTTGCTTCATTTGCAAATATTTTCTCCAATTCTGAGGGTTGTCTTTTGGTCTTGTTTATGGTTTCCTTTGCTGTGCAAAAGATTTGAAGTTTCATTAGGTCCCATTTGTTTATTTTTCTTTCCATTACTCTAGAAGGTTGGTCAGAAAGGATCTTGCTGTGTTTTATGTCATAGAGTGTTCTGCCTATATTTTCCTCTAAGAGTTTGATAGTTTCTGGCCTTACATTTAGGTCTTTAATCCATTTCGAGCTTATTTTTGTGTATGGTGTTAGGGAGTGATCTAATCTCACACTTTTACATGCATCTGTCCAGTTTTTCCAGCACCACTTATTGAAGAGGCTGTCCTTCCTCCACTGTACATTCCTGCCACCTTTATCAAGGATAAGGTGTCCATATGTGCATGGGTTTATCTCTGGCCTTCTATCCTGTTCCATTGATCTATCTTTCTGTTTTCATGCCAGTACCATACTGTCTTGATTACCGTAGCTTTGTAGTATAATATGAAGTCAGGGAGCCTGATTCCTCCAGCTCCTTTTTTCGTTCTCAAGATTGCTTTGGCTATTCGGGGTCTTTTGTGTTTCCATGCAAATTGAGAAATTTTTTGTTCTAGTTCTGTGAAAAATGCCAGTGGTAGTTTGATAGGGATTGCATTGAATCTGTAGATTGCTTTGGGTAGTAGAGTCATTTTCACAGTGTTGATTCTTCCCATCCAAGAACATGGCATATCTCTCCATCTATTTGTATCATCTTTAATTTCTTTCATCAGTGTCTTATAATTTTCTGCATACAGGTCTTTTGTCTCCTTAGGTAGGTTTACTCCTAGATATTTTATTCTTTTTGTTGCAGTGGTAAATGGGAGTGTTTTCTTGATTTCACTTTCAGATTTTTCATCATTAGTATATAGGAATGCCAGAGATTTCTTTGCATTAACTTTGTATCCTGCTACTTTACCAAATTCATTGATTAGCTCTAGTAGTTTTCTGGTAGCATCTTTAGGATTCCATATGTATCCCTATGTATTCCCTATGTATCATGTCATCTGCAACCAGTGACAGCTTTACTTCTTTTCCAATTTGTATTCCTTTTATTTCCTTTTCTTGTCTGATCGCTGTGGCTAAAACTTCCAAAACTATGTTGAATAAGTGTGGTGAGAGTGGGCAACCTTGTCTTGTTCCTGATCTTAGTGGAAATGCTTTCAGTATTTCACCATTGAGGATGATGTTGGCTGTGGGCTTGTCATATATGGCCTTTATTATGTTGAGGAAATTTCTCTCTATGCCTACTTTCTGCAGGGTTTTTATCATAAATGGGTGTCGAATTTTGTCAACAGCTTTCTCTGTATCTATTGAGATGATCAAATGGTTTTTCTCCTTCAATTTGTTAATATGGTTTATCACATTGATAGATTTGTGTATATTGAAGAATCCTTGCATTCCTGGAATAAACCCCACTTGATCATGGTGTGTGATCCTTTTAATATGCTGTTGGATTCTGTTTGCTAGTATTTTGTTGAGGATTTTTGCATCTATGTTCATCAGTGATATTGGCCTGTAGTTTTCTTTCTTTGTGACATCCTTGTCTGGTTTTGGTACCAAGGTGATGGTGGTCTCATAGAGGGAATTTGGGAGTGTTCCTCCTTCTGCTATATTTTGGAAGAGTTTGAGAAAGGTAGGTGTTAGCTCTTCTCTAAATGTTTGATAGAATTCGCCTGTGAAGCCATCTTGTCCTGGGCTTTTGTTTGTTGGTAGATTTTTAATCACAGTTTCAATTTCAGTGCTTGTGATTGGTCTGTTCATATTTTCTATTTCTTCCTGATTCAGTCTTGGCAGGTTGTGCATTTCTAAGAATTTCTCCATTTCTTCCAGATTGTCCATTTTATTGGCATAGAGTTGCTTGTAGTAATCTCTCATGATCTTTTGTATTTCTGCAGTGTCAGTTGTTACTTCTCCTTTTTCATTTCTAATTCTATTGATTTGAGTCTTCTTTTTTTTCTTGATGAGTCTGGCTAGTGGTTTATATATTTTGTTTATCTTCTCACAGAATCAGCTTTTAGTTTTATTGATCTTTGCTATTGTTTCCTTCATTTCTTTTTCAGTTATTTCTGATTTTTATGATTTCTTTCCTTCTGCTAGCTTTGGGGTTTTTTTGTTCTTCTTTCTCTATTTGCTTGAGGTGCAAGGTTAGGTTGTTTATTCGAGCTGTTTCCTGCTTTTTAAGGTGGGCTTGTATTGCTATAAACTTCCCCCTTAAAACTGCTTTTGCTGCATCCATAGGTTTTGGGTCGTTGTGTCTCCATTGTCATTTGTTTCTAGGTATTTTTTTATTTCCTCTTTGATTTCTTCAGTGATCACTTCATTATTAAGTAGTGTATTGTTTAGCCTCCATGTGTTTGTATTTTTTACAGATCTTTTCCTGTAATTGATATCTAGTCTCATGGCGTTGTGGTCAGAAAAGATACTTGATACAATTTCAATTTTCTTAAATTTACCAAGGCTTGATTTGTGACCCAAGATATGATCTATCCTGGAGAATGTTCCATGAGCACTTGAGCAAAATGTGTATTCTGTTGTTTTTGGATGAAATGTCCTATAAATATGAATTAAGCACATCTTGTTTAATTTATCATTTAAAGCTTGTGTTTCCTTATTTATTTTCATTTTGGATGATCTGTCCATGGGTGAAAGTGGGGTGTTAAAGTCCCCTACTTTGATTGTGTTACTGTTGATTTTCCCATTTATGGCTCTTAGCATTTGCTTTATGTATTAAGGTGCTCCTATGTTGGGTGCATAAATATTTACAATTGTTATATCTTCTTCTTGGATTGATCCTTTGATCATTATGTAGTGTCCTTCTTTGTCTCTTGTAATAGCCTTTATTTTAACGTCCATTTTGTCTGATATGAGAATTGCTACTCCAGCTTTCTGTTGATTTCCATTTGTCTGGAATATCTTTTTCCATCCCCTCACTTTCTGTCTGTATGTGTCCCTAGGTCTGAAGTGGATGTCCTGTGGACAGCATATATACGGGTCTTGTTTTTGTATCCAACGAGCCAGTCTATGTCCTTGGGCAGCAGCATTTAGTCCATTTTTATTTAAGGTAATATCGATATGTATGTTCCTATTACGATTTTCTTAATAGCTTTGGGTTTGTTATTGTAGGTCTTTTCCTTCTCTTGTGTTTCCTGCCTAGAGTAGTTCCTTTAGCATTTGTTGTAAAGCTGGTTTGGTGGTGCTGAACTCTCTTAGCTTTTGCTTGTCTCTAAAGCTTTCAATTTCTCCATCAAATCTGAATGAGATCCTTGCTGTGTAGAGTAATCTTGATTGTAGGTTCTTCCCTTTCATCACTTTAAATATCTCCTGCCACCCTGTTCTGGCTTGCAGAGTTTCTGCTGAAAGATCAACTGTTAACCTTATGGGGATTCCCTTGCATGTTATTTGTTGTTTTTCCCTTGCTACTTTTAATTTTTTTTTGTATTTAATTTTTGATAGTTTTATTAATATGTGTCGTGGCGTGTTTCTCCTTGGATTTATCCTGTCTGGGACTCTCTGCACTTCTTGACTTGATTAACTGTTTCCTTTCTCATATTAGGGAAGTTTTTCACTATAATCTCATCAAATATTTTCTCAGTCCCTTTCTATTTTCTTCTTCTGCCACCCCTATAATTTGAATGTTGGTGTGTTTAATGTTTTCCCAGAGGTCTCTGAAACTGTCCTCAATTTTTTTCCATCTTTTTTTCTTTATTCTGCTCTGCAGTAGTTATTTCCACTATTTTATATTCCGGGTCACTTATCTGTTCTTCTGCCTCAGTTTTTCTGCTATTGAATCCTTATAGAGAATTTTTAATTTCATTTATTGTGTTATTCATCATTGTTTGTTTGCTCTTTGGTTCTTCTAGTTGCTTGTTAAATGTTTCTTGTGTTTTCTCCCTTCTATTTCCAAGACTTTTTATCATCTTTACTATCATTACTCTGAATTCTTTTCCAGGTAGGTTGCCTATTTTGTCTTCATTTGTTTGGTCTGGTGGGTTTTTACCTTGCTCCTTCATTTGCTGTGTCTTCCTCTGTCTTCTCAGTTTGCTTAACTTACTGTGTTTGGGGTGCCTTTTTTTCAGGCTGCCAGTTTATAGCTCCTATTGTTTTTGGTGTCTGCCTCCAGTGTCTAAGTTTGGTTCAGTTGGTTGTATAGACTTCCTGGTGGAGCAGACTAGCACCTGTGTTCTGGTGGATGAGTATGGATCTTGGCTTTCTGGTGGGCATGTCTGCATCCAGTGGTGTGTTTTGGGGTGTCTGTGACCTGATTATGAATTTAGGCAGCCTCTCTGCTAATGGAAGGGGTTGTGTTCCTGTCTTGCTAGTTGTTTGGCATAGGGTGTTCAGCACTGTAGCTTGTTGGTGGTTTAGTGGAGCTGGGTCTTAGCATACAGATGGAGATCTCTGGGAGAGCTTTTGCTGTGTGGTATTACGTGGAGCCGAGAAGTCTCTGGTGGACCAGTGTCCTGAACTTGACTCTCTCACCTCAGAGACACATGCCTGATACCTGGCTGGAGCACCAAGACCCTGTCAGCCACACAGCTCTGAAGAAAAGAGAGAAAAAAAGAAAGAAAGAAAAATAATAATAAAGTTATTAAAATAAAAAATAATTATTAAATATTAAAAAGTAATAAAAAAAGAAAGAAAGAAAGAAGAGAGCAACCAAACCAAAAAAACAAATCCATCAAGGATTGCAAGATCTAAAAACAATACAAAAACAAATAAACAAACAAACAAATGGACTGACAGAATTCTAGGACAAATGGTAAAAGCAAATCTATACAGACAAAATCACACAAAGAAGCATACACATAAACACTCACAGAAAGAGGAAAAGGAAAAATATATTTATATATTGTTGCTCCCAATGTCCGCCTCAATTTTGGGATGATTCGTTGCCTATTCAGGTATTCCACAGATGCAGGGTACATCAAGTTGATTGTGGAGAATTAATCCGATGCTCCTGAGACTTCTGAGAGAGATTTCCCTTTCTCTTCTTCATTCTCACAGCTCCTGGGATTCAGCTTTGGATTTGGCCCCTTCTCTGTGTATAGGCTGCCTGAGAGCATCTTTTCTTCACTCAGACAGGATGTAGTTAAAGTAGCAGCTGATTAGGTGGCTTTGGCTGGGTCAGGGCGGGGGGAGTGAGGGGTACGGAATGCGGAGCAAGCCTGCAGCGGCAGAGGCCGGCATGACATTGCACCAGCCTGAGGCGCACCGTGTGTTCTCCTGGGGAAGTTGTCCCTGGATCACGGGACCCTGGCAGTGGTGGGCTGCACAGGATCTGGGGGAGGGGAGGTGTGGTTAATGACCTGGGCTTGCACACATGCTTCTTGGTGGCTGCAGTTGGAGCCTTAGCGTTTCATGCCCGTCTCTTGTGTCCACGCTGTTAGCTGCGGCTCGCGCTCCATCTCTGGAGCTCGTTTAGGCAGTGTTCTGAATTTCCTCTCCTTGTGCACCCCAAAACAATGGTCTTTTGCCTTGTAGGTAGTTCCAGACATTTTCCCAGACTCCCTCTTGGTTAGCTGTGGTCCACTAGCCCCCTTCAGGCTGTGTTCCCTCAGCCAGTCCCATTCCTCTCCCTGGGCTCTCTGACCTCCGAAGCCGGAACCTCGGGTCCCAGCCCCAACTTATCCCAGTCAGTGGGTGAGCAGACAAGCCTCTCAGGCTGGTGAGTGCTGGTCGGCACCTATCCTCTGTGAGGGAATCTCTCCACTTTGCCCTCCGCACCCCTGTTGCTGAGGTCTCCTCCGTGGCTCTGAAGCTTCCCCCCACCCACCCACCCACCCCCGTCTCTTCCAGTGAAGGGCTTCCTAGTGTGGAAACTTTTCCTCCTTCACAGCTCCCTACCCGAGGTGCAGGTCTTGTCCCTATTCTTTTGTCTCTGTGTTTTCATTTTCCTTTTCCCTATTCAGGTACGTGGGGAATTTCTTGCCTTTTGGGAGGTCTGAGGTTTTCTGTCAGCGTTTAGTAGGTGTTCTGTAGGAGTTGTTCCACGTGTAGTTGTATTTGTAGGGAGGAAGGTGATCTCCACATCTTATTCCTCCGCCATCTTGAAGGTCTCTATCAGGAACTTGGTTTTATCTGTATTTTAATCCTTGCAGTATTGTTAGGGAATAACAATGTTTTCTGCTAGATTTACTTCTTCTGCCTAGTTTTCTGCCGCAAATGAAAAGATGATTCTTTGCTGATATGTCAGATGTGTAACCACCCGAGTCTCTGTGTACCCTTTCTTAACTTCTACATCCAGGCTGGCCAAGACGGTCAGGTTGCAGGACCCTGGTCCAGGGCTGGTGGACCCTGGCCTGCCCGGGCTAGACAAGTGCCCAGGGCAGGCAGGTAGGCAGAGCAGCCAGGTAAGGTGACATCAGCGTGTGCACCCTGAGCACACCCACTGTGATCACTAATATTAAATGAAGTTTCCTGATGAAACTAAAGAATGCATGTACATCCATATGTGATAGTGACATTATGCCATATAATTAATACTGATAATAACTATTCCTAGCCTTTAAATAACTTGTGATTTTTAAATGTATTAAAAGCAATTATAATTCTCATATTTTGTTTTTTTTTATTACCTAACAATTACTATTAGGAAAAAATAATTTATTCCTCTAGAAAGTGTGTCTATTTTTAGACAAAAATGGTGAATTTTGTACCTACTCCACCTGATGTCACTTTGCCCTAGAAGGTACAAGTAATGAACCTTACATTGTACCATTATATGATTGCTATGATTGTTATCCTGATCTTGTTTAATTTTGAAAAGAATTGCCTTTTCTAAGCAATGTCATTTTACAAACAATTTCAAACTTTGATAGGTAATTGCACTGATGGTTCAGAAAATCGTCCTGTCTCTTGAGATCCCAGATTATATCAATTTACAAATTAAAAGGGAGGGAGCAATCAGATGGCAATGCAGAGAACATTCTAAAATTTATTGTATCCTAGATATCTTAAGGAGGGAAAAAAAAGCAAATTGAGAATGAACTCTGCCTTCCAAGAAGAAGCTGTTATTTTCCACTTTGGTTTCTGCTGCTTGTGGCAGTTTTTTTTGTGCACTAACTACTCTTGGTTGCCCTGACTCCATGTTTAGATGTCTCAATGGAGCATATTTCAGATGTAGAACCCATTTTGCTTTATACTTTGAGACTATGGCCCTCTTGCTTTATTAGGAAATAATGAAAATGTTCAAAATTAAGTTGGAGGGTTGCCAACTTTTCCATCGTTGCTTAAAGGGCAATGATTTGATAACATTTGTAACTAGGGGAGCATTAGGGAGAAAGATTCACAAAAGATACACTTACATTTTTTACAAAAATAAATCCTAAATGTAATTATACACAGGAAAATGTTTATTGCTTGAAATAGGAAAGAAATTAGAACACAAACTTAATGCAAGATAATTAGCTCTACTTAAGTTAGCTAAATAGCACCAATCTTCTTGAACTTGAGATTTTATGTTGACTTGCCAAAAATTCTAATGTAATTTTCTGAAGTAAAGAAAATTGATAACAAATTGTTCACAGGTTAGAATGTTACGAAAATCTAACTTTAAAGTGAACTTAGAAGAGGAGATTCTAGTGTACTTTATACAATGTATATAAATTATTAAGTAATATCAAATAAAATGCTAAGTACATCCTGTGTTGTATGATGTTTTACAGATTATAGCTGTGTTTCCTCTTATACCTTCTGTATAAAATTACATGTGTGTAGATATTATTATTAAGGTTTTCTTTAGAATCATAAGTTTTGTTTCTCTATTTTTTTTTTTTTTTTTTTTTTTTTTACTTCACAATGTCTTATGTCAAATTTAAACCTCCAGGCTTTTGAGCAAGAATAATAAAATACAGAAGTATAAATGTAAAACATTAGAAAAATGTCAAATGTATTGATTAAAAGGTTGTTCTTTTATGCTTAACATGACTAGAGAATAATCTTAAAGATTATAAAACTATGAACCAGAATTTTAAATAAATGCTACAGTTATAGATAATTATTTAGCACTATCAGAACTCATTCGTTATGAACTTTGAGGACTCATGGATGATGAGATATCTAACGAAAAATTGGAATTTGACCATCTTTACCAAAAAAAAAAAAACAACAAAAACACAGATCTATTGACTTCATGTGAATATCTGAATGCATTATACCACACTGCTAATTTCCTTTTGGTATTTTAATAGTTTATAATCAAATTCTTACATGACAAAAATGATGGTCACTGCTCAGTAATCAACAAAATAAGTCTAAGAAAGAGGAAGATGGCAGAAGAGTAAGACGCGGAGATCGCTTTCCTCCCCACGGATACACCAGAAATACATCTACACGTGGAACAACTCCTACAGAACACCTACTGAAGGCTGGCAGAAGACCTCAGACCTCCCAAAAGGCAAGAAACTCCCCACGTACCTGGGTAGGGCAAAAGAAAAAAAGAAAAAAACAGAGACAAAAGAATAAGGACGGCACCTGCACCAGTGGGAGGGAGCTGTGAAGGAGGAAAAGTTTCCACACACTAGGAAGCCCCTCCGCGGGCGGAGACTGCGGGAGGCGGAAGGGGGAGCTTCGGGACTGCGGAGTAGTGCACAGGGACGGGTTCGGAGGGCAAAGCGGGGAGATTCCTGCACAGACGATCGGTGCCGACCGGCACTCACCAACCCGGGAGGCTTGTCTGCTCACCCGCAAGGGCGGGCAGGGCTGCGAGCTGAGGCTCTGGTTTTGGTCTGAGCGCAGGGAGAGGACTGGGGTTGGCGGCTTGAACATAGCCTAAAGGGGTTAGTGCACCACGACTAGCCGGGAGGGAGTTCGGGGAAAAGCCTGCACCTGCCGAAGAGGCAAGATACTTTTTCTTCCCTCTTTGTTTCCTGGTGCGCGAGGAGAGGGGTTTAAGAGTGCTGCTTAAAGGAACTCCAGAGATGGGTGCGAGCCGCGGCTAAAAGCGCGAACCCCAGAGACGGGCGCGAGCCACGGCTAAAACCGCGGACCCCAGAGACAGGCGGGAGACGCTAAGGCTGCTGCTGCCGCCACCAAGGGGCCTGTGTGGGAGCACAGGTCACTCTCCACACCCCTTTTCCGCGAAGCCTGTGCAGCCCACCACTGTCAGATTCCCGAGATCCAGGGACAACTTCCCCGGGAGTACGCACGGTGGGCCTCAGGCTGGTGCAACGTCACGCCGCCTCTGCCGCCGCAGGCCCGCCCCGCACGCAGTGCCCTTCCTTCCCCCATCCCCCAACCCCTGGCCTGAGTTAGCCGGAGCCCCCGAATCAGCCGCTCCTTTAACCCCGTCCTGTCTGAGCAAAAAACAGACGCCCTCCAGCGACCTACACGCAGAGGCAGGGCCAAATCCAAAGCTGAGCGCCTGTGAGCTGTGAGAACAAAGAAGCGAAAGGGAAATCTCTCCCAGCAGCCACAGAAGCAGGGGATTAAAGCTCCACAATCAACTTGATATACCCTGCATCTGTGGAATACCTGAATAGACAACGAATGATCCCAAATTGAAGAGGTGGAATTTAGAAGCGAGATCTATGATTTTTTTCCCTTTTCCTCTTTTTGTGAATGTGTACGTGTATGCTTCTGTGTGAGCTCTTGTCTGTATACTCTTAATTCCAACATTTGTCCTAGGGCTCTATCCGTCCATGTTTTTTTTTTTTTAATTTTTTTTCTTAATAAGTAATTTTAATTGTAATAACTTTATTATACTTTACCTTCATTCTTTCTTTCTTTCTTTCCATCCTTCCTCCCCTCCTTTAGACAATGAATCACCCCAAATTGAGGAGGTGGTCTCTGAGAGCAAGATTTATGATTTTTCCCCCTTTACCTCTTTTTGTGAACGTGTATGTGTATGCTTCTGTGTAAGATTTTCTCTGTATAGCTTTGCTTCCAACATTTGTCCTAAGGTTCTAGCCGTCCTTTTTTTTTTTTTTCTAAATATTTTTTAATTCAATAACTATATTATACTTTATTTTATTTTTACTGTATCTTCTTTCTTTCTGTCTTTTTTCCTTCTTTCCCTCCTTCCTTCCTTCCTTCCTCCCTCCCTCCTTTCTTTCCTTCTTTGCTTCTTTCTTCCTTCCTTCCTTTCCTCCTTTCCTTCTTTCTTTCCTCATACTTCTACTAATTCTCTCTACTTTTTCTCCATTTTATTCTGAGCCATGTGGATGAAAGGCTCTTGGTGCTCCAGCCCAGGAGTCAGGACTCTGCCTCTGAGGTAGGAGAGCCAACTTCAGGACACTGGTCAACAAGAGACCTCACAGCTCCACATAATATTAAACGGTGGAAATCTCCAAGTGACCTCCATCTTGACACCAGCACCCAGTTTCACTCAACGACCAGCAAGCCACAGTGCTGGACAACCTATGCCAAACAACTAGCAAAACAGGAACACAATCCCACCCATTAGCAGAGAGGCTGCCTAAAATCATAATAAGGCCACAGACACCCCAAAACACACCACCAGACGTGAACCTGCCCACTAGAGAGACAAGATCCAGGCTCATCCAGCACAACACAGGCACTAGTCCCCTCCACCAGGAAGCCTACACAACCCACTGAAACAACCTTAGCCACTGGAGACAGACATCAAAAACAACGGGAACTACGAATGTGCAGCCTGCAAAAAGGAGACCCCAAACACAGTAAGATAAGCAAAATGAGAAGACAGAAAAACACACAGCAGATGAAGGAGCAAGATAAAAACCCACCAGAACTAACAAATGAAGAGGAAATAGGCAATCTATCTGAAAAAGAATTCAGAATAATGATAGTAAGGATGATCCGAAATCTTGGAAGTAGAATGGACAAAATGCAAGAAACAGTTAACAAGGACCTAGAAGAAATAAAGATGAAACAAGCAACGATGAACAACACAATAAATGAAATTAAAAGTACTCTAGATAGGATCAGTAGCAGAATAACTGAGGCAGAAGAACGGATAAGTGACCTGGAAGATAAAGTAGGGGAAATAACTACTGCAGAGCAGAATAAAGAAAAAAGAATGAAAAGAACTGAGGACAGTCTCAGAGACCTCTGGGACAACATTAAATGCACCAACATTCGAATTATGGGGGTTCCAGAAGAAGAAGAAAAAAAGAAAGGGACTGAGAAAATATTTGAAGAGATTATAGTTGAAAACTTCCCTAATATGGGAAAGGAAATAGTTAATCAAGTCCAGGAAGCACAGAGAGTCCCATACAGGATAAATACAAGGAGAAACATGCCAAGACACATATTAATCAAACTGTCAAAAATTAAATACAAAGAAAACATATTAAAAGCAGCAAGGGAAAAACAACAAATAACACACAAGGGAATCCCCATAAGGTTAACAGCTGATCTCTCAGCAGAAACCCTACAAGCCAGAAGGGAGTGGCTGGACATACTGAAAGTGATGAAGGAGAAAAACCTGCAACCAAGATTACTCTACCCAGCAAGGATCTCATTCAGATTTGATGGAGAAATTAAAACCTTTACAGACAAGCAAAACCTGAGAGAGTTCAGCACCACCAAACCAGCTTTACAACAAATGCTAAAGGAACTTCTGTAGACAAGAAACACAAGAGAATGAAATGACCTATAATAACGAACCCAAAACAATATAGAAAATGGGAATAGGAACATACATATCGATAATTACCTTAAATGTAAATGGACTAAATGTTCCCACCAAAAGACACAGATTAGCTGAATGGATACAAAAACAAGACCCTTATATATGCTGTCTACAAGAAATCCACTTCAGACCTAGAGACACATACAGACTGAAAGTAAGGGGATGGAAAAAGATATTCCATGCAAATGGAAACCAAAAGAAAGCTGGAGTAGCAATTCTCATATCAGACAAAATAGACTTTAAAATAAGGACTATGAAAAGGGACAAAGAAGGACACTACATAATGATCAAGGGATCGATCCAAGAAGAAGATATAACAATTGTAAATATTTATGCACCCAACATAGGAGCACCTCAATACATAAGGCAAATTCTAACAGCCACAAAAGGGGAGATCGACAGTAACACATTCATAGTAGGGGACTTTAACACCCCACTTTCACCCATGGACAGATCATCCAAAAGGAAAATAAATAAGGAAACACAAGCTTTAAATGATACATTAAACAAGATGGACTTAATTGATATTTATAGGACACTCCATCCAAAAACAACAGAATACACATTTTTCTCAAGTGCTCATGGAACATTCTCCAGGATTGATCATATCTTGGGTCACAAATCAAGCCTTGGTAAATTTAAGAAAACTGAAATTGTATCAAGTATCTTTTCTGACCACAACACCATGAGACTAGATATCAATTACAGGAAAAGATCTGTAAAAAATACAAACACATGGAGGCTAAACAATACACTACTTAATAATGAAGTGATCACTGAAGAAATCAAAGAGGAAATAAAAAAATACCTAGAAACAAATGACAGTGGAGACACAACGACCCAAAACCTATGGGATGCAACAAAAGCAGTTCTAAGGGGGAAGTTTATAGCAATACAAGCCCACCTTAAGAAGCAGGAAACATCTCGAATAAACAACCTAACCTTGCACCTCAAGCAATTAGAGAAAGAAGAACAAAAAAACCCCAAAGCTAGCAGAAGGAAAGAAATCATAAAAATCAGATCAGAAATAAATGATAAAGAAATGAAGGAAACGATAGCAAAGATCAAAAAAACTAAAAGCTGGTTTTTTGAGAAGATAAACAAAATAGATAAACCACTAGCCAGACTCATCAAGAAAAAAAGGGAGAAGACTCAAATCAATAGAATTAGAAATGAAAAAGGAGAAGTAACAACTGACACTGCAGAAATAAAAAAAACATGAGAGATTACTACAAGCAACTCTATGCCAATAAAATGGACAATCTGGAAGAAATGGAGAAATTCTTAGAAATGCACAACCTGCCAAGACTGAATCAGGAAGAAATAGAAAATATGAACAGACCAATCACAAGCACTGAAATTGAAACTGTGATTAAAAATCTTCCAACAAACAAAAGCCCAGGACCAGATGGCTTCACAGGTGAATTCTATCAAACGTTTAGAGGAGAGCTAACACCTATCCTTCTCGAACTCTTCCAAAATATAGCAGAGGGAGGAACACTCCCAAATTCCTTCTACGAGGCCACCATCACCTTGGTACCAAAACCAGACAAGGATGTCACAAAGAAAGAAAACTACAGGCCAATATCACTGATGAACATAGATGCAAAAATCCTCAACAAAATACTAGCAAACAGAATCCAACAGCACATTAAAAGGATCATACACCATGGTCAAGTGGGGTTTATTCCAGGAATGCAAGGATTCTTCAATATACACAAATCTATCAATGTGATAAACCATATTAACAAATTGAAGGAGAAAAACCATATGATCATCTCAATAGATGCAGAGAAAGCTTTCGACAAAATTCAACACCTATTTATGATAAAAACCCTCCAGAAAGTAGGCATAGAGGGAACTTTCCTCAACATAATAAAGGCCATGTATGACAAGCCCACAGCAAACATCATCCTCAATGGTGAAAAACTGAAAGCATTTCCACTAAGATCAGGAACAAGACAAGGTTGCCCACTCTCACCACTCTTATTCAACATAGTTTTGGAAGTTTTAGCCACAGCAATCAGTGAAGAAAAGGAAATAAAAGGAATCCAAATCAGAAAAGAAGAAGTAACGCTGTCACTGTTTGCAGATGACATGATACTATACATAGAGAATCCTAAAGATGTTACCAGAAAACTACTAGAGCTAATCAATGAATTTGGTAAAGTAGCAGGATACAAAATTAATGCACAGAAATCTCTGGCATTCCTATGTACTAATGATGAAAAATCTGAAAGTGAAATCAAGAAAACACTCCCATTTACCATTGCAACAAAAAGAATAAAATATCTAGGAATAAACCTACCTAAGGAGACGAAAGACCTGTATGCAGAAAATTATAAGACACTGATGAAAGAAATTAAAGATGATACAAATAGATGGAGAGATATACCATGTTCTTGGATGGGAAGAATCAACATTGTAAAAATGACTCTACTACCCAAAGCAATCTATAGATTCAATGCAATCCCTATCAAACTACCACTGGCATTTTTCACAGAACTAGAACAAAAATTTTCGCAATTTGTTTGGAAACACAAAAGACCCCGAATAGCGAAAGCAATCTCTAGAACGAAAAAAGGAGCTGGAGGAATCAGGCTCCCTGACTTCAGACTATACTACAAAGCAACAGTAATCAAGACAGTATGGTACTGACACAAAAACAGAAAGATAGATCAGTGGAAAAGGATAGAAAGCCCAGAGATAAACCCACACCCATATGGACACCATATCTTTGATAAAGGAGGCAGGAATGTATGGTGGAGAAAGGACAGCCTCTTCAATAAATTGTGCTGGGAAAACTGGACAGGTACATGTAAAAGTATGAGATTAGATCACTCCCTAACACCATACACAAAAATAAGCTCAATATGGATTAAAGACCTAAATGTACGGCCAGAAACTATCAAACTCTTAGAGGATAACATAGGAAGAACACTCTATGACATAAATCACAGCAAGATCCTTTCTGACCCACCTCCTAGAGTAATGGAAATAAAAAGAAAAATAAACAAATGGGACCTAATGAAACTTCAAAGCTTTTGCCCAACAAAGGAAACCATAATCAAGACCAAAAGACAACCCTCAGAATGGGAGAAAACATTTGCAATTGAAGCAACTGACAAAGGATTAATCTCCAAAACTTACAAGCAGCTCAATAACAAAAAAACATCCAACCCCATCCAAAAATGCGCAGAAGACCTAAAGACATTTCTCCAAAGAAGATATACAGAATGCCAACAAACACATGAAAGAATGCTCAACATCATTAATCATTAGAGAAATGCAAATCAAAACTACAATGAGATATCATCTCACACCAGTCAGAATGGCCATCATCAAAAAATCTAGAAACAATAAATGCTGGAGAGGGTGTGGAGACAAGGGGACACTCTTGCACTGATGGTGGGAATGTGAAATGGTTCAGCCACTATGGAGAACAGTATGGAGGTTCCTTAAAAAACTACAAATAGAATTACCATATGACCCAGCAATCCCACTACTGGGCATATACCCTGAGAAAACCAAAATTCAAAAAGAGTCATGTACCAAAATGTTCATTGCAGCTCTATTTACAATAGCCCGGAGATGGAAACAACCTAAGCGCCCATCATCGGATGAATGGATAAAGAAGATGTGGCACATATACACAATGGAATATTACTCAGCCTTAAAAAGAAATGAAATTGAGCTATTTGTAATAGATGGATAGACCTAGAGTCTGTCATACAGAGTGAAGTAAGTCAGAAAGAAAAAGATAAATACCGTATGCTAACACATATATATGGAATTTAAGGAAAAAAAAATGTCATGAAGAACCTAGGGGTAAGACAGGAATAAAGACGCAGACCTACTGGAGAACGGACTTGAGGATATGGGGAGGGGGAAGGGTGAGTTTTGACGGGGCGAGAGAGAGTCATGGACATATACACACTAACAAACCTAGTAAGGTAGATAGCTAGGGGGAAGCAGCCGCAAGGCACAGGGATGTTAGCTCGGTGCTTTGTGACAGCCTGGAGGGGTGGGATGGGGAGAGTGGGAGGGAGGGAGACGCAAGAGGGAAGACATATGGGAGCATATGTATATGTATAGCTGATTCACTTTGTTATAAAGCAGAAACTAACACACCATTGTAAAGCAATTATACCCCAATAAAGATGTTAAAAAAAAAAAAAAAAAAGTTTCTACTCAGCCCTTCTCTTTCCCAAAATGAGTTTGATGGCTCATTCTCCACCAATCACAATCAATCTCCTTTCTTTCTCTTTTTTGGGGTGTGTGTGTTTGTGTTTGTGTGTGTGTGTATGTGTATACATGCAATGCAATAGTATTTGAGCTTGGTTATATCACATAGATTTTTAAATTACTTAAATTTAATTGGAATAATCATATTCTCCGATTTGCCACAATTTTTAATGTAATTTAAAAGTTGGCTGGAGCACAGGCTCCGGACGCACAGGCCCAGCGGCCATGGCTCATGGGCCCAGCTGCTCCGCGGCATGTGGGATCTTCTCGGACCGGGGCATGAACCCGTGTCCCCTGCATCGGCAGGTGGACTCTCAACCACTGCGCCACCAGGGAAGCCCTTGGCTGGTTTATTTTAATTTAAGAATGTTTTCCCCAGAAACCACTGCTTTGTATGTAATTGAGTATTATAAAAATTATTTGAGGGCAAGCACCACTTTTTTTTTATTGCCAGTATCCATCATAGTGAAAACACTAACCAAAAGAAAGCAGGAGTAGTTATAGTAATTTCAGACAGGGCAGACTTCAAAGCATGGGAAAGTTATCAGGGATAAAGAAGGATATTACATAATGTTTATAAAGGGGATAATTCTCCAAAACCTCATATGTGCCTAACAACAGAGCAACAAACTATGATTGTTAAAAATGAACAGAATTGCACCATCTTATTAGAAAATTTAACATCTCTCTATCAGAAATGGACAGATTAAGGAGACAGAAAATCAGTAAGGACGTAGTTGAACCCAACAACAAAATCAATAAGCAGGACATAATCAACATCTATAGATGATTTCATCTAACAACAGCAAAATGCACATTCTTCTCCAGCTCATATAGAACATTCACCAAAATAGACCATATTCTGAGCCATAGACCTCACATAAATTTCAAACTTAATAGAATAGAAATCACACAATATCTTCTCACAGACTACAATGAATTAAACTAGAAATCAATAATAGAACAATAACTGGAATATCCCAAAATACATGGAGATTAAGAAACACACTTCTAAATATACAAGGGTCAAAAAGAAATCTCAAGTGAGATTTTAAAATATTTCAAACTAAAGGAAAATGAAAATATAACTTATCAACGTTTGTGAAATGCAGCAAAAGGAGTAGAGAGAAAATTATAACATTGAATGTGTATATTAGAAATGAAGAAAGATCTAAAATCAATCATCCAAATTTCTACCTTAGAAAACTAGAAAAAGAAGAGCAAATTAAATTCAAAGTAAGCAGAAGAAAAAAAGTCATAGAATTAGAGCAGAAATCAATTAAATTGAAAATAGGAAATCAATAGAGAAAATCAAAGAAACCAAAAGCTAGTTCTTTGAAAAGATCACTAAAATCAATAATCCTATAACCAGGGTAACTAAGTAAAGAAGAGAAAACACAAATTACTCATATCACATATGAAAGAGAGGAAACCCTGACAGATCTCATGGAAATTAAAATAATAATAAGGGAATATGATAAACAACTCTATGCCCACAAATTTGTTAACCTAGATGAAATGGACCAACTACTTAAAAGACACAATGTGTGAAAACTCATACAAAAAGATAGACTATCTGAATAGTGTTATACCTCTTAAAGAAAGTTAATCAATTACTAATAACATTCCAAAACAGAAAACATCAAGCACAGGTGTGTTTACTGGTGAATTTTATCAAACATTTAAAGAAGAAATTATATTAATTCTCTACAATCTCTTTCAGAGGATAGAAGCTGAGGGAATACTTCCTATCTCATTCTATGTGGTCAGTAATATACTCTAATATCAAAACCATGCAAAGATATACAAGAAAACTTCAGTCCAATAGCTCTCATGAGCATAGACATAAAAATTCAAACAAAATATTAGCAAACCGAGTCCCCAAAAAAGTATAAACAGAAGTATACACCATGACCTAGTTGATTTATCTCAATCATGCAAGGCTGGTTCAACACTCTAAAAGCAGGTAATGTAATCCATCACATCAGCAGATTAAAAAGCAAAAATCACATAATCATTTCAATAGATGCAGAAAAAGCATTCAACAAAATCCAACATCCATTCATGATAAAAACTCTCAGTGAACTAGGAATTGAGAAATTTTTTCTATACTTGATAAAGACTATCTACTAAAATCTACTAAATCAGGTAACATCATAATTAATGGTGAGAAACTCTAAACTTTTCCCTCTAAGATCAGGAACAAGTTATTTTGTAGATATCAACAAATTGATTCTAAAGTTTATGTGGAGAGTCAAAAGACCCAAAATAGCCAACACTGTATTGAAAGAGATAAACAAAATTGGAGGACTGACACTACCTGACTTCAAGACTTATTATAAAGCTCCAATAATTAAGGCAGTGTAGAATTGGTGAAAGAATAAGCAAATAGATCAATGGAACACAATGCAGAGATGGACCCACATAAATATGGTCAACTGATCTTTGACAAGGGCGCAAAGGCAATACATTGCAGTAAAGATAGTCTTTTCAACAAATGATGCTGAAACAACCAGATATCCATCTGAAGAAAAAAAAAAAAAAAGGAAAAGAAAAGAAAAAAAGAATCTAGACCCAGACATATCCTTCACAAAAATTAACTTTAAATGGATTATAGACCTAAATATAAAGTTCAATATTATAAAACTCTGAGTAGATAATACAGGAGAAAACCTAGGTAAACTTGAGTATGGTGAAGTCTTCTTATATACAACACCAACGACACAATTCATGAAAGAAATAATTAATAAATTTGACTTCATTAAAATTAAAAATCCATAGAATGTACAACACTAAGATTGAACTCAAAGGTAAACTTTGGACTTTTAGCGACGAAGATGTGCCAGTGTAAGTTCATCAGTTGTAGTAAATGGATCACGCTGTTGGAAGATGCTGCTGATAAAGGAGGCTATGCTTTTGTGGGGACCAGGGATATATGGGAAATCTGTGTACATTCCCTTCAATTTTTCTTTGAACATAAAAACACTAAAAAAATTAAAGTCAATTTTTTAAGGAAGTATATTTGTGTAACTATAAATAAAGTAATTGCATTTCTTATTCTAGATAGTTTTATTCACACATATTATAGTTTCTCTCCATGCCTCTTGGAATGTGATTCTGAAAACTCCATGTAAGGTCCTCTAGGGCTTAGTAAAACATATGTTAAAAATAGTGTTTCTAAACTTGTTTTAAGCAACATTACTGTTAGTCAATTTGTATTGCTATAACAGAACACCATAGGCTGAATGGCTTATGAACAGCAGAAATTTATTCCTCACAGTTCTGGAGGCTGGGAAGTCCAAGATCAGAATATTAGCATTGTGGTGTTCTGGGTTGCAAAAATGACTCCTAGCTGTATCTTCACATAGTGGAAGAAGAGCATGGGAGCTCTCTGGGGTCCTTTTTATAAGAGTATTAATGCCATTCATGAAGACTCCACCATACTGGTCTAATTACCTCCCCAAAGCAACCCCTCACAATACCATCACATTGGAGGTTAAGATTCAACATATGAAGGGGTATGGTGCACAGACATTCAATTCATAACATTCTGCCCGTAGTCCCCCAAATTTTATGTCCTTCTCACATGCAAAATACTCTCATGTATACTCAACAACTCCAAAGTTCATAACTAGTTCCAGCATCAATTCTAAAGTCTAAAGTCTAATCTAAATGGTATCTCAATCAAATATGAGTGAGTCTCAAGGTACAATTTATCCTCAGGCAAAATTCCTCTCCAGCTGTGAACCTGTGAAACCAAAGAAGTGGTGTGCTTCCAAAGTGCAATGGTGGCACAGGAATAGAATTAACATTAGTATTCCAAAAGGGAGAAATAGGAAAGAAGAAATGGATGACAGGTCTCAAGTAAGTTAAAAACCTAATAGGCATGCTCCATAAGATCTTAAATTTCAAGAACAATCCTTTTTGGCTGGATGTTCTTCCTTCCATACCTATTGGGGTGACAGTGTCACCCCAACAGCTCAGCAAAGTGTTGCTTCCACTGTGAATCTCTGCAGTGACCCCACCCAAATCAACCTTCTCTTTCTGGCCAGAGACAAGGCTCCAAGAGCTGAGCTTCCAAGTCTCAGCTGGTTGGCCCCAAGCCCATATCTCCACTAGTCATCTGGTCTCCCACCCTTTGATATTGAAGTGGAAGAAACCCTGGCCTCTGGCCCCTGCATGCTGAGCCTGTGGTGCAAGTGGCCTCCCTGATGATCTCTGAATTGCCTCTGGGATTCTTCTTCTCTTATCTTGAAGAATAGTCTGTGATCACAGCTGAATAGTTTTATGCTTTGGTCTTATCGGTTCTAAGAAATCCATGTCTTCCTTCATTTTCCCCACTTTCTCTGTTTCCCTTAGTCCCAGTGACAGTGTTTCTGCTAGCATAAGCCCATCTCTATTTCTAGTTTTTGTCGAGATGGTTGATTAAATCCATGGTTCGCACCCACAACTAATCTTATCAAATGGTTGGTATTCTTTAGTATTCTCTTCCAAACATTCTCATTTTTTATAATATGGACAGGTTGAGAATTGTCCAAAATTTATGTTTTGGTTCTTTTTTCCTTAAGAGTTCCATCTTCAGTTTATTTTCTCCTCTCACATTTTTCTATAGGCAGTCAGGAGGAACCAAGTCCTCTTCAACAGTTTGCTTAGAAAGCTCTTTATCTAGATATCCAATTTCATCACTTGTGAGTTCTACCTTACCCAAAACACTAGATCACGAACACAGTTCAGCCAAGGTCTTTGCCACTTTGTAACAAGAATTGCCTTTCCTCCATTGTCCAATAATGTGTTTCTCATTTCCACCTGATATCTCATAAGAATGACCTTTACCATCCATATTATACCAACATTCTGTTCATGGTTATTTACGTATTCTCTAACTTTAATGTTTTCTCTACAGCTCTCTTCTTTCTTAGCTTTCACTAGAATCACCTTTTAAAAGTTCATTCATGGAAATCTAGGCTTTTTATAGTATGAACCTCAAAACTCTTCCAGTCTCTACCCATTTGGCGGGAATGCTAAATATTGCCATATTTTTATATATGTGTTATAGCAGCACCCTGTCTTCTCAGTACCAATTTCCGTCTTAGTTTGAGCTGCTCTAACAGAATACCACAGACTGTCTTATAAATAACAGATATTTATTTTTCATAGTCTGGAGCCTGGATGTCTGAGTTAAGGGTGGCAGCATGGTCAGGATCAGGTCAGAACCCTCTTCCAAACTGCAGAGAGCTTACTTACATGGTAGGAAAAGAGCAAGAAAGCTCTCTGGGGTCCCTTTTAAAATGGCACCAATCCCATTCATGGGGTCTCTACCCTTATGGTTTGATTACTATCCAAGGCCCTCCTCCTAATACAATCACATTGAGAGGTAGGATTTCAACATATGTATGGGGTGGGGGGCACAAAGATTCGACCATAACACCTTCCTTGATAAACCCAAATATTTCCTTCATTTTTAAATGCTATTTGACATTCCAAGTACATAATCCAGAATAACTAAAAACAAAAGAAAGCAATTGTAAGAAGTCTAACTTTTCTATTGTCTCCAGATCCAGATATTCCTCTCCCTACAATGGTCATGTTCCTTGCCTTTTACAAATCATGATCTAAAAACATCTTGAGAAAGAGGAGTTCTGAGTTAAATTTAACAATGTAATAAATGTACTGCATAGAAATGAAACAAACACAGAAAAAATTCTAATAACCAAAAACTGCATGACTTAGTACAACCTATGTTGATCCCTTCCTAATCCAGCTTTATCCTACTTATATAGAATATTGACTCTTGATGGACCAGGCCTGTAAGCATACCAGGAACCCTTTGCAAAAGTTAATGAAGAACCTGAAGAATCTGCTTCCATTTGTCTAGTTTCTCGGGGAGAAAATCATCAGATATCCTAGAAGGTATATTCCTATTTTATCCTTAATATTCTTTTTATAATGTTTAACTCACATTATCTAGGCAGACTGTGCCTAGCTCTAGCCTTTTTGCTCCAGTCCCCAGTTTTATTTCTCCAGCTGGGAGTAGAAAGAAAGCTAATAGTTTTATAAATTACATTTTACACTATCTACTCTACACTAGTACATTTTACTTCACAATAATGATATGACTAATCACGTAGCTGAGAAAACTGAGTTCAAAATAAAAGTTAAACACATACTTATTGAGTTACCTCTGTATCAGGCTTTGAGCATCATATTGGGAATTGTGAGAAAAATGTGTTAATAGGCTCAAGGAGCTAATAGGAGATGCAGGGAGACAGATGATAAGTCAGGTAATTCCAATATGGTGGGACCACTGCTATGATAGAAATATGCACATGATATTACAGCAAAAATCAGAAGATGCTGTTTTAACCCAATCTGCTTAGGGAAGGTAATTCCTGAGTTTCATCTTGAAGGCTGAATAAGACCAAGCTAATGAAAAAAAAAAAAAATCCTCCCATCTTCCCCCACAGAAAAGGCATTATTTGAAGCACAATCTTTGAAACTTCATCCTATATATGTATATTTATATAGTCCAGTTTTTCTTACATAGAAAATGTCATGGAGACAGGAAATGGAGATGGTAAAGCTGGATAAGTTGGTGAGGGTCAAACTGAAAAGTTCTTGTCATACTAGCAGGTTAATTTTTTTATGGATGAATCAGTCAAATTTTTAACTTAGTTACATTATTATGTAGTAAAAATTTGAGGAGGGCTCAGAATAAAGCCAGATAAACCAGTCAACCAGTCCAGGCAAGAACTAGCAAATGTTTGAGTAATGAGAACAAGCAGCAAGAGGAGATATTTAATAGGTTAGATTTATACCAAAAGATTTGTTAGATAAGGATTTTGAGGAACAACAGGATTCAAGAGTGACCCATAGGGAATTCCCTGGCAGTCCAGTGGTTAAGGCTCAATTCTTTCACTCCTGTGGGCCCTGGTTCTATACCTGGTCAGGGAGCCAAGATCCCACAAGCAGAATAACACAGCCTAAAAAAAAAGAAAAAGAGTGACTGCCAGATTTTAGGGTTAGGAAATTGGTGGGTAGTGGTGCCAATAAATGAATTAGAAAACACATAGTGTTTTTAAGTTTTTAGATGTTTTGAGTTAGAAGTAATTATGGGACATTCAATCATTGATATTGCTTAAAATTTAAATTTATGGCTTTGGGATCCTCAAGACAGACTAGAGCTAAAAATTAATTAATCTGTCAGTCATAAATATAAAGAAGGCAGTTAAGGGCTTCCCTGGTGGCGCAGTGGTTGAGGGTCCGCCTGCCGTTGCAGGGGACACGGGTTTGTGCCCTGGTCCGGGAAGATCCCACATGCCACAGAGCGTCTGGTCCTGTGAGCCATGGCCGCTGAGCCTGCGCATCCTGAGCCTGTGTTCCACAACGGGAGAGGCCACAACAGTGAGAGGCCCACGTACCAAAAAAAAAAAAAAAAAGTAGGCAGTTAAAACATTAAAAATAGAACATTAAGAAGTTATTCTAGGACAGTTAAAGAAGGTGAAGAGAAATTAGTGACATTAGGAATTCTGGTATATCACTCTTTTTATTGCTGCATGTTAAACCACCCCAAAACTTAATGGATTAAAACAAAAATGATAAAATACATATGGAGTTAATTAAATTTTTCTTTTTTTAATACTGGAATAGAGTTGCTTAACAGTCTTGTGATAGTTTCAGGTGTACAGCAAAGTGATCCAGTTATACACATACATGTATTTATTTATTTTTTTAAATTCTTTTCCCATTTAGGTTATTACAGAATATTAAGCAAAGTTCCCTGTGCTATACAGTAGGTCCTTGTTGGTTATCCATTTTAAATATAGCAGTGTGAATATGTCAATCCTAAACTCCCAGTCTATCCCTCCACCCACACTTCCTCCCTGTTAACCATAAATTCATTCTCTAAGTTTGTGTGTCTATTTTTGTTTTGTAAATAAGTTCATTTATATCTGTTTTTTTTTTATTTTTTAGATTTCACATATAAGGGATATCTCATGATATTTGTCTTTCTCTGTCTGACTTACTTCACTTACTATGATAATCTCCAGGGTCATTCATATTCTGCAAATTACATTATTTTGTTCTTTTAATGGCTGAGTAATAATCCATTGTATATATGTACCACATCTTCAATATCTATTCATCTGTCAATGGACATTTAGGTTGCTTCCATGTCATGGCTATTGTAAGCAGTGCTGCAATAAACATTGGGGTGCATGTATCCTTTTGAACTGTGTTTTTCTCTTGATATATGCCCAGGAGTATGATTACTGGATCATATGGTAGCTATATTTTTCATTTCTTAATGAACCTCCATACTGTTCTCCATAGTGGCTGTACCAATTTACATTCCCACGAACAGTGTAGGAGGGTTCCCTTTTCTCCACATCCTCTCCAGCATTTATTATTTGTAGACTTTTTGATGATGGCCATTTTGACTGGTTTGTGGTGATATCTCATTGTAGTTTTGATTTGCAATTCTCTAATAATTAGCAACGTTGAGCATCTTTTCATGTGCCTCTTGGCCATGTGTATGTCTTCTTTGGAAAAATGTCTATTTAGCTTTTCTGTCCATTTTCTGATTGGCTGTTTATTTTTTAAATATCGAGCTGCATGAGCTGTTTGTAAATTTTGGAGACTAATTCCTTGTTGATCACATCATTTGCAAATATTTTCTCCCATTCTCTTGGTTGTCTCTTTGTCTTGCTTGTGGTTTCCTTTGCTGCACAAAAGCTTTTGAGTTTAGTTAGGTCCCATTTGTTTATTTTTACTTCCATCACTCTGGGAGACAAATCAAAAGAGATATTGCTGAGAATTAAGTCAGCAAACATTCTGCCTATGTTTTCCTCTAAGAGTTTTATAGTATCTGGCCTTCCACTTAGGTCTTTAATCCATTTTGAGTTTATTTTTGTGTATGATGTTAAAGAATGTTCTAATTTCATAATTTTATATGTAGCTGTCCAGTTTTCCCAGCACCATTTATTGAAGAAACTGTCTTTTCTCCATTATGTATTCTTGCATCCTTCGTCATAGATTAATTGACCATAGGTGTGTGGTTTATTTATGGACTTTCTATCCTGTTCCATTGATCTATGTTTCTGGTTTTGTGCCAGTACCATACTGTTTTGATGACTGTAGCTTTGTAGTGTAGTCTAAAGTCAGGGAGCCTGATTCCTACAGGTCCGTTTTTCTTTCTCAAATTGCTTGGGCTATTTGGGGTCTTTTGTGTCTCCATACAAATTTTAAGATTTTTTGTTCTAGTTCTGTGAAAACTTCCATTGGTAATTTGTTAGGGATTCCATTGAATCTGAAGACTGCCTTGGGTAGTATAGTCATCTTGACAATTTTTCTTCTGGCAGTCTTGCCTGGGTTCATTCATGTGGCTGCATTTAACTTATAGATCACCTGGAGGTGGGTCTCAGATGAGACAATTGGATAGACTGGACTGTATTTCTATACAGCAGTCTTTGATCACAAGCTGCTTTTCAATATTCCAAGAGAGTGAGGGCTGACCCTGTAAAGTCTCTTGAGGACTAGGCTCCAGATCTCAAAAATGTCACTTGTACCACATTCTCTTGGTGTAAGCAAGACAAAAGGCTAGCTCAGATTGAGGTGAAGAAATATACTTCACCATCTTTGGTAAGGAGCTGCAAAATATTTTGGTCAATCTATCACATTTGGGAAACACCAATATGTAAGAATAAGACTAGAAATAAAATGCTGAAAAAAATTAGACACAATATTAGTAAGTGTAGAAGAATCATTAGAGAGTTATGTCATGGAGGCCAAAAGAAGAAAGAATATTAAACAGAAAAGGTTGTTTAAGAGGGTCAAATTTCCTAGAGAGTTAAAGTACCACTTGACCTAATGACTCAGTGTGTCTATTAGATTCAGTAATTAGAGGCCCTTGGTGAACAGAATGAGAACAGTTTTAGTGGCAGAGTAGGGATAAAAGCCAGTTTGAAGTTTATTGAAAAGTAGATGAAGTAAGAAATGGACATAACCATATTAGTTTACTTTCTAGAGTTTTAGATGAGAGGGATGTAGCATGAGATTCAGAATCATGTAATGGTTCTCTTTTTTAATGGGAGAGATATGAGTATATCTATAGGCTTAAGAATAAGAGCTAATAGAGAGATAAAGATTGGAGAAAGACAAATATAGACAAAGAGATAGAGACAGAAACAGGGAACAGTGATAGTACTGGAGTTGGAGAGAGACAAAGGAAAAGCAGAAGAGACAGAGAGAGGGAAATGCGGAGATAGAGAAGAAGACACAGAGAAAGATATGCATATATGCACAGAGAGAGAGACAGAGAGAAAAAAACTCATGAAGAGACATAGAAAAATGGAGAAAGAGAAAAAGAGATAGAGAGGCATAAAGAAACTGAGAAAACACACACTCAACACACCACCCAGATGGGCACAAAACCATAGAGAAAGACACAGGGAGACACGGAGACTGGGAGAGGCATAGATACAACCTCCCTATGCATAAAGTAAGTCAGAAACAGAGAGATGGAGGCAAAAAGAGATGAGACAGATGCAAAGATAGAGACACAGAAACTGACACAGATAATAAAAATAAATGGTTTCAAGGACAAGTGTGAAGGATTTACCATGGACAGGACCAAAGATCTCACCCTTGAGAATGGAAACGGATTAGAATGAGTGTTGATGCATTCAAATTTACAGGAGTTGAAAGAAACAAACAGGATGAATTCAAGTGTGATAGTCTCAATATCTTTGAAAAGATTAGGAGATGAAATCTTTCTGCTGAAAACATTGGGCAGTGGTCATTAGAGCAGTGGTTTCAGACATGGCTGCATGTTAGAATAAACTTGGAAAGAAATTTTAAATTCAATTTCTTGGGCCCAACCTTCAGATTCTTATTTAATTGCTTTAGTATGAGTTTGATCATGAGAAAATAAATATCTTTGGGTGAATCAAAAATACAGACAGACTTAAGAACCCTTAATTAGAGCTTTAAGGATAGCACTAAAATGTTGGAATCATTCCTGTGAATAATATTCCAGGGAGCAGACCATAACAGAGTGAAAGGATTGATGGGTGTACTCACAGCCGTATGGAGATTAGACGCCCCTCAACAATATCACCACTCTACCTGGTCATATAGTTTCTGTATTAGTACTCAGATGTTCAAGCAGTGAGGAGGAAGAGATTGTAGAATTTTCTAGGAATGGTGAGACACAATAGGATAGAATAGAAGAGTCTGCTGAGACATAGTGCAAGTGAACAAGGATCTAGGTTTGTTAAGGAAGGGAGCTGCAAGTGTCCAGATAGGTTGGAAGAAAGTAAAAGAATCATGAAACCATAGGAATAAGGAGAAAGGACAGATATAGCAAGGGCATATTTGAGGTAAATGTACAGAACTTTAGGCCAACAATGTGTTATTTAGGTAGGTGTTTAGAAATAGCTAAAATGAAACAGCTATGAGTCTAGGGTGTGGAGTAAGGTTAAATGAAGGCAAAAATCAACTGAAACCGAGGAGACTACAGAACTGCACCTACAGTGGCACAAAGGCTGCCAATATTGAAGATAAGGTCACTTGGGTTGGTTTTTGTAGAAAAAAAAATTTTTTTTTGCAAGAGGGAGATCAAATAATTGTTTGGAAACCAAAATAGGAAACTGAAAGAATGTAGATGGCTTAAGTCACTTGCTTAGAAATTTAAAGAAGTGTTTGGCACCTAGATCAGAGCCTCGTTCATAGTAAGCACTGAATAACTATTAGTATTACTATTAAGATAAATAAATAGAGCCAACACTAAACCTATCCAACTCAAAAGACCATTTTTTTTTCAAATATACTAAGAAATTTCACTTTCTACCATGTAACTATCCACTAAACCCAGCAGTTCACTGTGGAGAATAAAATTCTATTCTAAACTCAGCAATCTGGCTAGAATTGTCAGCATAAAAAACCTTCAGCCTCTTTACAACACTCTTACACAAAAACCTCTCAGATTAATGGAGGTTGGTAAAGGCCCAACTCTCCGCAAGGAGCCCTTCTTCTCTGCCCTTTTGCTAATTACCACTGTTGTAACCACAGTGACCTCAGGGAGGCACAACTTCTAGCACTCTTACTTGGGTGAATACTGGCAGGCTAGAATATTAAACACCTTCTATAAAGTCTGGGGAATATCTCTTAACTCGCATAAAGTCTGGGGAATATCTCTTAACTCTCATAATCAGTGATTCACATGCTTGGTGTGCATCAGGGTCTTGGGAGAGTTGAATTCTAACATTTAGTGAGGACATCCATGCTCATTTTCAATAAGAATTCAGGAGAGCAGATCCTTATGTAAGCTGCTTGGTTGTGGTCTGAAGATCAACTTGGAAAAACACTGCATTATCTCCATGTTGTGTAAACTTGTTAACCATAGGGCACACCTGGGTAATTACTAAAAATAAAATTTTGGCCCTTTTCCCTAAAGTATATTATTTCGTATATAGAAATTAGATGTGGGAATCCATATTTATGAGAAGAACCTCCAGGTGATTCTTTTGATAAAGAAAGTTTGGAAAATTCTGCATTAACTAACTTGACTCAGTAGATTCTCACATTCCTGAATCAGTAAGCACTGTGAGTATCCTAGAGCTTTGCTGCTCAAAGTGAGGTCAGAGAATCCACAGCACTGGTATCACCTAGAAGAGTTTTAGAAACTCAGAATCTTGGACCTAACCCTAGACTGGTGAGTTAGCATCTACATTTTACTAAAATCACCAAGTCATTAACAGGTATGTTAAATTTTGAGGCTAAAGAACCTCCTACCTGGCTAAAGAAACCCTAGCTCCTCACCCCTAGCCAACTTTAATTTGGAAGAGGCCATCTTTCTTTTTCCACTGGAAAACATGGTCCTAATTCCTGTCAGTGCCTTTTCTACAGGGATGGGCCAAACAAGATTCTTATATCATTCACTACTTCATCTTAAATAGTATTTTCCAAGCCAACCCCCTCACTCACAAAGGGGGTGAGAATCACATCACAATGTGATGAGAATCACAATCAACTCATTATCTTGGATGATATCTCTCCAGGATCCCTAACACCTCTGAATAAAAAGTACAATTAGGACCAATGAGCAGGTGTGGAGCAATATACACCAACTCCATATTGGAAACCAGGGAACTAAGGATCAGAGCTGTCCACGGATGGCAAAAGGCAGATATCAGAGAGTAAACTGAGTTGTGCTTCACAGGAAGCTTCAAAGAATATGCTGGAAGATTATCTGATGGAATGCTGAAGAAAAGATTCCAGAACCTAATGTATAATTTCTTACTTTCAATACCCCTGCCAGTCATTATTTTCTATGCTTATAAGTATTAGTATGTAATACTTTTCATGTCCTAAAAAACAATATTATCCTTTATATCAGTATTTTTCAAAGTGTGTTCTACATTTATGTTTATGTAATGTTATATTTTAAAAGTTTCAATAATTAAATAAGTTTGAGAATCAGTCATTGAACTAACAAGTTTTCATTACTGAGCTTCTCAAAGCCTTTAATATGTTGTTTCTTATGACTTTCCAAGGTGAGGACAAAGAACGCAGTGTTTTTCAATATTATTCGACCATAGATTACTTTTTTTGTACAGAACTTCTCATAGCACTATGTTCTGTGGAACACAAATTGGAAGATAAAAATATATAATGTAAGTCCTCAAATGCATAAAATCCAGTAAGAATGTGTTCAGTATTTTCCTACCTAACATAACATCTATATGCTCTGCCACCTTACATGGGAAAATGATACTGCAAAAAACATATATCATCACAATTATGTAGTTTATGACATTTTAACTTCCACATCTTTCAAAATATAAGCAACTCCAGTTCTATTAATAATCTTAGTATTTTTTCACATAGGCTTCACTGTGTTTGACATGCTTGAAATATTATAAAGCAATAAAATATTGGATTTTCCCCCTTTTATTTACAAATTGAATAATTTAGGACATATAAACATGTTTTTAGTTGTTGCCATAGTATCAGATAGTATAATCTGATTTTATTTTAAATTGGTAAGTCAGCATTTTTATTAATGGATATTAAAATAATCATCAAAACTGCAGAAAAAAATGTATCTCAAATTTAGAGTGTCTTCCTTTTACATTTGAAAAATCTGACCCTTTCTCAAATTCTGCCACTGGTATAATAATTCAGCATGAGCTTATTACTTGGCAAAACTCAGATTATCCCACTGACCTCTGTATTTGATGATAGAAAATAAGCTATGTAATGTGTGAATACATACAGGCAAACACATACACCCTCACACACTACAATCTGATGGGAATTGCCAATCCAATCACGTGGACTCTCCTAATGATAAATGCTGATGATTGCATCAGCAGCTGCCATTGGAATCAATTACTAAGATGGCTAAAGCAGTCACATTGGCTTTATTGTATTCTGGTCATTTCATGTTTATAGCTCAGTCCTTTCAAAGTCACTTTAAATGGATTTGAGATAGGAGCATTTCTTCAATCAGCTTTCATGACAACTAGTTCCATGCTCCATACTGATGCAATAAAAATATTGTCATTTTTCCCTTTGCACCTCGAGAATGAAATAACACATGCTATATAAGCATTCCGATATTGCAATGGTTTATCATCCGGAAAAAAATGAGATTCCAATATTACTTTGAAGGAGATGGGGAACTGCCAATGTAAACAGTCAGAGAGAATTCTCATTGTGCTGAATCAGATGAATCTGAGCCCTTTCGGTATTTTTCAATCCACATTTTATAGTGTAAATATACACTTAACGTGGTAGTAACGTTAAATTGAAATGTATAATTTTGAATAGCCAAAATAACATATTTTTTAAAATCTAGTTCTAAGTTGAAAAATCTATTGGAAAAAATTGTAGAGATTCCTTTAAAAATGAATTAGTTGGGCTTTCCTGGTGGTGCAGTGTTTAAGAATCTGCCTGCCAATACAGGAAACACGGGTTCAATCCCTGGCCCAGGAAGATCTCATATGCTAGGGAGCAAATAAGCCCTTGTGCCACAACTACTGAGCCTGCAGTCTGGAGCCCATGCTCTGCAACAAGTGAAACCTTGACAATGAGAAGCCCACGCACCACAACGAAGAGTAGCCCCCACTTGCCTCAACTAGAGAAAGCCCATGCACAGCAACGAAGACCCAACACAGCCAAAAATAAAAACAAATAAATAAATTAATTTAAAAAATGAATTAGCTAAAATAATTTCAAAAGTAAAACAGTAATTTAGAGACTTATTTTGATAACATTAGAATACTTGGTAAATCCAGTGCCCAGTTTCCTGGGAAACAGAATTATAGTTCAAATAACAAGAAGTGTACGAAAGCTATAGTTATAGATCTTGTTTATGAGAATATATAGATCTTGTTTATGAGACTAAGGTTTGGCAAATTGAGTCATGGTGTCTGTACATCAGCTATGCATATTAAAACAATTTTACCTTTTATTATTTATATCTGTGACATGGACCCAATCATTGTAATTACCCAGAGATAAGAAGTCTATACAGTTTCAGTTGCTTAAAAATGTACTACACTACCTTCTATACATTTTCTCTCCCTTATCTAGTGCTCAAAATACATTATTGTCCAGATTTAGTTGAGATTATTACTGCATGCTTTTTCCTGTTTCCTCAGGTCCAATTTTGTGTTTCTAACTAGAGACACTGATTATCAATGTAGGATAATATTATGGACTGAATACTTGTGTCTCCATAGAATTCATATGTTGAAGCCCTAACCCCATTGCAATGGTATTTGGAGATGGGGACTTAGGGAGAAAAATAGGTTTAGATGAGATCATGTCATGAGGCTAGGGCTATCATCATGGGAATAGTACCCTTATAAGAAGAGACACTCTCATTATTTTTATTTCTATATGCTTTCATTCTAAATCTGGAAAATGTCCTCAAGTTTGTCAACTCACTAGTGATCTCTTTTCCACAAGATCATTATTACTCAATAAACACCCTAATATTGATTTTGACTATTTTATTAACCTTGTTTTCTTTCAATCTTTTAGTTTAATTATTTTACTTCTATTTTCATCTTAGACACTGACATTGAAATTCATCCTTTTCAATATTTTTTTTTAGCTTATACAGTTGAACCTTGAACAACATGGGCTTGAACTGTGTCGATCCATTTACACGTGGATTTTTTTCGATAAACACGTACTATAGTACTACACAATCTGAGGTAGGTTAAACCTGTGGATACAGAGGGTGGACTGTAAAGTTATAGGTGGATTTTCTACTGTGTGGAAGTTCATTCCAACCCCTGCAATGTCCAAGGTTCAATTGTATTTTCCATATACCTTCTGGTTTTTGCTTTTTCACAGAAGCAATATGCTTCTAACCCATAAAAACACAAAATATTTTTTAAACTTTGTTTCCTAAGATGTAACCTATTTTACAAGGTTTGCTCTTCCTCTAAATCTTCCGAATAAGCTTCTATCATTCTATAGCCTCTAATGATAGGCCATAACATTTTGTTTTTTCTTCCTCAAGTTAGAAGAGATTTGTCCAGATAGGGGTTCACTAATCAACATTAATATGACTCTATTTATTCCACTTTAGGTTCACTTAGATGTGAGTAAAAATGTTCTTGTGAAGTCTGCACACGGAGGGTGGGTTGTTTTAAACAACAACTTTGCAGTGTGTGTAGGCATAGCTCAGTAGAGTTCTGCTGAATGCAAGTAACGCATCCAGTTCCTTCATGGCTGAATCTCCCATATGGTGAATGAATGGACAACAAAAAGACACTGACTCTAATTATGCTCTGTGGCCAACACTCTTCCTTTGCCCTCCATCACACACCCAGCCATCCCAAACCTGCACATGGAGAGTTTCACTATTTGAAGTAAGAGGCAGTGATTCTCTGTCAGTATCCCCACTCAGGTTCTTTTTTTTTTTTTTTTTAGTTATCCACATAAGCCATAAAATGAGATGCCAATATAATTTGGGTCAGGAAAACAATACTTTGGGTTCCCCTTCAAACAATGCTAACACAATAGATGTTTGACTATTTAGACTTGACTTGCTGGAAGAATCTTTGAAACAGTGACAATAGAGCACAGAACAGACATTTCTTAACTCTACTAATTTTCAGGACAGTATATTTGGGTTTGCTGTATTACAAATGGCAACACATAGCTGCATCATCAACTTCAGAAGTCATTTCAGCACTAGAAGTTCTGTAGTTAGTAGAAAAGCATTTCACATTTTGCCAATCTGTTGACTCTTTAAAACCTTCATGGACAATGCTGTTAAAAGATTTTATCCTCATAAGTATGTTATATAATTGGTTCAGGCAAACAAAGAAACTGCTAAGGAGATATCATTTTATGAACAGTCACCCTTAAACTATTTCTCACATAATAAAAAATATATTTACACATAATTAATGAGGTAAACAATGGATTATCATTTTAGGCCTAAAATATACAAACATAATTAAGCCATAGATTTATAGGGAAAGAGTTAAGAAAGTCGCCATTCATTTTCAAGCTGTAATTGAATCAAACACACGTGTTGATAACAAAATTATATGGGGTGCTACATTTACAAACTTTTAGCCTCTTGTATTGCCAAGAAATGCTCAAAGGAAGAGAGGAGGCAGAAGAAAGTTGAACTAATTAGAGGACATACTAATTACTATGTTGATGTTTCAGCACAGCCAGTTCACTAATCAATAGCAGAGTGCAAGCAAATGCCTACAATTTTATGTTGTCTTAAAAACCTCTGTGACAAGGAAATATAGCCATTATTTTGTAATAACTTCGAATGGAGTATAATCTATAAAAATACTGAATCACTCTGTTGTACACCTGAAACTAATATAATATTGTAAATCAACGATAATTCAAGTTTTAAAATTAAATAAATAGATAAAATTATTTCCTTGAGCGTAACTCTTAATCTTGAGGCTATGCTTACTTAATGATGTTAGAGGAAATTATGTTTGCTGGAATATAAATTTTGTAGCATTAGGAATACACCATTAAAGTAGTATATAACGAAAAAAATAATCTCTGTGAATTTTCAAAGACATATTTAGCATCCTGGTAGATTGCCTATGACCTTGTTAATCTGTAACAAAGCATCTCTAATACACATCTAAAAGTTTTCACCATTAAAAGGCAGGAATCTAAAGATCTGGGACTTTGTAACACACAAGTGTTTACCTGCTGGTCTGGACAATTTATACAGCTCCTAGATGACCCTCAGCATTGACGCAGCAACATTTAGTTTTGTGTTTGTCTTCTTAGGGGAGCATCTGGTATTAACCCCAATCTCTTGTTTTTATTGCCTGGTAATAGATATATACCTGTATTTCTCTTTAGATAAGCATAAACCAATTAACATAAACTATTCTGATATAAAACTTTTATTTTCCTTAAGCTGGGAACACTGAGTACTTTGAATTGACCTGACAGCTGACATCAGAATTTCTACACAGACCAATATGTGTCTTCTCCAGCTTTGAGTTATAGCTCAGTGTTCTCTGGAAGAACATTGGTCAAATTTCACTGTATGGGCATAAAAAAGACAGGACAGCCCTCTCCCTCAGCTCTCACCATACAATTAATTTGCTCTCCATCTTCAGAAAAAAGAGTAAATTAAAACATGAACCTGCATAGTATAGTAGAAAATAATAGACTCTGAAGCCAGGGAGCTTCAGTCAGAATGCTAGCTCACTTGTTTATTAAAGGAGTGATATTGTACAGGATATTTAAACTTCTGGTATAATTGAACAGACATCATAGGATAGCTATGAGGATTATATTACTTAATTAGAACAATTGAAGTTGCAAATTTTTTGTGAGGAATTGCATCTTCTAAAAACTCTACCTCCTCAATGTTTTCATATATATAATATGTAATGGAGAAGGAAATGCCCACAGGACTATCTCAAAGTCAAGTCTTCCTGTATATTATCTGTAGTCATAATTTTTGTAAAATAAGGTTAATAAAAGGAGTTAGAATATTTATCCCTTTAAAAGCAGTTGCCCTGTGGTAAGCAAAAACTGATGTTTATTTGCCTTTTTGTATTAAAACAAAAAACAAAAAAGTCCATATATTTGTAGTCTTTTGAAAAAGTAATCTTTCAAGCAGAGAGCTGAAGTTAGAGCAATAATGAGTGGCCATTTGCTTATTCATTCATAAATATTAATTAAGTGCCTACTATGCTCTGAGCATTATTCTAGGCACTGGGAATATAAGAGTGAACAAAGCAAACAAGTATCCCTTATTTATGGAACTTGGATTCTAGTGGCAAGAGACAGACAATACAATATTTAAATTATAATCTACACATGTAGAAGTAAACACATATACACACATATTAGAAGGAAATAAATGATACAGTTAAAAATAGAAAAGCAAAGTTAAAAGTAGAGGAGACTCAGGAGGTAAAGGGGTTTAGGAGGGCTGGGAGTGAGATTACAGTTTAAAAAAAAAGGTCAAGTCAGTCCTTACTAAGAAGGTGAAATCTGAGAAAAGACCTGAAATAATGTTTTTAACATCATTTTTGATAATAAATAAAGGGATCATTGGGGTGGGAGGCTAAAAACTTTCCATGATCCTGAAATGTTGCCTAATTACTTAAGTAGGCCTGGCCTAGAAAAGTAAAATAAACCCTGGTTTTGATGAGGACCTAAAACACTTAAACAAATAAATGTTAATAATAGCATCAGATAAGGGCTGTAGTTTGGCCCATTCTGAATACCAAGCTCTTAACAAAAATTGTCATATGCATAAAGAACAGACTTGTGCTTACCAAGGGGGAGGGGGAAGGAAGTACTGAGAGTTTGGAATTAGCAGATGCAAACTGTTATATATGCGATGGATAAGCAACAAGGTCCCACTGTATAGCACAGGGAACTATATTCAATATTCTGTGAAAAACCATAGTGGAAAAGACTATGAAAAAGAATATATATATATATATATATATATATATATATATATATATATGCAATAGAGTCACTTTGCTGTCCAGCAGAAATTACGCAACACAGTAAATCAACTATACTTCAATAAAGTTTTTTAAAAGGGTAATGAACATATTCATCACCTCCAAAAAAAACTATCATATGCAATTCTCCTGAGCCTTGTTTCTATCATCTATTCATCATTCAATCTAAAAATATTATTTTAGTTTAGACCATATAGGATTATCAAAAAAGTTCATTGAAATAGAAACTACACACATTTTTTCAGAGTTAATTTAGGCTTATATGTATATTTCACTAACAATGCAGGGTCAATAGCTGTAGCTAGGACATGAACACTAGACTCAATTGGGGAAATGCATCTGCCTTATATGTCTATTTCTTCTGCAGTTTGCCTTTATTAATTCTTGTCCCATGGTAAGAATGGTCTTGTGTTTTTCAAGCCCTTATTCTCACTAACCAATCAAGAGCTTGAAGAAAATTTCCTATGAGTGAATTTCATCAATTGATTGCTATATGAGTTGTTCCCCACAGTACAGTTTACAACAAGCTAAAGACCTGCTTCCTTACTCACCCATGAATGGATAAGTTCTGCTTCAGCCATTTCTATGAATTAGAAATGCTGAATTCTGCCTCCTTAGTAGAGCCAGGAGAGCGTGACAACTTTGTACTAAAGTCAGAATTTTGACAGCTGCATCTAACACACAACCAGCTGTGTAAACATTGGCAACTTTTTTAAGTTGTTCAAACCCAAGTCTCTTCCTGTATAAAAATGAGAAGTAGAATATCTACACCAAAGTGTTATAATGATAATTAAATAAGATAAGGCATATAAAGTTTGAGATAGTGCTTAATACATCGTTAAAGATCTATAAGAGTAACTCTTATTTTTTTTTGCTAAATTATCTTCCAGACATACTCAGGTAAAACCCATGTGAGAGAAATTAGATCTAGATATCTCTGGTATTCAAACTACTCCTCCGGGTTAGTACAGTCTAAATTGCAAACATCTCCCTTAAGGGTTTGTAGAATTTCTGGACAGCCCTGGTATTCAGTCTATAACCATTCGCAAGAGACAAAGGCACCGGGTATCCCTAGTCAAAATGATTACACAGAACCAAACCAAGAAATGTCATTTCAAGCTTAACTGTTAACTGAAATGAAAGCAATTAGGTACAATAGGAAATTCTTTCCCATCTCAAAGTTGCATCCTGCTGTCACTGTCAAAAAAGAAAATGTTAGATGACTAGACTGACCCCAAATATAAGAGTAATTATTACATAGAGAATAATTAGGAGCTGTTTTTCACTTTAATAAAAAGCAGAACAAGAGAAAATAGATCTCGTTTGTAACATCACCGAAGGAGAAATGGCATTTCACACATTGAAAATCTTTAAGAAACTGTCTGCCTCATTATCTGGGGTAGCTTAGGCAAAGCCATGCTGTGATGGGGGAAAGGATTACATGGCCTCATCTCTCCATTTCTCACCCTGTGCTTCTATGATGCCACAATCACACTTTTAGAACCACCATTCAAGAGCAACATAGGAGGACATTAAAGTTCCTCCTGGAAAAAGATGATTTTGTGTGTCTATAACCAAAAAAATATATCCAAGAAGTAGCTGAAGATTTGTAGAAAAATAATATGTGTCCAATTTATATTTCATTTTCTGACATTATTAAGTCCACATTATTAGTAACTAGTAAATTAAAATTCACCAAAAGTAAATTTGCTAGCCTCATTTGTTCTTTGGGAATAATATTTTTTTCAGATATTAACACATTATAATACTTATAACAGAGTGTAGTATTATACAGTTTGACTTATAAAGAGCAGTGTGCTTTTTTTCTCTTGTAGTTTAAAACTATCACTAGCTTCTCTTTTCTTAGAAAATGTCCCTTATGAGTATTAATGACCCACAGCCACCTCTAAGTTATTAAGTGTGATTGTCTGCTTTGTGGAGCATTTGACCCATTGTTTCTTCTTCTCATTCCTTAAGATCTCTTCCATTTTGGCAATTTCACTACTCATCCAAAACTACCTCAATGGGTGCACAGAGAAATGAAAACGATAAAATATCTATCAGTTAATTGACTCTTTTTCAACAGCATAGGGACAGTTTGATGGAGCTTGAATATAGTTGTTAAAATGAGGTTTGAAAATCATCTGTGAATGACATAACACTTTCTATATTCAAATGCATTACAACACATGGTCAAGGTTTGATTGTATTGAATTATAATTAGGTTTCTGCTTTATATGAGGACTTTGCTTATCACAGATCATTCTTGTCATGAACTTTTAAAAACTCTGATAGTCTACAAATATTTATATATTACCTTTATCTTTTCAGCACTAAAACGTTGTCCCAAAATGACTCATTTAAATTTACTAATAATCAAACCAAAGAGGAAATAAATTATCTCAGGGCTGATACACATATTATGCTTTCATTGAAAACAGCCAACAGCATATTCTGCTTTGTTCCTCCTTCTTTGGGAATAATTCAAGCCTCTACCCCAAGGAAATAGCTTTCTTTCCCTCAAACTGATACACTTCACTTTAAATATATATACTAATATTGAACTTAAATTTTCTTTCTTGTAAGTCCACTCCCACCCCACTTCACAGTGCCTGTAGACTGCTCCTAGGAATCATCTCCTCTAAGGATACAGATGTTTGTAGTCAGCTCTCATAGCCTCCCAAGTTATTTCAACAAACTATACATATTTAGTTATTGCAATTTTTCTTAAATCAATCCCTTCAGCAAAAATTCTCTTGTATTGCTCGTTTCTGATTTCTACACTAGTTTTTATTTCACTTTCTTTCAGGCACAGGAAGTCAATGAACTATTTTAAGCATCTCCTGGAGCTGTGCAAAAAGGTTCAGTGACCTCCCAGTTGTTTCCTGAGGTGATGACTCCCCCGACCATTTCCTGTCAGGGTCTTTGATAATGTGCCAAGAATTCAATAGAAATTCATTCTAGATGAGAAAAAAAAGCGTGAGTGGGACAGAAGGCAATTTATCTCATTGAGATAATTTGAGAAATTATTTTTCTCCCCCAAAGATTGAAAATATGAGGAATGATCTGATCTAGTGGGAAATATCACCGAAAGAAGAGCATTAAGGGATGTTTCTAAGCCTTTTGTCTAAAATTGCTAGAAACCATTGAATTTCTCCTTAGAATGAAAAATGGTCTCTACTGCTTTCTTCATTTCTACTTAAAAGGTAAGTTTGTAATAAATTTAATGTTTTAGATAATGTCTAAAGATACAGTGTATGTAACAGAATCATGGCTGGAGTAAGCAAGCTAATTTTAAGCATCTCCTTTTACTGAAGTCAGAGTCACAGGTGCAATACTTTGTCCCCATTCCCTACCTTGTGGACCAACACCACACACACACACGCACACGCACACGCACACACACACACACACACACCCTTCAATACCTACCTCTAATGAAAACGATTTTGAGTAACCTCCATGATAATAGAGACTTTGTATTCCTAGTTGTATCCATTAAACCCAAATAGATGTGTAAATACATATTTGTTGAATCAATTAATTAATTACTGAGTGAAAATGAGATAAGTCAGATGAGACCTTTGGATGACTAAGGCTAAAATCAATACTAGAAAAGGAAGAAAATCATAAAATATTTTTTAAAAAGTCAGCATGCATGTTCAAAGCCCGAGTATAGAAATAACATTTCTCACTGTCTTTTTTCTTTTATTTTATTCTAGAAAATAAAGTATTGCATAAAATTGTCATCTTCTGTTTACAAAGTTCTCCCATTTCATTTAACCTCTGAAATATAGACATCTTACTTATTCAAAACAGTACAAAAAGAAGCTAGTTACTGAAAGCTTATTCTAGAAAGTAGCAGCAATCTCCTCACCAAGTAGCGACTGGGTCTGGTCATTTATTGTCAACAGTCTGACAAACCTCACTCATGTGGGGAAAAACTGGCAACCTAGAATAAGGTAACATATGCTGTCAAAATTTGCTAGACACTTTCTTAAAAATCATTAAGTATCTGCTACATTGGAGTTGATCGAATTATCCATTTGAACAATGATATCTATAAAACAATACATAATGGATTTTTCAGAATAAAATGAATTTCTCTTGCAAATCTCTCATTGGTGTAGAAGTTCACAATTTTTCAGTGTTTTAACAACAACAAAAAAAAAATCAGTTCTTTCCTTTGACCTCTCCGTGATCGTTCTCCCTTACAAAATATAAAGAATGCTAAAATTAACTATGTTATCAAAACTCATGTGACCATATACCTTGAACTCATTTATGGATAGATTTCTTTTTGATTTTGGTCACTGATTTCTAAACTATCCCGGATGGTGAGTTTCTTTATAACATTTTCTAATGATCCCCTATGAATCCTAAATATTTTTTCTTGCAATTAGATAAAGTTCTCTTCTCTAATATGAATGCCCTCCTATGGTATACTTTTATCTCTCACCTCCCATTCTTTGTCACTATTTTGTCCTTTTCTAATAATTAAAGCTTCTTTGGTCATTTGCTTCAGGTATAATATGCAGCATTCATTTTACTCTTACTAGAATTCTTATCTTTTAAATGTTCAAACAACATAGTTTTAATTGTATTCTTTAATTTTTTGTTCCCAGAAAAGCCCTTCTGTTTATGACAAAGAATGGTTAATAGTTCCCCTTCAAATTCTAAACTCTTCAGTTAGTGAATCAAAACTGAAGCAGCAGCAGTAACCACTTGGCTACAGTCCTTTCAATTTCAAAGCTAACATGGGTTGGCCCTGAGTTAAAATGGGCTTGATGTGGCCATACCTGTCAGAGATGAGAATATGAAGCAGCACCTGTGTGTGGACTCTTGATTATCTGTACATGAATTTCATTATAAAAACCAAGAAAGTTGTCTAATAAAGCTAATGATATTATAAATTTGTGGATTAATTTTTTAATATGTGTTTTGTTTCCACATGATAACAAATATTAAATTAAAACCTTGTAAGAAGCAGAAACTTACAATCATCAGGTTTGTTTTTCCTAATTTGAGCAAGTAGCATTTTTGTTTAAATACTATTGCCTCAAGGCCAAAGTTTCACTTTTCATCCTTCTAGATCTACTCCATGCATCATTAAGTTTTTTTTTCTTATGTTTTTAAAAGCAAAACATAATTGATATGAAGATTTCCCTTGATAATACTTATTTTCCCATTTCTTGAGATTATGGTTGTAATAAAAGCTGTGATATTTATTAAAATTTTATTAATTTGATGCTTAAAATATACAACAGTAAATTATAACATATTTTACATGTATCCATTTCACATTTCCCATTATTAAAAATGAAATATAGACTTAAATCACATACTTATATATGTGTATATTTATATCATGGTTATTAAGCATGATAAATTAATTATGCAAAATATTTCAATATGATTTCTTGTTTACCTTTGTTTGGAGGGTAAGTTTTAATTTTTTTTGTAGATAAATACAATCAGATTATACTGTATAGAATTTGATGATCTAATAACTCACAATAAATACTGGTAAGTATAAATGGTACACTAGGGGCTATGCTAACCAGTTGGATATAAAATTGGAATCTAAGATTTTAAGCATAAAAAATGCATAACACATCACTCATGAAATAAACAAATGGTCACATTAAAATATAGAAAAGGTCTAGGGTTCCTCTGAAATGAAGTATTTCTTTCAGAGCGATGTGTTAGCAGTAGACATACATACAAAATAAGCACTGGAGAGCCATGTTTTGGCAAAGCCTGCTGAAGCCCTGTCCAAAGAAGATGGCTTTCCTGCCCATGACTCAATCACACCAGGTCTTCTGGCAAGTCTAGTCCTCTCACACTCAGATGCCAATAAATATCTGGATCATAAGACTTTCCTGTCCTGCTTCAGCAAACTTCTATGTACAATCTGGCTTCCAGTGTAGACCTGATTAAAGGATTATTGTGCTGGCCATGTTTCTGTAAATGTGCATGTTCACATGATAGCTCTACTTGCTTTTGGAAATTAGCAATTGGCAACCTGATTCGACATATCATTTTTTGTGATGTGTAATTTGAGTTCATACTCTGATACATTTTAAGGGCTAAAATCTATTCATTGCATTAATGAATGAAAAATAAGAGGTAGGTCCACATGCATGGTGATCATAAGATAAATACTGTAAACCTGTAGACGTGAGAGCCAAGTGAATTCTCCACAGTGTAAGATGACACATGAGGCTTCTTGAAAATCTGACTACTTTCTTTTCCTGGAGGCAGATTTCATGTGCAGCGTTTTCCCTTTACACTTTAACAGATTGTATCACTGTCTCTAGAGCAATAAAATATTTTTGTACTTTTGCATACATAAACAGAGAACAATAGCCACTCTAAAAACAGCTAAATATAAAGGATCAAAAATAGACATTTAAGTATGATTTTTTCCAAATCTCAGATTTAAAGGTATTTCTTAAAGACATAAACCCATCAGGTCAAATATAACAATAAAGAGACAATAGAACAAAAGTTTCAAATCTGAAAGCAGAAGAATAAGGGGGAAGTAATTTAGCAAAAAAAAAAAAAATATATATATATATATCCACAAAATAAAGAAAACCTGTTCCTAAAACTACTGATAAAGAGAAAGTGGAAGATAAATTCATTCTGCAGAACTTATAATAAGCCTAGAAGTAGGTGGCAACAGTGCTCCTGGGGAGGGGAATGAAAGCTACAATAACATTAAGAGGGCTGGTGAAAGTCTGTTAGAAGCAGGTAGGTCACCCTGAATATCTTCTCACCCACATCATGCAGGTGGAGGATGGGACCTACCCACCTGGGCAGAAGATTGAAGTTCAATCCTCTGCAGAGAGCAAATCAGTCTAAAGAAGTCAGCCTAAATCTAACAAGCCTCTGGGTCTCTCTCTGTTTATAGGAGCTATCAGCTATGATAAAGGACCAAGTTAAAGGATAATACAAGGAACAATCAACCAAACCCAGTATGTAGAATATGCTGTAGTCTAAATAAGCTGGCCTCTTCTGTAAAAGCTCAATGGGCAAAAAACAAAAAGTGAAAAATGATGAAACATTGTTTTACAATGAAAAAGAATTATGCATATATGCACATAAAAATTTTAAAAAATGTGTGGAGTTTGTTTTTTTTCTCAAACTATATTTTATTAATAAATACAAGATTATTATATACATTAATAACATCTATACACATTATAATATATACTATATATCATAGTCATGTAGGTATAAATACTATACTATACATAGTATAGTACATATAGATATCTTAAAATGGACATAATTCAATATGGGAAATGGTTATTTGACAACCATCAGACAAAGCTATATATAGGTATATTTGTGTATAGATATAGATTTAGATTACTATCATATATTTTATGTTGTACTATATTTACTATTTTATTTTTATTTTTTATTTTTTAAAATTTTATTTTATATTAGAATATAGTTGGTTAACAATATTGTGCTAGTTTCAGGTGTACAGCAAAGTGATCCAGTTATACATATATGTGTATTTATTCTTTTTCAAATTCTTTTTCCATTAGGTTATTGCAGAATATTGAGCAAAATTCCCTGTGCTATACAGTAGGTCCTTGTTTGTTATCTATTTTAAATATAGCACTGTGTACATGTCAATCCCAAACTCCCAATCTTTCCCTCCCCTTCCACCATTTCTCCCTGGTAACTATAAGTTTGTTCTATAAGTCTCTGAGTCTGTTTCTGTTTTGTAAATAAGTTCATTTGTATTATTTTTTTTTAGATTCCACATATAAGTGATCTCGTATGATTTTTCTTTCCCTGTCTGACTTACTTCACTTAGTATGATAATCTCCAGGTCCATCCATGATGCTACAAATGGAATTATTTCATTCTTTTTCATAGCTGAGTAATATTCCCTTGTATATATGTACCACATCTTCATTATCCATTCATTCATTGATGGATATTTAGGTTGCTTCCATGTCTTGGCTATTGTAAACAGCACTGCAGTGAACATTGGGGTGCAGGTATGCTTTCAAACCATGTTTTTCTCTGGATATATGCCCAGGAGTGGGATTGCTGGATCATATGGTAGCTATATTTTTTGTTTCTTAATGAACCTCCATACAGTTCTCCATAGTGACTGTACCAATTTACCTTCCCACCAACAGTGTAGGAGGGTTCCCTTTTCTCCACACCCTCTCTAGCATTTAGTGTTTGTAGACTTTTTGATGATGGCCATTCTGACTGGTGTGAGGTGATGTCTTATTGTAGTCTTGATTTACAATTCTCTAAAAGCCATGTTGAGCATCTTTTCATGTGTTTTCTGGCCATCTGTATGTCTTCTTTGGAGAAATGTCTAGGTAGGTCTTCTGCCCATTTTTTGATTGGGCTCTTTATTTTTTTGATATTGAGCTGCATGAGTTGTTTGTAAATTTTGGAGACTAATCCCTTGTCAGTTGCATCATTTGCAAGTATTCTCACCCTTTCTGTGGGTCACCTTTTTGTTCTGTGTATGGTTTTCTTTGCTGTGAAAAAGCTTTTAAGTTTCATTAGGTCCCATTTGCTTATTTTTGGTTTTATTTCCATTACTCTAGGAGACAGATTGAAAAAGATATTGCTGTGATTTATGTCAAAGAGTGTTCTGTCTATGTTTTCCTCCAAGAGTTTTATAACATCTGGCCTTCCATTTAGGTTTTTAATCCATTTTGAGTTTATTTTTGTGTATGGTGTTAGGGAGTGTCCTAATTTCATTTGTTAACATGTAGCTGTCCAGTTTTCCCAGCACCACTTATTGAAGAGACTATCTTTTCTCTGTTGTATATTCTTGCCTTCTTTGTCATAGATTAGGTGACCATAGGTGGGTGGATTTATCTCTGGGCTTTCTATCTTGTTCCATTGATCTATGTTTCTGTTTTTGTGCCAGTACCGTATTGTATTGATTACTGTAGCTTTGTAGTATAGTCTGAAGTCAGGGAGTCTGATTCCTCCAGCTCCGTTTTTTTCCCTCAAGACTGCTTTGGCTATTTGGGATCTTTTGTGTCTCCATACAAATTTTAAGATGATTTGTCCTACTTTTGTCAAAAGTGCCATTGGTAATTTGATAGGGATTGCATTGAATCTGTGGGTATCCTTGGGTAGTATAGTCATTTTGACAGTATTGATACTTCCAATCCAAGAACTTAGTATGTCTTTCCATCTCACCTAATACATTCCTATCAGCCAGCAGTGTCCTCGTCTGTGTCAGTCATACTTCCAGAGGGAAAGAGAAGGCACATTGGGTTAGAATTCCAAAGAGATTAGAGAGATGAAAACAAAGTTAAAAGACTCAACATACTTTACCCTGGCTATGCCTTTTATTACCTGACTTACTGTAAACAGGGCAAAAGATACTCGGATATTACAATCCAAGGAGATAAGTACCCAGAGCACAGCTCACTGTAGAAGAGGGCACACAATGGACCTAGATAGCAAATGGAGAAAAGCCACCGAATAACCTACTGCATACAGGATTCTGACTGCAGCTCAAGTGTATCTCCACAGCTCATAAATTTTAACTCCAAAACTGTAAAACATTATAATTCTACATCATTTTAGAGACTGCAGGAAAAAAAAAAAAAAAAGATTCAATTTAATAGAGACTATTTTGCTTTTTCTTAACAGAAAAACTGTTTTTTAAACATATGAATATTTAAAATATAATTCATAGAAATGATATAGTAAATATGAGGATAATTAAACTTTAAGCAGAAACTTTAGATTATTTTTCTACTCATTCTATTTTACTTTTTTACAATGATTTTCTCTTTGCATTATTTTGAATTATCAAGGCTGGCTTTGATCTCTGAATCATCCCAGACTGGTTGTCATTCAGTTCAAATCTAATTGCTTACTTCTCCAAATGTTGACATCTCTTTCTGGGCCAGTTATTTTTGTTGACTCAGCACCCCTTATTACATGAACACTTCTATCTTTCCCTATTTTGTACCTTAGAATAGCCAGTAAAGAAGTAGTAAGCAAAATCAAGTTGCTTCTAATTTGGTGTTAAAAGGGATTTTCCTAATCAAGGCTCTATTTTACCAAACTTGTAAGATACTGTAAACTTCCATGATCCCTAGCCCACTGTATATAAGCAAGTTTTTTTATAGAGCTTCAGCATATGTTGTACCCTTTCTGTGTCTCATTATCCACCAAATCCCATCAGTTTGTAGCCTTGATTCTCCTCACAATGCGGGGAGAATCGACTGGTAGGAAACACTATTTCCACTTAAATTTGAGACCTTGTTACAAACAACTTCATCTTTGAAGTCCCTTGGTGCAGGACAGCGTGTATTATGTATTGTGGGGTTTAGGTTCATGAAAAGGAAGGTAATTAGGACAGACAGAGAGAGAAAAGATATAATTGTAAATGACACATTTTATTAAAAAAAAATGAGGACTAGAGTAAGGGAGCACATCACAATAACTGAAGATATTTAAATATGGACTAACAAAGTAGACTATCATGTCTATTTGCAAATATCTAGTATTTAAATTTTACCAAATGACTTTGGCACTTACAACAACCAAACCATGTTAAATAAAAGTGCATCAATATAGTCTGTTGTGAGAAAAGACTTGAATATTAATGCTATATAGCCCTCTGTCAGTACTGCAAAGTGTTTCAGTACAATCAATCCTCGTATCTAGAGAACTAATGAGTTTGCAATCTTCAAATTATTCTTGGGAAAAAACTGTATAAAAATTATGTCTAAGTTTATATTTTATATAAGCTAATATTAAATAATCAACTTTAATCTGAGATGAATTTTATATCTATGATGTAAAACAAAATGATTTAACCTACTATGTTAATTATACAACTTGTGTTTTGTATGTAAGAGGTGCCATGTTTATAAAGGTTTTATCTATTGGTCAATACACTATAGAAATATTGATAATAAAACCTAGAGGCAAGCATTTTGAAAATGTAAGGACAAAATTAAGACATACTACAAGTCTTATATGATCTGGACTATATTCAGCATCAATGCTGAATTTCATTGCTTAGCATTTCTTATTTGTATCAGCAGCAAAAAATTTATATTAAGCATACATAAAGGAGATTATGGAAAAACAAACAAACTAAACAGAGAAGAAAGAAAAAAACAAAGAAAAATGGTTCTTAATTTTCAACATATGAATTAGTGTATCATGTCAATGTGATAAAACATACAGGACATAAAATAAGAAAAATGGTTGATTTAGAACAGATCACACTTTTAGAATATGTATTTCATGGAAATTGTGTTAAAAGTTCTTTTATTCTATTGTTTTAATTAGAAATTTAAAATATATATAAATTCAAGATTATTTAGCTTATATACATAAGAATGTCCGATTGGTAATATTAACCTAATGTCTTATGAAATTTTTTAATACTTGACATTATTTGTCACATTGACACATAAAAATTATATTGCTATTGATCTTTGGTATGCTGCCCTAATAAATTTGTATTTCTTCCTCTCTCATTCATACATGACATCATTTTATTCATTCTCTGGCAATTCTCTGTTGAGACTCTTCCTTAGTCTTATCCAATAATTCATTTAAAAATTTCCCCTAGCATATATATATATATATATATATATATATATATATATATATATGTATGCTGAAAGCTCAGCCAGAAGGAAGTACTCACTCTTATTTCAGTATGACTAAAGCTCTAATTATTTTTCACCAGGAACTCTTGAGTAATCCTATTAAATCTCACACCCTAGAGCTGTGTTATTGCCATACAAATATGTAAGCCTGAAATACTTAATATATATCTACCTAAAAATTGCAGAATATTGCCCTGTGCTAACTGCAGTGTTTTACGTGTTTGTAAATGTCAAGAAACTTTTTACCTTCTTTAAAAAATGGTAATAACAAAAGAATTATATAAAATAATAAATAAAATGAAAAGAGGAAAAACTAAAAGATGAGAACAAAGAAAAACTCAGATCTGAAAACAAATATCAGATAACCTGAAAAATGAATTTAAAAATCATATAAATGGGGCTTCCCTGGTGGCGCAGTTGTTGAGAGTCTGTCTGCCGATTCAGGGGACACGGGTTTGTGCCTACCTCAGATTTTGTGTGTTGGTGGGAGGATTATTGTGATAACACACTTAAAATATTTGGAAGTGGGCCTGGCAAATGGAAAGCCTTCAGTGACAATTATTACTATTTTATTATTTGACCTGTATCTAACAAATTCTCAAGGGCTACTAAAGCTCCTGAGGCATCAGTTAAAATGTATTTCAGCTGCAAAATCACTGAAATACCTCATTCAGACTGGTTTAATTAATAAGAAAATGTATTTTGTACATTGCAGGAAGTCCAGAAATGTGTATGTAGTAAATGGTAAGTGGTCTAAAGATCAGTTGATGCAGGGACTCAATAAGAACCTCAGTTTTTTCAATTCCTCTGCTCCATCTTTCACCAGACAACTTCATCTTACAACTATAGCAAAAAGGTCTCTGCTACTGCAATCGTCACATTCACATACCATAACAGCAAAAAAAACAAAAAAAAAAAAAGAAGAGACACATTGTTTTCTTTGTCTTTCTTTTTAGAGTGTAGAATTTTTTTCCCAAAGACGCACAATATATTTATCATATATTATAGGCCTGAAGTAGTTTGCATACTCATTACTGAACCCGTGGGTCCAAAAGTGATGTTAGCTTTCCCTAAGGCTGGGTGGGGTTCGTGGTCGAAAAGGGGAGTTGGGATGAAAGGAAGGAATGGGGGATACCAGATACCTTTAAAAAGCAGGTTTCTACCGAAAAGGAAGAAGAGGGAATGACTGGAGGATAGACAACTGATATGCTATCTTCTATAGCAAATATATGTCACTTTGAAGTCATAGTACCTATGATTATGTCCTGCACAAGATAAAAGTTCATGAAGTATTATTAACATTGATGTTGCTGATGTTGAAACATCTTCAATAATATACGTTTTAATTAGCTCCAGAATGCACAATTATTCATTCTGTAGAATGTTTAATACTGTCCTAATTATACATTGATTTTATAACTTAACTGTGTCAAATTCCTTACAAATAAACACAAATCTTTGGAGAGTTTCTTCATCCCTTAAATATGCTGTCAAAAATGAGGTGACAGAAAATACACAGTACTGAAGATACAGGTTTGTGGTTGACAACAGTAGCCACATTTAATCTCAAGTCATTCTCGTTCCTTTGTGGCACTCCCTCTTTCCCCACTAACACAAAAAACACACACTCTACAGCCCACTGCAACCCGTTAATTGACTTGACGTTATGCTTATTTCAAAGTTGAGTGGAGCAGATTATCCAAAAGGAGATATTTTTCTCATTGATACCCTTTCTCAGACAATGGTCGGCATCTCCACCCTTCATTTCTCTTAGTGAGGAGCTATTCAGGAACCAGCTCTTCTTATATTCTGTGAGTTGCTATTTCAAATAGCAAGGTCAGAGCAGAGCTTTACACCTTCCTTTGATCGTTTCCCATCTATAGTAGAAATACCTTGGGAAAATAGTATGTGATAAGTATTGTGTCATTTGCTGTGAGAAAAATAAAAGTGGTATGATATATACTCCTGGTCCTTAAGTAAATTAGAGTGTTATTGTGGAAGCATCATAGATGTATGTAATTTAGAAAACATATATAATATTTTTTAATTTTGTATTAACCAGATGATTCTAAAGGTACACTTCATAAGAGTTTTAGAAAGGTAGAAGTTATTATGATTTGTAAAAATTGGCAGACTTGGGAATCAAAACATGTTCTTTTAATATTTTTATTCCTTAAATTACTTCATATGAACTAAAACAAAGTCTACAATAAAGATTGTAATAAAATTTTAGAATTCTTATATTTGGTTGCATGAAAGGATCATATGGCTAATTTCAAAAAAAGGCATCAGGGCTTCCCTGGTGGTGCAGTGGTTGAGAGTCCGCCTGCCGATGTAGGGGACACGGGTTTGTGCCCTGGTCCGGGAAGATCCCACGTGGCGCGGAGTGGCTAGGCCCGTGAGCCATGGCTACTGAGCCTGCGCATCCGGAGCCTGTGTTCCGCAACGGGAGAAGCCACAACAGTGAGGCCTGTGTACCGTAAAAAAAAAAAAAAAAAAGGCATCAGGTTGGACAGTGCAACATGAGACTAAGTGAATAAGACATTAAAATGATTTTAAGAATTGTTCAATTTAAATGTTTAACAATGACCCACACAAATTGGATGTGGGAATAAATGAAGATAATGCAAAAAGAGAATGTCAAAGTTAAATACAGACTACATTGAAATTTCAAAATACACTAAAATCATCAATTATCTTTATTTGGCAAAGGGAAGACAATAACAGTAAAATGCATATCAGCACCAACTGTGATTTGAAATTTAAAGCTCTAAAACTCCTTTAAAATCAGGCTGGTAATGATGTACCATATGCACTGATCTACAGTTGCCTGAGGATCCCTAACCCATGGCTTCCTTTTTTCTGTCATATTACCTTGTTAAATAAGGATGAGTTGAGAATGTTTAAGTATTCACAAGATTGTAGATAATATAAAAGTTGACAATTTTAGCAATGTATATTTTTCTTCTTGCCTTATGAGATATTCTACATATCTGTTTTAATTTGCCATGTGTGCTTGTTTCCAAATTTTAAATATAATGTAGTAAAAGCTATTGATATGGAGTAAAACAAATTAGTCATTCTGACTACAAATTTATAGATACATTGTGTCTGGTAAGGGAACTGGTTTAATATGATGATTACAGACGCCTATTAATCAAAGCACTGATCAGAAGTGATAACAAAAATGATCCATATTTTATCACCATCTTCCAAGACACCCAGTTCTTTACACTTCTTTATTATTCACCTTTATAAATAATTCAGTGCCTATTTTCTTTTCCATACACTTACATCTCTTTCATTAACACCTGTGAAAGCTGAGATTTTATACTGAGGGTAGAAAAACCAGCAGCTATAGCTGAACATTTTCATTTTTTTAGCTCAGAGAAATTATGAATAAAGAAGCTCTGGGTCTATGAGATAAGTGAAATAACATTTTTATTTATATGTTTTTGACAAATTGATTATTCACATTATTTTCCTTTTCCAGGCTTAGTGGTTTGTCCTTACTAAACAGGCATGACACCACTAGGATTTTCACAGGAGGAGAAAACTATCTTTGAAGTTATTACATATAGCTACGTAGTTTTAAGGCTTGAAATTTAACACATGGAAATTTTAAGGCTGCATGTATGAAATTTCATCTCCACCAAGTTAACTAACCAATCATCCATATTGTAAAATACATTACACATTTTTAAGAGGCTGGCATTATTTATTTTCAAAATTAATTCATTAAAATTCTTTGCTATCAAGTGACATAATCACAGGAACCTTAAATTGTATTACTTGAAGATATTAAAAGTCAAATATTCAATTCTCACATGACATTTCCCTTTCTCTCTCTCTCCCTCCTTTCTTCCCTTCTTTTAGATGAATTATTCTAGAAAACTCTCATGCCTTTTTAAAGAGGAAAAGGGATTTGAATCACTACTGACTTCCTCCCACTCTTTATCCACCTGCTTGCTCCCCACCCCCATTATTTTTGAATAATAATAATAGTTTCTGAAAGGATCAAGGTGGAAGAGCACAAATATTCATTTATAATCACTTGAAGTAAAAAAAAGCTTGTTTTTGTTATATTACTTGCATGCATTGTAAAGTGTAACATGAGTCAACACACTTTTTCTGTAAAGGGCCTGCTAGTAAATATTTTCTACTTTGTGAGCCATACAATATTTGTCCCATGTCATTTCTGTCATTTTAGTGCAAAAGCACTCTTACAGTATACGTAGATGAATGAATATGGATGTATTCTAATACAACTTTATTAATGGACACCGAAATTTGAATCTTATATAATTTTACCTATCAAAATATTCTTAATTTTTGTAAATTAACATCTAAAATACCTTCAAAATAATATTTAAAAATATAAAAACCAGTTTTATCTCTCTGTTCCAAAAGGGATGGCAGGCCATATTTAGCTTGCATGGTGTATAACCCCAGGTATATAATAATAATACATAGAATGGCTTCCAGTTAAATCATGATTCAGGTAAAAAAACAATAAGTACACATAAAATAATATTGCCCAAATCTCAAAGTTGTTTTTTTTAATTGATCTGCATAATACATAGATATTTGCAAGGTCAAGTATCTTATTCCTGTGTGTTTTCTACTGTTTTGAAGGAAATTACTTTGTTTCCTCATACATATATATGCATATATATATGTGTGTCTGTTTAGGTGTCTGTATTCCTTCCTGATAAGATGTTATAATCCAAATACAATTAATATTAATATTTTTCAAACCATAATCATATTCAATGAGTCCATTCTGCCTAGACACCTACAGTCAATTCACATCCTCTGTAAATAATTTAGAAATATACTTGGGACAAAGTTGAAACAATCCTTGATAACTTCCTAACCTTTAGTTCCTGACCCTTCTATTTGAAAGTGCAAAATCTCTTTAAATGTCTGTTTAGAAGTTCTCGCATTGTTATATGCCCAAATCAGTCCATTTGTGTGTCCCACCTATAGATCTAGAAACACCAGACAAAGTACCTTGTGATTCTTCCTGCTTGGATGCACATAAAGAATCACTGTTTGACCCTTGACACATTGAAAATGCTTCCTTAATTGTATTTTTAAAAGCAAACTTACAGCTTAGAGGAAAGTTCCTTTAAAAGCTTTGGTTTTACACTTGCAAATAAGCTCATTTACTTACTTTTGGGGTTAAGCATTATATTTTTGAATCATCATTTCTTGTTTCTGACTTTGAATTTTTTTTCATTTATTTAAAATATATGTGTTAAATCTCAAAGAAGCAGCAAACTTTTTCTTTTTATTTTGAATTTTATTACCTCTTTGCTATCAGAAACATGATTTGGTGGATAATTCTATATGCATTAAAGCAATTTTGCCCCCCACACCAAAAATATAACAAATAAGAAAATACTGCTCAAGGTAATCCATTTGGGAGCAGAGAAACATTTTCAGTTATGTCATGTGAACCTTATATTTTAGAATAGGAATAAATGTGATTCACTTAATGTGTACCCTAATTTCCATATATTTTTAGGTCAGCAATATTTTTGGCATTGGCAGACATCTAGACTAAACTTAGGATAGAAGCTATATATAATCAAATAACGAGGAATGAGGTCTGTCTCCAACTTTGACAAACTCTATACTTTTTATAGGTCAGTTTGATTATAATATCAAGCCAGATCAGAACCAATTTAGAACTGTTTACAATAAATACACAGAATTTTTGCTTAACATAGATTTAGCCTCACTAAACTTTAGACAGGTTTCTGCCTGACTCTGGACCTCTCTTGTCTAGGAGCATTTCCTTTAGAAAACCTGTAAAATGTAAATTCTTTCTCTGCCCTTTGAGGTATAAATTTTCTCTCAGCCTCTTTCCAGTTTTACAATCCAAGAATGTCTTTCTCAAGGACCTGGGAGTCATTCCTTTCAAATATAATCACCAAGAAAAATAGCACCCTTATCTCCCAGGCTCCCTGAAAAGGTAGCTGTCTAACTTCGATCAAGATCAATGTCAGTTAGCAAATGTAGATGGTCTAATCACACTGACCAATCCCCCCACTAATGCCCTCCAGCACTGCTCCACTAGCTCACCCCAGTGCTTAAGAACTTTCCTGCTTTTTGTTTTAGCAGATTTAAGTTCAATCTCTCTCCCTTATTTAAATAGTCTTGAATATAGTCTTCCTTTCCTCTGGTGCAATTTTTCTTTGACTTTTCCTGCATCTGTTTTACTTGAAGTAAGTATGAGTGTTTCTGGTATCAGACTGTATACATGCACTACATACATGCACTACATACATACACTCCCACACCAGAAAGAGTAATGTAGTAATAAATCATTCCAGGATAGAGTATAAGTGTTGATAAAGCTATTCCTTGTTTCTTTATTTTTCCCCACAGAAAAACATACATAATTTCAAAGAAAAGTGGGTTTGGTGGGAAAAGACAAAGGGGACAGTCTATTCCATTAGAAGTTCAGTTAATTCTTACCTGCTACAAGTGCTGCCTCTTCCTCACATATAATGGAATGTGATTCCATTTGGAAATACCTGCTGATGGGTTATATTTTGCTTCTAATTCATTAGGTAGGTGTATTATTTATCTATTGCCACAAAAATGTTGAGTAACAGAGAACATCAGTGATATAAAATAATAAACATGTATTTGGCTCCTGAGCTTACAAAGTTCAACTGATTTGGACTGGACTCGGCTGATCTTGGCTGCTCTGTATAATGCTTCTGTGATCAGTGGTGAGTCAACTAGGCAGTTCTAATGACCTTGTATGGTCTCATTCACATAACTGAGTTTATAAAGGAAATCCTTGGCTGAAAACTTGGACAATTTGGTTCTGTTCCACATATCTTTAATCCTCCACCAAACTAGCTCAGGCATATTCTCTGGCAAAGGAAAGAAAGGCAAGTGGAAATACACAAATACATTACTGAGTCTTTTTTGCATCACATCTGCTAGCATCACATCTGATAACATCTTACTGAGCTAAGCTAATCCAATATAGCAACAAGGCTAATCCAGATTCATAGTGGTGGTGGTAGTGATGTAAGAGTGAGGAACAGTGAAAAACCCAAAAAAGTCACATGGGAAAGAGCATGAATACATAAAAAAGACCCTAAAAAGTCACATGGGAAAGAGCATAAATACAGTGAAAGGCAGAAAATTGGGGCCTTTCATATGCTTGATCCACTAAAGTAGAAATATGCTCTCTTAAGCCTATTTCTGCATCCCTTTTTTGGTTTACAATGTCCTACTTTATCCCCAGTACTTGGAGGAAAAACAGCTAATTATTTTGCAAATATATTTATACATATGGTTTTATTGTAAATTTTTATGATCCAAGCCATCATCTGCTATGGCAAAATGCTCTATTTCAAGTGTATAGTAATCATGAGTTTTAGAATAATGTGTTCTCTCATCCTTGGTTGAAATTTTTTTGATGTTCTAGGAACCTTTACTAGAAGAGGGAAGTTAAACATTAATAAAGTTTTCATTTTGAAGCATTTTAATTAAACTTTGGGTGGTTTTACATTTCACTTAATCCTCTTACATTATCTCACATTTTTGGAAAAAAAATAATGAAAAGGGCACACAGTATTCATGTTTTATTAAAGTATGGAGGCAAACTCAGTTGAAATAGATGTTCAACATTTTGCAACACTAGCCTCAGGATTTGTTACATACAAATCCTTGAGGTAGAGCTTCCACTTTTGATAAACCCACCACCATCTCATCTCATTTTAGGCAGGATTCTGTGTCTCTTCTGTATTCACAAACAAAGGCATTGCAGTTCAATTGTTTGTATGGCAGCTAAAATTATGCAAATGTTTGATTCATTGTAGTCCTTGATTTTCTTTATCAGCTTGTATTCTTGCAGGACCAGCTAGAGTTTAATGTTTCCTAATTGTAATCTTCCTAGTTGGCCACAAGCAGCTGGTTGAAAAAAAATAATTTTGTAGTCTTTAAATTTCCGACCCTTTTACTTGAATTTACTGCAAAGCACTGTGGCAATCATGCTAATAGGAATACTTGCACAAAGTATGCAGTTTCCCAAAAACTCCTGATATATGACTAGAAAAGTAAAAATTTAGGACTCTGCAATTCAGAATACTCAATAATCCATATTTTTACTTTTTCTCTAAGAGACTTATAAAGCATTAGTTTACATGTCATCAAGGGGTAGTCTATGTGGACATCACTCAGAATTTTCAAATACTTTAGCTATTAGCCACTTCTTCCACTGATTCAATAACCGTATCTGCTAAGAAGCACACAGGAAAAAAAAAAAATCTCCATCTCTGTACTATTTTGACCATGGATTTGGGTTTGAGAAGAGAAAATCTTGCTTTCCCTTCTCTTCTCTATCATTACTTACTGTATGATTTTGGTTTAAGTCACTTCCATGTCTGAATCTTAGTTCATCTTTAATACGAGCTTAATATGATCTACCATTCAAGATATTGTAGAGTTATAGACAAAGCTACACAGGTCCCAACTCGGTGACAGCTAGACTATTAGCATAATTATTATTATTAGACTCTTCTGAAGTCAAGGGTATCTGTACAACACTAACAACAAATTCAACTTTTTAATTTATGAAGTCCCAGATAAATCATGCAATTGCTAGTCACAGAGATTCTCCTTAGGTGTGTGTGCAACAGGATGGATACTTTTTATGGGGGGGATGTATATTTTTAATTCATTTGATAAATTCATAATATAGATAATTTAGACAAATAAACAGCCATTCCTAATTTTAAAATGGTTGAAGAGTGGTAGCTTTGATCAAAATGAGTAGAAAAGTCCTTAGAATCTGCCCCATGGAAAAGAATTTGTTTTGAAGCTGAGTTCTCTATAGAAGAAGTCCTTTGCAGCCTGGAGTTTTGGCTAACAAGGCTAATTTTGGTTATTTTCAAAATAACACTTCAAGATATATGAAGTTTCTATACACTCAAGTTGACTAAAAATGACATGTCCTGTTGAAAGCGGAAAACATTAAATCATATTTTCTAGTCATAAATTTACTCTTCACAGGAAAACTATTAAATTACATGGAACAGTGACAGAACAATCCTGGTACCAGTTTTCATTACTGGGTTGTAAGTGCTGTGAAAAAATTTATTTCTTTTTGCATGTCTGTGGGGTATTTATAAAATCTGTGGCAGTTGGAATTTTGTGAAATTACAGTTATATGCCAGTAGTAAATATAATTTAATACCCTCTATTCAGGAGGTATTATGATAGGCACTTCTACACACATTATCTCCTTTGATAGACTGGTGAAGCTACTCTGTTTACAAAAGAGCACTTTTATAGATAATACCTTTGTTGAACAGCAAGAGAGTTTTAATCAGTATGATAGAGCAGCTTACTTGGAGTGGTTGAGTTTGTTATTATCACATAAAGATAAGGAAAGTATCTTTTATGTTAAATTTTAAATTTCCAAATTTTGTTCTTTATTTTAAATGTGTACACAATAAAAAGAGTTGACATAGAAATTTAAGGCTAATATTTCTTGTTAAAGTAAGAAATACCACACTTATATGCATGAAATAATTTCTGCTGGAAATCCTAGCAAATCATTGCTACTAAGTATAAAAAGAAAATTATTAAGCAACTAGTTAGGCACAAACAGGGCTAGACTCAGGACAATAGCGGTTATCATAGGATATTAAAATAACACATAAAGCTTTTTAATATCAAAGAGCAGGAGAAGTACAAAATAAATAATATTATATATTACATACAATATTTGAGTAGTTCATCCTGAATATTCCATCACAGTCTCTGACATTAGATTAGGGCTTTTTTTTACTGCCAATACATTATGTTTTATTCTATTCTTATTTTACACACTCTCACTCTGATCCCACCACCTCCCCTGGTGGCTGAAGCTGATAGCTCTGAAATCTGGAATTTTATTTTATTGTCCTCTGCATGCTCAATCTCCAACAGTTTACTGGACATCTCTCTTTGTTTTTTACAGCAAGCAACTCCAGCTAACTATGTCCCAGAAACTTATCCTTCTTTTATATTTCTTATTTTAATTAGTGACCCTATGAGGCACCCATGATGGAGACTTGGAATTTAACCTGAAATTATTTCAATAGGCTTAATAACTACTTCTTAAATGCCTGTGTTTTCCACTCTATACTTATTGAAAATAATTTCTTAGTTCAGATCACCATTATTCTTGTATGGCTTAATGCAACATACAGTATTGAAATTTATTGTGGAAAGGGATGGCTTAGCTGTGCCATTTGAGTAGTTGGAGGATATCTTTAAAGTCTGATGGTAATTTGAAGAAGTTGCCACAAGATAGTGTTTTCTTCTTTTTAGTTTAATTATAGACATTTGAAACCTTGACTAAGCCATGCAATATAGGTATGATATATGAATTATATTTTCATTGTTGAAGGACTGACTCATGAAGTAGTCAATACATACATATATGAACTATGAGAGATTGTACCAATTGAAGTAAAATAATGAGGGATATGGTATCCAAGTTTAAATCAGTGTTCTCAAAGTTTTATAAGCAATATTGAGTGCTTGGCAATAGGGTAGTCCACATATACCATTAAGCTTCAAAGAGATTCTGCACTATAATAAGGGGAACCCTATTAGTAAGATCATAATTTTATCTGTAAGGAGAAAGCAGCACAGGAGATGATAAATCAGTTTACTAGTTTTCAGATTTTTGACTTTCTTGCATCCCAGGATCCCATAAAATCCTGGGTCTTTTGTTTTCAACAGTCTTTTCTTCTCTTCCTAGTTCCCAGACTACAGTTTCTATAAAGACGGCTCCCCAGTCCAAAGCTCTAGTGTCAACTATTCTTTCTAGAGCCACACACACTTTAATATAAACCTATTTATTTTTCAACACTCAGTAGTTTCTCTTTAACCTCAGATATTATTTTTATAAAAGTCAAAGCATGAATATTCAGTCTTCTTTGATCGTATCCTCTTTCTTATTCTGTCCCTATCCACACATCCATCCAAAAAGATGTCGCATATTCAATATTGCGTTCTAATTTGTTCTCAAAGCTATTCGTTTGTCTTTAGCCTAATGACTTTAAGGCCTTATTTCCTCATCTTCTAGCTCCAGAAGGCACTTTACATATATAAACACTCACATTCATCTCACAGAAATGCACACACACACATACATAAACAAAAGTTTTGTTTTTTAAAATAATAAGCCAACATATATCTGTCATATAATATTTATGTCGTATTATGTGTATATAATACAGTATATATTTTGATACATCTGTATTAATAAATAAAGAGTTGTTTTTAGGTAAAAGAGCTCATAATCACTTATTCAATTAATGCATATAAATCTACATCACTCCTTATTAACTTCATGTCATGATATTATATGGATGTTCTATAATTAATTTTGTTTTTTCTCTATAATGGACATTTAGGCTGTCTCCAATTTTTTCACTATTGCCAATAATATTACAGAGAATATCCTTATAAATGTGTCTATGCAAGACTTTTCTCCCCCCGTGAAATGGAATCACATATTATGAATCATTTGACTTTGTACTTTTAAAATTTTTATAGCTACTCCAAGTTATCCTCCAAAAATGATATATTAAGTTGCACTATCACGAAGGTAAGAAATTGCCCATTTTTATTTATATTTAACAGCAAAGATATTATTATTTCTTTAGCATTTCCTAAATTTAACATAAACTGTAGTTTTTTAAATTTTCATTTATACATGTATGTTTAATGAGGTTCAACAACTTTTTAGATGTTTACTGGCCATTTTTGCTTCTACCTTGAATTTTTTCATATGCTTTGCCCATTTTTCAATGGATTGTTTAAATTTATTTTTCCATTTATTTGTGAGAGACTTAAAATAATATGTATATAGTATATCTGTATATATATACTGTTATTGCTGTTAGGATATCAATTCTCCCCCAAAGTTTTAAGTGACTGCTAATTTTATCAAAAATTATTTCTATTTCTCATCAAATATACCTTTTTGGTTCTCCATATTTCTGAATTTTCTATTATAAATATGTGATATTTTTCTTTAGGAAAAGAAAACAAATATTGCTTTAAAATTACGAGTAGAATTTGCAGGGGTGATAAAATTAAAGCATTGTCAGTCTTTTTTTTTTTTTTTTTTTTACATCTTTATTGGAGTATAATTGCTTTAAAATGGTATGTTAGTTTCTGTTTTATAACAGAGTGAATCAGTTATACATATACATATGTTCCCATATCTCTTCCTTCTTGTGTCTCCCTCCCTCCCACCCTCCCTATCCCACCCTTCTAGGTAGTCACAAAGCACTGAGCTGATCTCCCTGTGCTATGCGGCTGCTTCCCACTAGCTATCTATTTTACGTTTCGTAGTGTATATATGTCCATGCCACTCTCTCACTTTGTCACAGCTAACCCTTCCCCCTCCCAATATCCTCAAGTCCATTCTCCAGTAGGTCTGTGTCTTTATTCCTGTCTTACCCCTAGGCTCTTCATGACATTTTTTTCTTAAATTCCATATATATGTGTTAGCATATAGTATTTGTCTTTCTCTTTCTGACTTACTTCACTCTGTATGACAGACTCTAGGTCCATCCACCTCATTACAAATAGCTCAATTTCATTTTGTTTTATGGCTAATATTCCATTGTATATATGTGCCACATCTTCTCTATCCATTCATCTGATGATGGACACTTAGGTTGTTTCCATGTCCTGGCTATTGTAAATAGAGCTGCAATGAACATTTTGGTATATGACTCTTTTTGAGTTACGGTTTTCTAAGGGTATATGCTCAGTAGTGGGATTGCTGGGTCATATGGTAGTTCTATTTGTAGTATTTTAAGGAACCTCCATACTGTTCTCCATAAGGACTGTACCAATTCACATTCCCAACAGAAGTGCAAGAGTGTTCCCTTTTCTCCACACCCTCTCCAGCATTTATTGTTTCTAGATTTTTTGATGATGGCCATTCTGACCGGTGTGAGATGATATCTCATTGTAGTTTTGATTTGCATTTGCATTTCTCTAATGATAAATGATGTTGAGCATTCTTTCATGTGTTTGTTGGCAGTCTGTATATCTTCTAAAAGAAATGTCTATTTAGGTCTTCTGCCCATTTTTGGATTGGGTTGTTTGTTTTTTTGTTAGTGAGCGGCATGAGCTACTTGTAAATTTTGGAGATTAATCCTTTGTCAGTTGCTTCATTTGCAAATATCTTCTCCCATTCTGAGGGTTGTCTTTTCGTCTTGTTTATGGTTTCCTTTGCTGTGCAAAAGATTTGAGGTTTCATTAGGTCCCATTTGTTTATTTTTGTTTTTATTTCCATTACTCTAGGAGGTGGGTCAGAAAGGATCTTGCTGTGATTTATGTCATAGAGTGTTCTTCCTATGTTATCCTCTAAGAGTTTGATAGTTTCTGGCCTTACATTTAGGTCTTTAATCCATTTTGAGTTTATTTTTGTGCATGGTGTTAGGGAGTGATCTAATCTCATACTTTTACATGTACCTGTCCAGTTTTCCCAGCACCATTTATTGAAGAGGCTGTCCTATCTCCACTGTACATTCCTACCACCTTTATCAAAGATAAGGTGACCATATGAGCATGGGTTTATCTCTGGGCTTTCTATCCTGTTCTATTGATCTATCTTTCTGTTTTTGTGCCAGTACCACACTGTCTTGATTACTGTAGCTTTGTAGTATAGTTTGAAGTCAGGGAGCCTGATTCCTCCAGCTCCGTTTCTCGTTCTCAAGATTGCTTTGGCTATTTCGGGTGTTTTCTGTTTCCATACAAATTGTGAAATTTTTTTGTTCTAGTTCTGTGAAAAATGTCAGTAGTAGTTTGATAGGGATTGCATTGAATTTGTAGATTGCTTTGGGTAGTGGAGTCATTTTCACAATGTTGATTCTTCCAATCCAGGAACATGGTATATCTCTCCATCTGTTTTTATCATCTTTAATTTCTTTCATCAGTGTCTTATAATTTTCTGCAAACAGGTCTTTTGTCTCCCTAGGTAGGTATATTCCTAGATATTTTATTCTTTTTATTGCAATGGTAAATGGGAGTGTTTTCTTGATTTCTCTTTCAGATTTGTCATCATTAGTGTATAGGAATGCCAGAGATTTCTGTGCATTAATTTTGTATCCTTCTTCTTTACCAAATCCATTGGTTACCTCTGGTAGTTTACTGATAGCATCTTTAGGATTCTCTATGTATGGTATCATATCATCTGCAAGCAGTGACAGCTTTACTTCTTCTTTTCCAATTTGGATTCTTTTATGTCCTTTTCATCTCTGATTACTGTTGCTAAAGCTTCCAAAACTATGTTGAATAAGTGTGGTGAGAGTGGGCAACTTTGTCTTGTTCCTGATCTTAGTGGAAATGCTTTCAGTTTTTCACCATTGAGGATGATATTGGCTGTGGGTTTGTCATATATGGCCTTTATTATGTTGAGGAAAATTTCCTCTATGCCTACTTACTGAGGGCTTTTATCATAAATGGGTGTTGAACTTTCTCGAAAGCTTTCTCTGCATCTATTGAGATGACCATATGGTTTTTCCCCTTCAATTTGTTAATATGGTGTATCACATTGATTGATTTGTGTATATTGAAGAATTCTTGCATTCCTGGAATAAACCTCACTTGATCATGGTGTGTGATCCTTTTAATGTGCTTTTGGATTCTGTTTGCTAGTATTTTGTTGAGGATTTTTGCATTTATGTTCATCAGTGATGTTGGCCTGTAGTTTTCTATCTTTGTGACATCCTTGTCTGGTTTTGGTATCAGGGTGATGGTGGCCTTGTAGAATACGTTTGGGTGAGTTCCTCCCCCTGCTATATTTTGGAGGACTTTGAGAAGGATAGTTGTTAGCTCTTCTCTAAATATTTGATAGAATTCGACTGTGAAGCCATCTAGTCCTGGGATTTTGTTTATTGGAAGATTTTTAATCACAGTTTCAATTTCAGTTCTTGTGATTGGTCTGTTCATATTTTCTATTTCTTCCTGACTCAGTCTTGGCAGGTTGTGCATTTCTAAGAATGTGTCCATTTCTTCCAGGTTGTCCATTTTATTGGCATAGAGTTGCTTGTAGTAATCTCTCATGATCTTTTGTATTTCTGCAGTGTCAGTTGTTACTTCTCCTTTTTCATTTCTAATTCTATTGATTTGAGTCTTCTTCCTTTTTTCCTTGATGAATCTGTCTAATAGTTTATCAATGTTGCTTATCTTCTCAAATAATAGCTTTTAGTTTTATTGATCTTTGCTATTGTTTCCTTCATTTCTTTTTCATTTATTTCTGATCTGATCTTTATGATTTCTCTCCTTCTGCTAACTTTGGTGTATTTTTTTTCTTCTTTCTCTAATTGTTTTAGGTGCAAGTTTAGGTTGTTTACTCAAGATGTTTCCTGATTCTTAAGGCAGGATTGTACTGCTATAAACTTCCCTCTTAGAACTGCTTTTGGTGCATCCCATAGGTTTGGTCATCGTGTCTCCATTGTCATTTGTTTCTAGGTATTTTTTGATTTCCTCTTTGATTTCTTCGGTGATCACTTCGTTATTAAGTAGTGTATTGTTTAGCCTCCATGTGTTTGTATTTTTTAAAGCTCTTTTCCTGTAATTAATATCTAGTCTCATAGTGTTGTGGTTGCAAAAGATACTTGATACAATTTCAATTTTCCTAAATTTACCAAGGCTTGATTTGTGACCCAAGATATGATCTATCCTGGAGAATGTTCCATGAGCACTTGAGAAAAATGTGTATTCTGTTGTTTGGGGATGGAATGTCCTATAATTATCAATTAAGTCTATCTTGTTTAATGTATCATTTAAAGCTTGTGTTTCCTTTTTTATTTTCATTTTGGATGATCTGTCCATTGGTGAAAGGGTCTGTTAAAGTCCCCTACTGTGAATGTGTTAATGTTAATTTCCCCTTTTATGTCTGTTAGTATTTGCCTTATGAATTGAGGTGTCCTATGTTGGCCGCATAAATATTTACAGTTGTTATACATATATACTTGGATCAATACCTTGATCATTATGTAGTGTCCTTCTTTGTCTCTTCTAATAGTCTTTATTTTAAAATCTCTTTTGTCTGATATGAGAATTGCTACTCCTGTTTTTTTTTTTTTTTTTTTTTGGTTTCTATTTGCATGGAATATCTTTTTCCATCCCTTCACTTTCATTCTGTATGTGCCTCTAGATCTGAAGTGGGTCTCTTGTAGACAGCATATATATGGGTCTTGTTTTTGTATCCATTCAGCCAGTCTGTTTCTTTTCATGGGAGCATTTAATCCATTTATATTTAAGATAATTATCGATATGTATGTTCCTAGTCCCAATTTCTTAATTGTTTTGGGTTTGTTATTATAGGTCTTTTCCTTCTCTTGTGTTTCTTGCCTAGAGAAGATCCTTTAGCATTTGTTGTAATGCTGGTTTGGTGGGGCTGAAATGTCTCAGCTTTTGCTTGTCTGTAAAGGTTTTAATTTCTCCATCAAATCTGAATGAGATCCTTCTGGGTAGAGTCATCGTGGTTGTAAGTTTTTCTCCTTCATCACTTTAAATATGTCCTGCCAGTCCCTTCTGGCTTGCAGAGTTTCTGCTGAAAGATCAGCTGTTAATCTTATGGGGATTCTCTTGTGTGTTATTTTTCCCTTGCTGCTTTTAATATGTTTACTTTGTATTTAATTTTTGACAGTTTGATTAATATGTGTCTTGGCGTGTTTCTCCTTGCATTTATCCTGTATGGGACTCTCTGTGCTTCCTGTATTTATTAACTATTTCTTGTCCCATGGTAGGGAAGTTTTCAACTATAATCTCTTCAAATATTTTCTCAGTCCCTTTCTTTTTCTCTTCTTCTTCTGGAACCCCTATAATTCGAATGTTGTTGCATTTAATGTTGTCCCAGAGGTCTCTAAGACTGTCCTCAGTTCTTTTCATTCTTTTTTCTTTATTCTCCTCTGAGGTAGTTATTTCCACTATTTTATCTTCCAGGTCACTTATCCATTCTTCTGTCTCTGTTATTCTGCTATTGATCCCTTCTAGAGTATTTTTAATTTATTTTATTTTGTTGTTCATTGTTGCTTGTTTCCTCTTTAGTTCTTCTAGGTCCTCGTTAAATGTTTCTTGCATTTTGTGTATTCTATTTCCAAGATTTTGGATCATCTGTTCTATCATTATTCTGAATTCTTTTTCAGGTAGACTGCCTATTTACTCTGCATTTGTTAGGTCTGGTGGGTTTTTATCTTGCTGCTTCCTCTGCTTTGTGTTTTTCTGTCTTCTTATTTTGCTTATCTTACTGTGTTTGCGGTCTCCTTTTTGCAGGCTGCAGGTTCATAGTTCCCGTTGTTTTTGGTGTCTGTCCCCAGTGGCTAAGGTTGGTTCAGTGGGTTGTGTATGCTTCCGGGTGGAGGGGACCAGTAGTGCCTGTGTTCTGGTGGATGAAGCTGGATCTTGTCTTTCTGGTGGGTAGGTCCATGTCTGGTGGTGTGTTTTGAGGTGTCTGTGGACTTATTATGATTTGGGGCAGCTTCTCTGCTAATGGGTGTGTTTGTGTTCCTGTTTTGCTAGTTGTTTGGCATAGGGTGTCCAGCACTGTAGCTTGCTGGTTGTTGAGTGAAGCTGGGTGTTGGTGTTGAGATGGAGATCTCTGGGAGATATTCGCCTTTTGATATTACATGGAGCTGAGAGGTCTCTTGTGCACCAGTGTCCTGAAGTTGGCTCTCCCACGTCAGAGGCACAGCACTGACTCCTGGCTGCAGCACCAAGAGCCTTTCATCCACACAGCTCAGAATAAAAGGGAGAAAAAGTAGAAAGGAAAAAGAAAGAAAGAGGATAAAAGAAAATAAAATAAAGTAAAATAAAATATAGTTATTAAAATAAAAAAATTATTAAGAAAAAGAATTTTTTTAAGTGAAAAAAAAAAAAAACGGACGGATAGAACCCTAGGACATATGGTGAAAGCAAAGCTATACAGACAAAATCTCACACAGAAGCATACACATACACCCTCACAAAAAGAGGAAAAGGGGAAAAAATAATAAATCTTGCTCTCAAAGTCCACCTCCTCAATTTGGGATGATTGGTTGTCTATTCATGTATTCCACAGATGCAGGGTACATCAAGTTGATTGTGGATATTTAATCCACTGCTCCTGAGGCTGCTGGGAGAGCTTTCCCTTTCTCTTCTTTGTTCACATAGCTCCCGGGTTTCAGCTTTGAATTTGGCACTGCCTCTGTGTGTAGGTTGCCTGAGGGCATCTGTTCTTCGCTCAGTCAGGACAGGGTTAAAGGAGCCACAGATTCGGGGGCTCCGGCTCATTCAGGCCGAGGGGAGGGAGGGACATGGATGCGGGGTGAGACTGTGGCAGCAGAGGCCAGCGTGATGCACCAGCCTGAGTCGTGCTCTGCGTTCTCGCGGGGAAGTTGTCCCTGGATCCCGGGGCCGTGGCAGTGGCGGGCTACACAGTCTCCCCGGAAGGGGGGTGTGGATAGTGACCTGTGCTCACACACTGGCTTCTTGGTGGTGGCAGCAACAGCCTTAGTGTCTCATGCCCGTCTCTGGGGTCCGCGCTTTTAGCCGCGGCTTGCGCCAGTCTCTGGAGCTCCTTTAAGAAGCGCTCTTAATCTGCTCTCCTCGCACACCAGGAAACAAAGAGGGAAGAAAAAGACTCTTGCCTCTTCTGCATGTCTAGACTTTTCCCCGGACTCCCTTCCGGCTAGGCATGGTGCACTAACCCCTTCAGGCTGTGTTCACACCACCAGTCCTCTCCCTGTGCTCCAACCAAAGCCGAAGCCTCAGCTCCCAACACCGCCCGCCCCGGCGGGTGAGCAGACAAGCCTCTTGGGCTGGTGAGTGCTGGTCTGCACTGATCGTCTGTGTGGGAATCTCTCTGCTTTGCCCTCTGCACTCCTGTGGCTGCGTTCTCCTCCGTGGCCCTGAAGCTCCCCCCTCTGCCATCTGCAGTCTCTGCCTACGAATGGGCTTCTAGTGTGTAGAAACCTTTCCTCCTTCACAGCTCCCTCCCACTGGAGCAGGTCCTGTCCCTATTCTTTTTTCTCTGTTTATTCTTTTTTTCTTTTGCCCTACCCGGGTATGTGGGGAGTTTCTTGAATTTTGGGAAGTCTGAGGTCTTCTGTCAGCGTTCAGTAGGTGTTCTGTAGGAGCAGTTCCACGTGTAGATATATTTCTGGTGTATCTGTGGGGAAGAAGGTGATCTCCGTGTCTTACTCTTCCACCATCTCCCCCATCTCCCCCAGTCAAATTTGCACTATCAGTCTTGATGTTAAGTTGTAAACCTCCTTTTTCTTCTTCCCCCTTTCTGCAATCAATCTCTGGCACTTGCACACCACACGGAAAGTCAGGTATTTAACAAGACAGACAAGGGTGAAAAAGGAGAAAAGAATCAGATTCTTTATGGTATCTATTCAGATTGCTCAGTGCCTTGTCATACCAATTGTCAAATATTTTAAATATCACTTCTGCCTATGTCAAGTGTTAACTTTATTTAAGGTTTCTTGTTTTACATTTAGAAATCAAATTCTACTCTTGCCCCCATACTATGGCCCTGATGGTAACGAAAATTCATACAGCTTCCAACACTCACCAAATACGGTCATGCATCTTATCTCATTATGTTCACAAAGATGTGAGAAAAGTAGGGTAGTAACTAATATTTGCATTAAGGAGAAACAGAACTGAATCAAAACTAAGATGTTACTCAATTTTTTATTTATTTATTTATTTATTTTTTACCGGTACGTGGGCCTCTCACTGTTGTGGCCTCTCCTGTCACGGAGCACAGGCTCCGGACGTGCAGGCTCAGCAGCCATGGCTCACGCGCCCAGCCGCTCCGCGGCATGTGGGATCTTCCCGGACTGGGGCACGAACCCGTGTCCCCTGCATTGGCAGGCGGACTCTCAACCACTGCGCCACCAGGGAAGCCCAAGATGTTACTCAATTTGTCTAATATTATTCAGTTAATCAAGTGTTGGAACCAGGACGTGAACTTAGCTCTTCTGATGCTACCCATCTATCAGCATGGCTTCTCTGTTGAATTGAATTGAATGCTTTTTCCCAAATAATCCCTGCTCTTCACCAAACTCCTGTATTTTATAATACAGTTTACTTTATTTGGAATCCTCTCTTGCTAGGATTGCCATATTTAGCAAATAAAAATACAAAACACCAGTTAAATTTCAATTTCAGATAAATGATTTTTTTTTAAAATAATAGGTTTGTCCGATATATTACATAGGTCATACTTATTCTAAAATAATATTTATTGTTTCTCTGAAATGCTCCTTTAACTGAGAGACCTGTATTTTACCTGGTAACCCAATCTCCAGTCCTGTTTGTTCTCAGAATCTTAGCCATTCTTTAACAAAATTGATTCTTCCTCCTTGAAATGTATCCTAACCTTAACTAATCACTTTTCTTGTGACTCATTAAATTCTACCTTATATCATAGTTTTGTGGCTTCTCCTTCTTTTCTACTATGTTAAAATGACTTTGACAGATACAGGTTATTCATCCTGCAACATCCCAAAACAGCTAACATCCTACATAGGATGTTCAAAAAACTTCACTAACTTGAGTTAGTGTATGCCAATCTCTAGCCATCATTTCAAGTTACATGTATGTATTATCTACGACAATACACACTAATAAGAAGAAACAAAACAAAACAAAACAAACAAAAAACTGTGCTTGTACATTTTAAAAAAGAAATTGTCTGAAATTAGTTAAATCATAAAGATGTTTGTATATTTGGGATATCTGCATGTTTAGAACAACTTCTTTTTCAAGGTGCTCAGTAGCCAAGATCATATCCTACCTGGTTTCCTTTATAAACTCCTGAGTAAAAGTCTATTTTCTTTCTAATTCTTCAAATAATTGATCATAATCAGGATGAGAGAGCTGAGTCTGATTTTTTCTTTAAATCTTAACAATAATTTATAAAGTTTATCTTACATTCAAAGTAATTTAATTTCCAGATTCTGTCAGTGATATTGAAACAAATAATTGCCTCCATTTAATGTTTGGGTACTCTGTGCCAGGTCCTGTGTAGAGATAAATGAAGTTACATGGTCCATGATCTTAAAACATTCACGTTTGAAATTATATATATATATATATATATATGAATTTTTAATGTAGACTCAAAGCTTCAACTTATACTTTACATCTACCTTAAAATTAGCTTAAGGAAATGATGGATGCAAAAATTCAGCTAAACAGATGTCCATCCCATCCTATGTGTGAATATATATATATATATATATATATATATATGACATTGTGATAATATTGTCATGAAAAAGATGTTTTCAAGAAATTGTTCAGTGAAAAAAAAATAATCATCATGGCAAGAAATATACATTTTTTGCTGTTTTTATATAAAATAGATGAGCGCATATGCATAGAAAAAAATTAAGAAAGGCAAATGAAACCACTTTAAGGAAAATGATTTTTTAATATCACTATATTTTTTACATATTTAACTCTTTTTATCTATTTTTCTGGTATGCATATATATTTTACTTTTCTATCTACCCATCTTCCATTTATATAAAAGTTAAAAGATAGTAAATAAAATTGCTCTAAGTAAAAGTTATACTTGGTATTAATAATTATTTTGGATACACAGTTGCAGGAAGCAACACAAATAATGTCACTGAGATTCAAGCTCCTTCTGTGACTAACCTAGTCAATCTCAATGAATCCAGTTACCTCCAGGTACAAACAGCAGATTTGAGGATTGGCCACAGAATTTTGATCCAGATGAAGCACTGATGATGTTAAATGCATCTTGGAAAGGAACAATGGCATGTTTATGCTAGGTTAAACACACACACACACACACACACACACACACACACACACACCAGTCAGAATGACCATCATTGAGAAGTCTACAAATAACAAATGCTGGAGAGGGTGTGGAGAAAAGGAAAACCTCCTACACTGTTGATGGGAATGTAAATTGGTGCAGCCACTATGGAAAACAGAATGGAGGTTCTTCAAAAAATTAAAAATAAAGTTGCCATATGATCCAGCAATCCCACTCCTGGGCATATATCCCAACAAAACTATAATTCACAAAGATACATGTACCCTTATGTTCATAGCACCAGTATTTACAATAAATAGCCAAGACATGGAAACAACATAAATGTCCATTGATGGATGGATAAAGAAGATGTAGTACATATATACAATGGAATACTACTCAGCCATAAAAAAGTATGAAATAAAGTCATTTGTAGCAACATGGGTGGACCTAGAGATTATCATACTAAGTGAAATAAGTCAGAAAAAGAAAGACAAATACCATATATGATATCACTTATATGTGGAATCTAAAATACAACACAGATGAACATATCTATGAAACAGAAACAAACTCACAGATATAAAGAACAGATTTGTGATTGCCAAGGGAGGGGATGGTGAGGGAGGGATTGATTAGGAGTTTAGGATTAGCAGATGCAAACTATTATATACAGAATGGATAAACAACAAGGTCTTACTGTATAGCACAAGAAACTGTATTCAATATCCTTTGATAAACCATAATGGAAAAGAATATGAAAAAGAATGTATATATTTCCACATAACTGACTCACTTTGCTGTATATCAGGAATTAACACAACATTGCAAATCAACTATATTTCAAGAAAATATTTTAAAAAAAAAAACTTTCCCCTTCTGTTACTGTCTTTATTTCAAAATGTAAATATGTCAGTTCTCCACAGTAGAAGTGTCTTTTTTGAGCTCAGCAAATCAGTTTGGAGTTCAGTTTACCTACTAGGAGTTAAGTTATTTTGCCCTTCCTTCTGTGACATCCTTTATTCTAGTACCTGCCTCACACAATATTATAAATATGTAGCTCAGCTGTTCTGTGCTTAGAGCCTATCGATTTGGGTCAGACTTAACTTGTTAAACTCTCCCTCCTGCTGGAGGTTTTTCTGTTACTTTTTTATAAGATGACTGTTCTCTAGAATTTAGCAAGTGAAATTTATTTAACTTCAATAAAATAAACATTTGTTTCCAAAATTTTGACATGAATTTAGCTTAGGATTTATGGGTAAGTAAAGTATATAATTTTTAAAAGAACTAAATCTATTTGTGTAATAATGTTCACATTTTTAAAGAACATATTGAACATGTCAATAAAATTTGTTAAAGTACACACACAAGTGTTTCTAGATACAAAATATATTTTAATGAAGTGAAATTATCTTTATTTACTTTTTATTGTGTGTTCACAGAATAGATACAGAATAGGTGTAGCAAAAGAACTTCCCAGTACTCTTATAAAAAATGTGTCAACCATGTTGTATACAGAACACCTCTATGGGTGAGATGATAGTTCAGTGAGGATGTTGATTCAGTTTGTATCATTGACCGAGACTGCCAACAAGGGTACCACTTGCCAACTGGCACCCATTACCCTGGCTTTTCCCCTTAGGATAATTGCTTACCAACTAGGAATTTCATTTATTCATTAGCACTATAAATTTAACTTCAGTTTTTGAGGCAAGCTCTATTACCTCCAGAATTTTTGTCAATAAAATTATTTGAGATTTTTTATTAGACTATTGTTTGAAAACATGGTATTGTTGGCTGATTTTGTTCCTCTTCACTGCACTAATTGTTTATAAAAAATACACTCCATAAGCTTTTTGAGGCATCAAGTACTTTAATGAGCACACCATTTTAAAAATCGAGGATAAGTGATATAGGAGCCCAGGCACTAGAAATTTGCCTCAAATTATTTTAAACATATCATCCAGCAATCATTATCTCACTAAGTTTATCACAGGTAAAATTCAGAAAGGTTATGATTTTATTTATGTCTACTCAAGTGTGATTCAATGACCTACTAGAGAAGGAACAGGAAACTTGCTTGTACCTCCACCCACTCTGATCAACGTGAAATTTACTGTGAGGAGTTCTGCTACCATAGGCAATGCATGAGAGGAGAGGTGTGGAGAAGAAAAATCAGCTCAGATCTAGGACCCTGCACTGATATGAAACAGAATTCTGCTACCACTGTGGGAAGAGCAAGAATGCTGAAGGCACTCTACCAATGAGGCACTGGTGGAAAAGGTCTACCAGTGAGAAAGCAAGAGAACTAAGACACTCTCCTACAATGAGTAAAAAAGGAAGAAGAGTTTATTGCTGGGGAAGAGGTAAAAGAAGAGAGAGAAAGAGACTTCTTCTATGACAAATACACGTAGGACTTGTTGGGGAGTAACAGAAATGCTAAGAAATACTCCTCAATACTCCAGATCTCATATTCTGCACAAGACATTAGCTGCATACAACCAAAGAAATGTGAAGCCTCTGGTTCCCTGAAGAGAACTAGGACAACCAGAAACCCACACTCAGCTCAACTTCAAGACTGACCTCTTAATGTCAAGAAAAAAAAAAAGAGGTTTGCACATTTCTAGGTGTAAATATTAGTTACCTCAGCCTCTATTGTTCTTTTACTTACAATATCTAGCAGTCTATCAAAAATTACGAGACATTCTCAAAAACACAGCACAAGGGTATAATGCATGGCAAGGCGGAATAAACAGTAAAACAAAATAAACAAACAAACAACCAAAAAACGAGACCCAGAGGCAAACGAAAGTATTGAAAATATTAAAGATTTTAACATAACTATGATTAATATATTGAATCATTTAGGGTGAAAAACATGCATGAACAGATGGGGAATTTGAACAGAGATGGAAACTTTAATAAAGAATCAAATGGAGGAGATTGAATCAAGATGGCAGAGTAGGAGGACATGAAGCTCACCACTCCTCACAAACACATCAAAAATGCACCTACATGTGGGACAATTCTCATGGAAAACTAGCTAGAAACTGGCGAAAAGAACTCCTATACACACAAAACTGCAAGAAAGATTTCCACATAACCAGGTAGTATAGAAAAAAGGCATAGGGTTGGGACCTCCACCCCAGGATGGATGTGAAAGAAAGAAAAGCTCTACACAGGTGAACCCTCACCCTGGAAAGCAAGCAGGTCAAGCTACAGACTGGGCATTCCAGTCCTGGGTTCCTACACAGAAGAGACAAGCTTGCTTGGCTGCTGGGAGAACTGCAGGGATAGATAGGAGGGCTAGGGAAGCTTAGATGTAGGTGTAGGTGTAGGTGCTGGCTTGCCAACAATCGAAGTAGAGAAAGCGCTGCACTCGTAGCTGCTGCCTCACTGTGCTTCCCAATCCAAGTAGAGCAAACACCTCAACCCTGATCTCTCCACATCACAGCTGGCAGAGGATCTGGGTCTAGCCATGCAGACTGCCCATGGGCCTGGGGTGTAGTCCAGTTTGGGTGGTGGTGGCCATACCTGGGTCCCCACTCTAGACCACATCTCCCAACCAAGGGAATTCTCTAGCCCCACCCACTGAACACTACAGCTTGGTGCAGGATCTGGGGCAAACAGGTTCTGAGAGAAGACTGCCATAAAGGCAGCCCAGATATCTGCCATCAGCATGGCCACCTCAATTCCTGCAGCCATGATGCCTTTAACCCCAGTGCCAGCCTAGCAGATACTCTGACCCCACCCACTCCATGTTGTAAGCTTACACTAGGTCTGAGACAACCACAACAGGGGAAGGGACGTGACCTTGGACTGCATGTGAGCAGAGCTGTGGATGCCTACACAGGTGGCACATCATTCCTCTTTTAGCATGTAGGACTCACTTGCTGCGGAAAACCCCTCCTTTTGGGCAGAGCACACACTCAAGGGGAATGGAGCCTGATTGAGTCCAAACCTCAGGGCTTCTACTCCAACATCTAGGAGGCAGACCAGGACCCTGATAGGACAGCAACATCCACAGAGCATAGAGGAAGTCTCGCCTCACACTCTGCACAAGCTTTAGATATTCCAACACCAATCACTACCCCAATCAAAGTGATAGTGGCCAGTACACCCTGAGGAAAGATGTGGCTGAAGTCCATATCAAAACCAACTCTTGCACCAAAAACATTGAACACACAGCTTACACAAGGACACTCCCACATAAAACGCTCCTTCAAGACCAAAATAAATAACTGTTTCTCCTAAATTCACAGAGACAGAGAAAGTTAAGGAAAATGAAAAAGTAGAGGAAGTACTCCCAATTAAAAGAGCAACAGAAATCCCATGAAAGAATACATAATGAAAAAGAGCTCATCAGTATACCATATACTGAGTACAAAAAGGTGGTAAAGAAAAAAAATTACCTGGATTAAAAAAAAGATTATCTTGATAGATAATCTTGTGGATCACTGCAACAAGGAACTAGAAACTATAAAGACAAAACAGAAACAATCAAAAATAGATAATTCAATTTCTGAGATATAAAGCAATCAAACAGCAATGAATAGCTTACTAAATGACACAGAAGAATGAATAAGTAATCAAGAAGATAGAATAATGGAAATCACCCAATCAGAACAGCTAAAAGAAAGACAAATAAAAAAAAAAAATGAAAGCAACATACAAGAGCTGTGAGATAATATAAAACGTGTCTACCTATGCATAATATGGGTTCCACAAGGAAGAAAGAGAGAGAAGGAGAACAAAAAGGAAAAAGTATTTGAAGAAATTAGTTCTGAAAAATTCCCAAATCTGAAGAAAGAAACAGATATCCAGGTAGAAGAAGCTCAGAGGATCCCCAAAAGATGAACACAAACGGACCTACAACAGACATATCATAATTAAAATTACAAGAGTTAATGATCAAGAGAGAATTCTAAAGGCAAAGAGAGAAAAAACAAAGAGTCAGTTACAAGGGAACACCCATAGGGCTATCAGCTGATTTCTCTGCAGAAACTTTTCAGGTCAGAGGGAGTGGCATAATATATTCAAAGTCCTAAAAGGGGAAAAGTGCAACCTAGGATAATTTACCCAAAAAAATTATCATTTAGAATAAAAGGAATGATAAAGAACTTCTCAGACAAACAAAAATTAAAGGATTCAACAATACTACACTTACTCTAAAAGAAATACTGAAAGTTCTTCTCTAAATAGAAAAGAAGACAGAATCTATAGGAAAGGGAAAAATCACAATAGGAAGAACAAATATCTGATAAGGAATGAACTTCACTTCAGTAAGCCAGTATGTAGATTAAAAAGCAAACAAAAAAAATTGTAAAAGAGATTACAACAACAATAAACACTAAAAGGATAAGCATGGGGCTTCCCTGGTGGCGCAGTGGTTGAGACTCCACCTTCTGATGTAGGACACATAGGTTCATGCCCCGGTCTGGGAAGATCCCACATGCCACGGAGCAGCTGGATCCGTGAGCCATGGCCGCTAAGCCTGCGCATCTGTAGCCTGTGCTCGGCCACGGGAGAGGCCACAACAGTGAGAGGCCCGCATACCACAAAAAAAAAAAAAAAAAAAAAAAAAAAAAAGGATAAACATGAAAATGTAAAATAGGAAATCAAAATCAGATGTAGGAGCAGAGAGTATAAAAATGCCATTATTTAGAATGTGTTTGAGCTTGAATGATTATCAGTTTAAAGCAAGGATTGGGTTGGCCAAAAAGTTTGTTTGGTTAATTAATAGGTTGTTCAATAAAGTTCTTGGTGAAAATGAATAATGTGTCTTTTATTTTTGCTTAAAACAGAATGAATTTTTGGCCACTCTAATAGATATATTTATGGATCAACATATATGATCCCATGGTAACCACAAATGAAAAACTTAATAGATTTACAAAAAACAAAATGAAAGGAATTCAAACATACTACAAAAGAATATCATCAAACCACAAAAGGAAAAACTAAAAGAAATAAACAAAGAACTGCAAAAACAACTTGAAAACAAGGAATTAAGTGGCAATAAGTACATACCTATCTATAATTACTTTAAACATCAATGGACTGAATGTTCCAATCAAAAAACATAGAGTGGTCGATAGGATTAAATAAAATAAAAGAACATGCAATATTCTTCCTCTATAAGACTCACTTCACAGTGAAAGATACACAGACTGAAAGTGAGGGGATGGAAAAATATATTTTAGGCAAATGAAAATGACAAGAAATCAGGAGTAGCAATACTCATATTGGACAATATAGACTTCAAAACAAAGCTCATAAAGAAAGACAAATAAGGGCATTATATAATGATATATATGATAAAGGGGTTAATACAAGAAGAGGATATTATTATGCTTATTAACATATATGCACCCAATATAAGAGTACCTAAATATATAAAGGAAATACTAACAAATATAACAGGAGAAATTAACAATAATACAATAATAGTAGGAAACTTTAATTCTATGTCTTTGGATTGGAAAAGTTAGTATGGCTAAATTGTCCAAAATGGGTAGCCAAAGCAATCTACAGATTTTAATGCAATCCCTATCAAAATACCCAAAACATTTTTTGCAGAACTAGAACAAGCCATCCTAAAATTTATACAGAACCACAAAAGACACAGAATTTCCAAAGCAATCCTGAGGAAAAAGAACAAAGCTGGAGGTATCATGATCCCTGACTTGAAACTATACTACAAAGCTAAAGTAATCAAAACAGTGTGGAAATTGCACAAAAACAGACACATAGATCAATGGAACAGAATAAAGAGCCCAGAAATACACCCACACACCTATGGTCAATTAATCTATGACAACGGAAGCAAAAATACACAATGGAGAAAAGAGAGTCTCTTCAACTACTAGTGTTGGAAAAGCTGGACAGCTACATGTAAAACAATGGAATTAGAACATCCCCTCACATCATATACAAAGATAAACTCAAAATGGTTTAAATATCTAAATGTAAGACATAATGCCATGAAACTCCTAGAAGAGAACATAGATGAAACATTCTTTGACATAAATCATAGCCAGATGTTCTTAGATCAGTCTCCCAAGGCAAAAGAAATAAAAGCAAAAATAAAAATGACACCTAATCAAATTTAAAAGCTTTTGCACAGCAAAGGAAACCATAAACAAAATGAAAAGACAATCTACAGAATGGGAGAAAATATTTGCAAATTATGTAACCAATAGGGTTTAATATCCAAAATATACAGACAGCTCATACAACTCAATATCAAAACAACAAAGAATTCAATCAAAAATTAGGCAGAAGAGACCACTCCCTCCCATCAGGAAAGTTGCAAAAGCCTCTTAGATAGCCTTATCCACCAGAGGACAGACAGCAGAAGCAAGAAGACTTACAATCCTGCAGCCTGTGGAACAAAAACCACATTCACAGAAAGAGACAAGATGAAAAGGCAGAGGGCTATGTACCAGATGAAGGAAAAAAATAAGACCCCAGAAAAACAACTAAATAGGTGGAGATAGAGAATCTTCCAGAGAAACAATTCAGAATAATGATAGTGAAAATGATACAGGACCTCAGAAAAAGAATGGAGGGAAAGATTCAGAAGATGCAAGAAATGTTTAAAAAAGACCTAGAAGAATTAAAGAACAAACACCTAGAAGAATTAAAGAATAAACAAACAGAGATGAACAATACAATAACTGAAATTAAAAATACACTAGAGGAATCAATAGCTGAATAACTGACGCAGAAGAACGGAGGAGTGACCTGGAAGACAGAATGGTGGAATTCACTGCTGCAGAACAGAATAAAGAAATAAGAATGGAAAGAAATGAAGACAGCCTAAGAGACTTCTGGGACAACATTAAACACACCAACATTTCCATTATAGGGGCCGCAGAAGGAGAAGAGAGAGAAAAGGCTTGAGAAAATATTTGAAGAGACTATAGTCGGAAATTTCCCTAACATGGGAAAGGAAATAGCCATCCAAGTCCAGGAAGTGCAGAGAGTCCCAGGCAGGATAAACACAAGGAGAAACACATTGACACACATAGTAATTAAACTGACAAAAATTAAAGACAAAGAAATATTATTGAAAGCAACAAGGGAAAAATGACAACATACAAGAGAACTCCCATAAGGTTATCAGCTGATTTCTCAGCAGAAACTCTACAGGCCAGAAGGGAGTGGCATGATATATTCGAAGTGAAGAAAGGGAAGAACCTACAACCAATACTACTCTACCCAGCAAACATCTCATTCAGAATCGACAGAGGAATCAAAAGCATTACAGACAAGCAAAAGCTAAGAGAATTCAGCATTGCTAAACCAGCTCTACAACAAACACTAAAGAACCTTCTCTAAGTGGGAAAGAATAGAGAAGAAAAGGACTTACAAGAAAAAACCCATAGCAATTAAGAAAATGGTAATAGGAACATACATATCGATAATTACCTTAAATGTAAATGGATTAAATGCTCTAACCAAAAGACAAAAGCTCAATAAATGAATACAAAAATAGGACCGATATATATGCTGTCTACAAGAGACCCAATTCAGACCTAGGGACACATACTGACTGAAAGTGAGGGGATGGAAAATGATATTCCATGCAAATGGAAATCAAAAGAAAGCTGGAGTAGCAATACTCATATCTGATAATATAGACTTTAAACTAAAGAATTGACAAGGAAGGACACTACATAATGATCAAAGGATCAATCCAAGAGGAAAATATAAAAATTATAAATATATATGCACCCAACAGAGAAGCATCTCAATACATAAGGCAAATACTAAAAGCCATAAAGGGGAAATGGACAGTAACAAAATAATAGTGGGTGACTTTAAATAACACCTCATTTAAACCAATGGACAGATCAACTAAAGAGAAAATTAATAAGGAAACAGAAGCTTTAAATGAAAAAATAGACTAGATAGATTAAATCAATATTTATAGGACATTCCATCCAAAAACAGCAGAGTACACTTTCTTCTCAAGTGCGCATGGAATGTTCTCCAGGATAGATCACATCTTGGGTCACAAATCAAGCCTCAGTAAACTCAAGAAAATTGAAATTATATCAAGCATCTTTTCTGACCATGATGCTATGAGATTACAAATCAATAACAGGGAAAAATGTAAAAAACATAAACACATAGAAGCTAAACAACACATTACTAAATAACCAGGAGATCACTGACGAAATCAACGAGGAGATCAAAAAATACCTAGAAACAAATTACAGCAAAAACACGGTGATCAGAAACCAATAGGATGCAGCAAAAACCGTTCTAAGAGGGAAGTTTATAGAAATACAAGCCTACCTCAAGAAACAAGAAATATCTCACATAGAAAATCTAACCTTATACCTAAAGGAACTAGAGAAAGAAGAACAAACAAAACCCAAAGTTAGTAAAAGGAAAGAAATCATAAAGATCAGAGCAGAAATAAATGAAATAGAAACAAAGAAAACAATAGCAAAGATCAATAAAAATAAAAGTTGGTTGTTTGAGATTGATAAACCTTTGGCCAGATTCATCAAGAAAAAGAGGGAGAGGACTCAAATGAATAAAATTAGAAATGAAAAAGGAGAACTTAAAATGAACACTGCAGAAATACAAAGCATAACAAGAGACTACTACAAGCAACTCTATGTCAATAAAATGGACAACCTGGAAAAAAAGGGCAAATTCTTACAAAGGTATAATCTTCCAAGACTGAACCAGGAAGGAATAGAAAATATGAACAGACCAATCACAAGTAATGAAATTGAAACTGTGATTAGAAATCTTCCAATAAAAAAAAGTCCAGGACCAGATGGCTTCACAAGTGAATTCTATCAAACATTTAGAGAAGACCTAACACCCATCCTTCTCAAACTCTTCCAAAAATTTGCAGAGGAAGGAACATGCCCAAACTCATTCTATGAGGCCACCATTACCCTGATACCAAAACCAGACAAAGATACTACAGAAAAAGAAAATTACAGACCAATATTGCTGTTGAAAATAGATGCAAAATCCTTAACAAAATACTAGCAAACAGAACAACACATTAAAAGGGTCATACACCATGATCAAGTGGGATTTATCCCAGGGATGCAAGGATTCTTCAATATAAGCAAATCATTCAATGTGTTACAACATTTTAACAAACTGAAGAACAAAAACCATATGATCATCTCAATAGATGCAGAAAATCCTTTTGACAAAATTCAACACCCATTTATGAATAAAACTCTCCAGAAAGTGGGCATAGAGGGAATCTACCTCAGCATAATAACAGCCATATACAACAAACCCACAGCAAACATTCTCAGTGATAAAAAACTGAAAGCATTTTCTCTAAGATCAAGAACAGCACAAGGATGTCCACTCTTGCCACTATTATTCAACATAGTTTTGGAAGTCCTAGCCATGGCAGTCAGAGAAGTAAAATAAATAAAAGGAATACTGATTGGAAAAGAAGAAGTAAAACTGTCACTGTTTGCAGATGACATGATACTATACATAAAGAATTCTAAAGATGCCACCAGAGAACTACTAGAGCTAAACAATGAATTTGGTAAAGTTGCAGGATACAAAATTAATGCACAGAAATCTCTTGCATTCTTATACACTAATGATGGCAAATCTGAAGAGAAATTAAGGAAACACTGCCATTTACCATTGCAACAAAAAAATAAAATACCTAGGAATAAACCTACCTAGGGAGACAAAAGACCTGTATGCAGAAAACTATAAGACACTGATGAAAGAAATTAAAGATGATACCAACAGATGGAGAGATATACCATGTTCTTGGATTGGAAGAATCAATATTGTGAAAATGACTATACAACCTAAAGCGATCTACAGATTCAATGCAATCCCCATCAAACTACCAATGGCATTTTTTACAGAACTAGAACAAAAAATCTTAAAATTTGTATGTAGACAAATAAGACCCTGAATACCCAAAGAAGTCTTGAGGGATAAAAACGGAGCTGGAGGAATCAGACTCTCTGATTTCAGACTAAACTACAAAGCTATAGTAATCAAGACAATATGGTACTGGCACAAAAACAGAAATATAGATCATTGGAGCAGGATAGAAAGCCCAGAGGTAAACCCATGCACCTATGGTCAACTAATCTATGACAAAGGAGGCAGAGATATACAATGGAGAAAGACAGTTTCTTCAATAAGTGGTGCTGGGAAAGCTGGACAGCTACATGTAAAAGAATGAAATTAGAACACTCCCTAACACTATATACAAAACTAAACTCAAAATGGATTAGAGACATAAATATAAGACTGGACACTATAAAACTCAGAGGAAAGCATAGGAAGAACACTCTTTGACATAAATCACAGCAAGATCTTTTTAGATCCACCTCCTAGAGTAATGGAAATAAAAACAAAAATAAACAAAGAGGACCTAATGAAACTTAAAAGCTTTTGCACAGCGAAGGAAACTACAAACAAGACGAAAAGGCAACCCTCAGAATGGGAGAAAATATTTGCAAACAAATCAACGTATAAAGGACTAATCTCCAAAGTATATAAATAGCTTATGTAGCTCAATATTAAAGAAACAATAATCCAATCAAAAAATGGGTAGAAGACCTAAATAGGCATTTCTCTGAAGAAGACATACAGATGACCATGAAGCACATGACAAGCTGCTCAACATCACTAATCATTAGAGAAATGCAAATCAAATCTACAATGAGATATCACCTCACACCAGTTAGTATGGGCATCATCAGAAAATCTACAAACAACAAATGCTGGAAAGGGTGTGGAGAAAAGGGAACCCTCTTGCACTGTTGGTGGGAATGTAAATTGATACAGTCACTATGGAGAACAGTACGGAGTTTCCTTAAAAAACTAAAAATAGAATTACCATATGACCCAGCAATCCCACTACTGGGCATATACCCTGAGAAAACTATAATTGAAAAAGACACATGCACCCCAATATTCATTGCAGCACTATTTACAATAGACAGGTCATGGAAGCAACCTAAATGTCCATTGACAGATGAATGGATACAGAAACTGTGGTACATATATTCAATGGAATATTACTCAGCCATATAAAGGGATGAAATTGGGTCAATTTTAGAGATGTGGATGGATCTAGAGACTGTCATAGAGACTGAAGTATGTCATAAAGAGAAAAACAATATTGTATATTAACGCATATATGTGGAACCTAGAAAAATCATACAAATGAACTGGTTTGCAGGGCAGAAATAGAGACACAGATGTAGTGAACAAACGTATGGACACTAAGGTGGGGGATTTGGGGGGGTTGTGATGAATTGGGAGTTTGGGATTGACATATATACACTAACAGGTATATAATGGATAGCTAATAAGAACCAGCTGTATGAAGAAATAAATAAAATAAAATTTAAAAATTCAAAAGAGAAAAAATAGGCAGAAGACTTAAATAGATATTTTTCCAAAGAAGACATACAAATGGACAACAGGCAAATGAAAGAGGTTCAATATCAGTAATTATTAAAGAAATGAAAATCAAAACCACAGTGAGTTATCACCCACACCTGTCACAATGGCTATTATCAAGAATTCTACAATAATACATTCTGGAAAGGATGTGGAGAAAAGGGAACACTTTTACACTTTTTTTGAGAATGTAAGTTGGTATAACCTCTTTGGAAAACAGTATGGATGTTACTTTAAACACAAAAAATAGAACTACCATATGATCCAGCAATTCCATCCCTATTTATCTAGAAAAAACCAAAAATACTAATTTGAAAAGATGCATGCAATCCAATGTGCATAGCAGCATTATTTACAATTGTCAAGTTATGAAGGCAACCTAACACAGTATTTAAATCAACTATACTTCAATAAAGATAGACAGACAAATAAACATAAGAAATTAAATTAAAACACTTCCTAGTCTAGAAAAGAGTCAAAAGGAAATTCTAGAAAACAAAAACACCATATCAGAAATTAAGAGTCCCTTTGATGGAATTTTCATGACACTTGATAGAGCTGAGGAAAGAGAGAACTGAAGGTTAGTTCAATGGAAATTATCCAAACTGAAAAAAAGAGGAAAAAAAGTAAAACAACAACCCAATAGCGTATTCAAGAGCTGATGGACAATATAAACAGGCATACAGGTAATGAATATATTATAGAATATAGAAAACACCACAACCAATCAATTTACCCAAATTGACATAGAAATCTAAAAAAAAAAAAATTACAAGGAGAATAATTATTTCCAAATTATCTGCAACATTCACAAAATAGACCACATTTTGGGTCATGAAATAAATCTCAATAAATTAAATGTTAAAATCATTTAAAATATGTTCTCTGAACATAAGGGCATTAAGCTATACATTTTAAAAAACACAATAATTTTCCATAAAATACCTAGAAAAATCTACAGTGTTGACAAATTAAGCAACACACTTCTAAAAAACTCGATGGTTAATGAAGAATTTACTTAGTGAGAAAACATTCTAAATTAGATGGATCAGGAAAAATTAGAGAATATGCAAATCACCAATATTAGGAATGATTGAGGGAATATCATTACAGACTGTACAGAAATTAAATAGATAATAGGGATAATTATGAACAACTTAATGACAATCAATTCAACAATTTAGGAAAATAATCAGATTTCTTGGAAGACACAAACTATCTAAGCTTATTCAAGGAAACATAAATAACCTGCATAGCCCTATATTTATTGAATAAATTGAAATTATAGTAAAAAATTTACTCAGACAAAGTTTCAGACCCAAAAGTTTTCACTGGGAAATTCTACTGAACATCTAAGTAAGAAATAATCCAATTTTACATAATCCCTTCTAAGAATGGAAAAATAAGGACAAGTATCCAACTCATTTCATGAGAACATCCATACATTTGTTTCCAAAACACAGACCTTACCAAAAAACACCAAAAAACAAACAAAAAAAAACTATAGACTATGTTTTCTCATGAATATAGATACAAAAATCCTTAAATATATTACAAACATTATATTATAAAATAAACAATCATTAAATTATTAAAAATTATAAATAAAATCTAAAATGTATAAAAATGACAGTACATCTTGACCAAGTAAAATTTTATTTATTTATTCCACTGATACAAAGTTGATTCAAATTTGAAAGTCTTCCAATGCATGTCACCATATCAAGACACTACAAATTGAAAATGTTATAAAATCTCAAAAGATGCAGAAAAAACCTTGATAAAATTTAATGTCAATTTATGTTGAGTGCTAAGCAAGCTAGCAATAGATCAGAACTTCCAAAATCTGATAAACAGCATCTAAGAAAAATATACAGCTAACATCACATTTAATGGTGAAACCTTGAGTCTTTTTACTGAATATGTAGTAAAACAAAGGTGTCCAGACTTACCACTTCTACTTAACATTAATAATGGAAGTCATAATCATTTACAGAACCTTTAGTTTTCTTGCAATGTAGCAAGAAAAATAAATTTAGAACCCAAATAATGAAACTATCTTGTTTCATAGATGACGTGGTCATCTATGTAAAAAATTCTAAGGAAAATACAAAAAAACAGTACTAGAGCTAATAAGCAACTTTATCAATATCACAGGACAGTAGGTGAATATGCAAAAATATAGTACATTTTTATATTTAGCCAGGAGTATGTGGAAATTTAAATATGAAAACAGTACCATTTAGAATAGCATAAAATAGACATAATTAGGTAATTTTGACAAAATACGTGCAAGACCAGTAAACTGAAAATTACAAAATATTGCTGAGAGACATTGAAGAAGAGTAAAATACATAGAGATCTATACTGTGTTCATATTTCAGAACACAGGATAAGATAGCAATGCTCCTTAAATTTATTTACAGATTCATTGTAATCCCAATCAAATCCTAGGAAGCTTTTTTTTTTTTCTGCAAAAATTGACAACATGATGATAAAAATTATTATGTAATTCACTTCCAGTTTCCTGTTCTGAATGTTAGGAGCATGGAAATCACCACTCTGTCCTAACAACAAATAAAAAGTTGACCATACTGAAAAACCAACAACTCTTCATGGATCCTTAAAAGAAAGGAAGACATGGTGTAAATCATTGTTCCCCAAGATTAGAGATATACCGGCAATTCCTGGGTGTCACAGCTTATGGGAGCAGTGATTTAGGAGTAGAACCACCTAGGAATCAGAGTCAGGGTAGGAAAACCTGAATTGTAATTGATGAATAGCTGGATGCTCAGTATGGAAAAGTCTAAGAGGGGGGACCCAGTCATATAGAAGCTCACACAATATTGACATTTACATCCAGGACCTTGATCAAGTTCCCACAGTAGTGCAATAGAAAAATCCTCTCATGCTTCCATCAGGAGAAGGGGAAATAGAATCATTTTGAAATACACCAGAGCATTTTGTTCTTCTTAAGAAGGCCTGCTCTCAGGGGAACTAATTAACAAGAGCCTAACCTTTAGAGTGTTATCAGAGCTTAACTGGCCTAGAGGAAGGGAAATACCCAACTCCAGCCCACTCTAGCCATCCTGTCCCACCTATGGGGGAAGAAAAAAAAAATCTAAGAAACACTGGCAAAGTTCTCAGTTCAGAGGCACAGGCTCACTATAAGACTGAGACCTAATCATAGGACTACAGAACACTTTCCTCCCCCACCACCCCACCACCTCACTACGACATTACCAAGCTGTTTCTTTTAATTAGTACATCATATTTGGCTATCAAGAAAAAAGTACTAGGCATACCAAAAGGCAAAAAAACACAATTTGTAGAGAAACAACAAGCATCAGAACCAAACAGGCACAGATGTTGAATAAATGGGCAATGTAAACAGAAAGATGGAGATTTTAAGAAAGAAATTAAAATAAGTACTATAAATCGAAAACACTCTAACAGAAAAGAATGCCTTTGTTAGGATTATAATAGACTAGACATGGCTGAGGAAAGACTCTTTGAGCTAGAAAATACATCAATAGAATCTTCAAAAAGTAAAAGGTAATGACAACAAATGCTGAAAAAAAAACAGAACTGAGTATTCAAGAACTGTGGGACAACTATAAAAGGTTAACACATGTGCATGAGAATACTGGAAGGAGAAGAAAGGAGATAGGAACAGAAGAAATACCTGAAACAATAATGACTAAGAATTTCTACAAATTAATGTAAGACAACACACTACAGATTCAGGAAGTTTAGAGAGCACCAAGCAAGATAAATGTCAAGAAAACTACATCTAGGCATATCATTTTCAAACTACAGAAAATCAAAGATAAAGAAAAAATTCCTGAAAGGAGCCAGGGCAGGAGTGGTGAAGGAAACACTTATAGAGGAGCAAAGATAAGAATTACACCCAGCTTCTCAGAAGCCATGCAAGCAAGAAGAGAGTGGAATGACTTTTAAAGTGTTGAATTCAGTACCTAAAAAAATTATCTTTCAAAAGTGAAGGAGAAATAAAGACTTTTCAGACAAACAAAAATTGAGGGAATTTATTTCCAGTAGACCTATTTTGCAAGAAATGTTAAAAGAAGTTATTTAGAGAAAAGGCAAATAATATAGGTCAGAAACTCAAATCTACATACAGAAAGAAAGAACATGAACATCAAAAAAAGAGTAAGTAATGGTAAAATAAACTTTTATTTTTCTTATTCTTGATTGTCCTAAGAGATAAGTGTTTCTTCAGAATTATAATACTGAATATCATATTCAATTATATAAGCTTATGTATATATCTTATGTCCATATGTATGCTTACGTATCCTTATAGATAAGTGAAATGAATGACAGCAATGACGCAATTACAATTATTTTGTTATCATAAACTAATCACACTATCTGTGAAGTAGTATAATGTTACTTGTGCACGAACTTGGATTAGCTGTAAATTATAAGGCAAACTAAAATATGACCACATCGAAAAGTGTAAAAAAATATAAACAATATGCTGAGAAAGAAGACAAAATGGAATTATAGTTGAATCTTGAACAATGTGGAAGTTAGGGGTGCTGACACCCCAGTAAGTCAAAAAATCTGGATATAACATTACCGTCAGCCCTCCACGCCCGAGATTCCACATCTGTGAATTCAACCAATCACAGATCCAGTAGCACTGTAGTACATATTTATGGAAAAAATTCCACATATAAGTGAACCTGTGTGTTTCAATCATTTGTTCAAGGGTCAATTGTATATAAAATGCTCAAATAAAACCACAATTGGTAGGGAAAGTTGGAAGACAAAATTAGTAGCAAAGAACAAGAGCAACAAATATAAAACAGTAACAAATATAGTAGATAACTAGTTTACCTATATCAATAGTCACTTTGAATGTCATCAACCCAAATGTATCCATTAAAATAGATAATGGAGATTGTCAGGGTTGATCAAAACATAAGACTCAACTATATGTTTTCTCCAAGAAACTTACCTTAAATATGAAAACACATATAGATTAAAAGTAAATGGATAGAGGAAAATATACCATGTTAATCAAAAGAAAGCAGGAGTAGTTATATTAATTTCAGACAGAGCAGAATTCAAAGCAAAGAAAGTTATCAGGGATAAAGAAGGGCATTACATAACAATTCTTAATGTGTATGCACTTAACAACAGAGCATCAAACTATGTTAGCCAAAAACTAATAGAATGGCAAAGAGAAATATATGAATTCACTATCATAGTTGGACGCTTCAACAATCCTGTATCAGAGATGGACAGATCCAGCAGGCAGAAAATCAATAAGGACAAAGATAAAGCCAACCACACCATTATTTGACTGGATATAGTGGACATTTATGGACTGTTTCATTCGAAAACAGCAAAACACATCCAAGAATTCATTCTTTTCAAGCTCGTATAGAACATTAATTATGATAGACCACATTCTGGGCCATAATGCATACCACAACAAATTTAACAAAATAGAAATCATACAATGTTTGCTCTCAGATGATGATGATATTTAATGATGATGATGATATTACTAGAAGTAAATAACCAAAAGACAAACTGGAAATCCCCAAATTCATGGAGATTAAACAAGACATGGTTTAAAGAATAAGTATCTCAAGGAAAATTTAAAAGTATTTTGAGCTAATATGAAAATGAAAACACAACTTATAAAAATTGGTAGCAAACAGCGAAAGCAGTGCTTAGGAGAAAATTTATAGCATTAATGCATATATTAGAAAAGAAGAAAGGTCTAAAACCAATAATATAAAGTTTACACCTTAGGAAATTAGAAAAGAAGAGAAAATTAAATCCAAAATAAGCAAAAGAGAAGAATTAATAAGAAGTAGAGGAGAAATCAATGAAATGGAAATAGGAAAGCAATAGAGAAAATCAATGAAATCATATGATTCTTTGAAAAGATCAATAAAATCTGTAAGTCTCAAGCCAGGATAACTAAGAAAAAAGGAGAGAAGACACAAATTACTAAACTCAGAAATTAAAAAGGAGGCATTCCTAGACATCTTATAGACATTAAAATGATATTAAGGAACACTGTGTACAACTCTATACCCATAAATTTGATGAACTAGATAAAATGAACCAATTTCTTGAAAGACACAACTGCCTAAACTCATAAAAGAAGATATAGACCATCTAAATAGGCCTATATCTATTGACAAAATTGAATCAATAATTAATAACTTTTGAAAATGGAAGGCAACAGGCCCAGGTGCATTCACTACTGAATTCTACCAAACATTTAAGAAAGAAATGATACTAATTCTCTACAATCTCTGCCAGAGGATAAAAGCAGAAGGAATACTTCCTAACTCATTCTGAGGCCAGCATTATTCTAATACCAAAACCAGACAAAGACATTATAAGCAAAGAAAATTGCAGACCGATATCTCTCATGAACATAGATGCAAAAATCCTCAACAAAAAAATTAGTAAATTGAATCTAACAATGTCTGAAGAGAACCACACCACAACCAAGTGAGCTTTATCTCAGTTATGCAAGGCTTGATCAGCATGTGAAAATCAAATAATGTAATCCATCACATCGACAGTTTAAAACAGAAATCACTTGATCATATCAATAAATGCAGAAAAGCATTTAACAAAATCCAACACCCATTCATGATAAAAACTCTCAGTAAACTAGGAATAGAAGGGAACTTTCTCAATTAGACAAAGACTGTACAAAAATCGTACAGCTAAACACCACAGTTCATGGTGAGAAACTCAAAGCTTTCCCTCTAAGATCAGGAACAAGGATAAGACATTCCTTCTCATAACTACTTCTCACCATCATACTGGTAGTTCTAGCTAATGAAAAAGGCCAAAAATTAATAAATATATAAAAAATGAGAGGCCAGCACAGTGGTGTGGTAACAAACCAGATCTCTGGGAAGGAAAGAAAGAAACAATAACCTCATTGTAGTGTTGGCTAATTTCTGTGGTGTAAATACTCCCACCATGGGGAAAATTTTGAGCTACCACCATACCACTGAATATGGAGTTAGATGTAGAGTTGGACATATGGAACACCGGGTGAGACTGGACTTTCTAGTCTTATAAATACTGGTTCCAGCAAGCTGCTGAGTCAACACCCAGCAAAATATTTTATTTAAAAATTTCTTGTCTCTTTCCACTTGCTTGAGTGCAAAGGTGCCCACAACTTGCACTTGATCTTTTTCAATATTATGAACTTGAGGCAGTAGGCTATGTCCCATAAAGTTCCCAGAGTGCTTGGTTCTCTTGGGTACATAGTGTATGTCTTCTCCAATCCAACCAGGTCACTGGTGATATGTTGAATCTAAATTCAATGCCCAAAACAGCCATCAGGTCCTGATTTTTTTTCAACATTCTCACTCATGACATTTCATAGAGCTTTATTTTCATTTTTGTTCTCACTCTCCTTATTTCAGATAGAATCCCTATAGTGACCAAGCTCTTGTTAATGGCTCTTCCACTACCCACTCATTTAAAATCTGCCAGTATTGTTTTCCCCCCGATCAGATTCTTCTTGGTTCTTGCCTCTTAAACTATACCTGAGCTTATATTGCCATGCAAACCCCTTGTATTTTTTATTAAGATATAATTGATATATAATCAAACCTCTTGTATTTTATCTCTATTTTTGTCAGTATCAACCTTCAGACCACAATTTATGCCTCCAATTATCCACACGTTTTTTTACCTACTATTTCTTCTCTGAGCATGTCATTCTGTCTGTACCAATAGCAATGTATTATTAAACTGTGACTGGAAACTGACCATTTTGCTATGAAGGCAAAAAGAGAGATATAAATATAAGCATATATAAAAATGCTTAGTGTATGTATAAATATCATATATGATAGAATATGTAGTTACTGAGAGTATAGACATATCTCCCCTATTTGACTGTATGACAGACTCTTCAAACAATAAAATACTACAGAGATTGTAACTATATTTGCTAAAATTATTAATTAATGTAATAAAAACATATCACAAAGATAGTACTTTTTACCAATACTGTGAGAATTCTTGCATTTAAAAAATAATAATGCTTACAAATAACTAATACTTTTCAACACACAGGTCATTATACAAAAATGTAAAAAATGAAAACAACTTTTCTCAACAAGCTCAATGAAGTTTTCATTGCTAGTTTAAAAAAGAAAAACAAAATTCAACATATTAAAGGCAATATAATAAAAATTTTTGAGTTATATACTATTCAAATAAAACACTAGATATACACTAAAATGTTAATAGTTTATTTTTCTCAAAGTTACAAGGTTGTGAATGGCTTTTTTTTTCTTGCATTTTCCACTTTTTCCATAGTGAGTATGTATCACTCTTATAATGAGAAAAAATTTAAATGATATGTCCAAAAATTACTTTTTTAAAGGAATATAATGGACTCAGTTTAGTTATTCCTTTTAAATATTACTCAATGAGCTGAAGGAATCATTGGTACACTAACAGGAAGAAAAAATATTCCATTAAATGAAAGGGCTTATTTAGCCATTAAAAACTGTATGAAGAAATATCAGAGAATAGCAAAAGTTTTGATTAAAACATCTTGAAGTTGTGGGGAACTATAAAAAGATTTTACAATTAGCAAATATGGAAAGGCAAAAGTTACTCAATGAAGTATTCAGGCTGCTCTTCTAAAGTAATGATTTTCAAAATCTATTTAGTCATAGACCTCTTCCTTCAAAGAAATCATACCTGGAGATCTAAGATACAAAACAGGCAAGAAAGAGAGCTGCCATTGTTGAAATAAAGATGGGGAGACCCTCAGCAGCAGCTCCTTCTGTGAGACCCTGGGGCACAGTCTAAAAATCACTTTTCTGGAGTATAGAAAAGAGCAATAAAATTAGAACTGAGAATATTAATAACAAGCAGGTCCTAGTATATACAAGTATTATTTAATTCCATGGGTATTAAAATATCTCAAATCCTTGAGATGAGTCTGTGAACAATGACAGAAAAGAAAGAAAAAAAATCAAAAGAAAGTATCCTGAGCCCAGAAGCTTACCCTGGCTAAAGAGTAGAGATTTATGCTGGCAGCAATTAATGAAAAGACAAACAATGCTGTGTTGCAAGAAAGAAAATAAAGAACACATTTTCATAATCACTACCTCACAGGGGAAAAAAAAATCTTCTATTTTGAATACACAATTGTATAATACAAATGTGGTGTTCACAAGGCAGAAGGAGAGCCACATAAGGTTTATGTCTTTAAAGATCCACTTATTCACGGGAAACAGCATTATGTACATAATACACAATATAAAAATATGCACAGGCAATTGTACCACAAGATCAAAATTAAGCATGACATTTCTATAGAATGCTGTATTGAAGAGGAACAAAACCAATTCCAACTAATATAAACCAAGTAGAATGTGCTGCATACAGTTGTAATTGTATCTTGAATGAATAGGATTGAGAGGAGGGTTTAGAAAACGTAATTATTCTCCCTTTGACCATTCAAACGCTTCCTGTGGGTTAGGTTATTCCCCTGAATCTGGATGAGATCTAGGGAAAGTTTATTATCTCAGATAATAAAAAGACTTACAGATTCAATGATTGGTATATTCAGTCCTGTATGACAAAAATAAATAAACTCCAACTTTCATTTAAAGGTAAATCTCCAGTTTAGGTTCGATACCCTGTATCTCCACTCTTTGTTTTAGAAAAGGAAAGGAAAGTTAGTTAAGGAAAAGGAAGGGAGAGGAAGACAGAGAAGGGAAGTGAAGGAATGTCTCCCACCTTCATTGAAAAGGTAAAGCTCCCTACTGCCTTGGACCTGCTTCAGGCTGGCAGGCTGAAAGTTGAGGGTTCTTAGTAACATTTCTCTTTCCTGGTAGCCAGTTCCTCACCCCTGCTCTTCAGGCTGCCTCTGACTTCCCCAAGGCTGAAGAGGAAGAGGGAAGGGATGGATAGAGGTAAGGGAAAGAAAAAGTCACACTTAACCAGTATCAATCTAATCTAATCTGATCTCCATTTCCTATGACCTGATCTTATGTTTAAAGCAGACTTTTTTCTCTTATCATCTGTCCTTTCTGGGTCATACTAACTGCAGCTGCCATGGGAAGGGGCTAGCCTGTCTTTGGCTTGCTGCTTAAAATCACCCATCAGGGTCTGCATCTGTCACCTCATCTGACCAGGACACTATTTCTACATCTGACTGATAGGGACAGAGTAAAGGGGCAAAGTAGGTAATTAAATAGTTAACCCCGCTAGGGGATTGTAAGTAAAGGAAAAAGTACGGCAGTTAAGTAAGTTAAGTAAGTTAATGATCATTCAAGAAAGCAGGTTTGCTTAACCACAAAACCAAGCAGGCTTTGCTTAGCAACAAAACCATGCAACAGAAGCATACCCCAAAACAATAAAATAATGGTGACATGAGACCTACTTCCTGCCCAGTGATCTCAGTAATTTAATGACCCCTAGGATATACTCTTTGCACACATAAAAAACAATAATTTATGGAAAGGTGACATTTCAAAATGAAAGACCCTCATTGTACTGAGACCCAAAATAATTTTTCCATAGTGCCATGACAGTCCTGGCTCGACCATGTAGGGACAAGAAATATTCCCTGCCCAACCTGGAGGAGGAGCTGTTGATGAAAACTTGACATCTACTCAAGAATTTGGAAGAGGGTGGTCTTTTCCCCTTCCCCACTTTTCCTTTGATTATAAAACTGTAGCCCACTAAGTTCTCAGGGCACATCACCCTCTTACCTGTCCATTTGTAAGCCTCACAAGCATTCTATTCTAATCACTTTTTTTTAACTTACAATTATCTTTGTTTATTTAAAATTTGCACTCACCAAAATTTGTTTGTTCTCTTTCCCCTTGATTTTTTTAAGTTGATACAATTTCCTTGTTTCAATTTTTCTTTTTGTTTCAAATTTAAAATTATGTTTCTCTTCCCAACAATTGCAATTTCATTAAAATGTGTCTAGATGTGACTATATTTTCAATGCTATCCAAGACTCATCTCTGTATTAAAGTCTGGGAAATTATCCACCATTTATGTCTTTAAATATTACCTCTTGCTCATTCTCTGTTCTCGCTTTCCATATAAATGAGAGAGTGTCCAAGATGAAAGCCACAGTCTTTTTTTTTTTTTAATTTGATTTCAGAAAATGCATTCCATCATTTCTGTGATATTCTACTTTGTAGAAGTCAAATAAGTCTAGTCCACACACAGGGATACGAATCCAGGACACAGATATCATTAGGGATCATTCTAGAGACTGCCTACCACAATAATTAAAGTAATAAATCACTTCTTATCTATCATTTTGCTTCACACAGAATTCTTTCTGCACTGAGACATAAAGAACCAGAGGTCCTAGGAGTCCCCTGAAAGGCCACCTAGCGGTTTCAGACCTTGAACCCACCATCAGTGCTAGCAAATTAATCCCCATAGAACCTGTTCCCTGCTGCCCTGGCTCCTCCTGCCACTCTTACCTTTAGTTCCATTTTGTTATGGACATAATTCAGACATTTGTCTACTGTGTTTCCCAAAATCCAAGGGACAGGGAGTTAACTCTCACCGGAGGTTAACTTTCAGGTTAACTGTCCTTCTTGGGGCTCCTCTCCCTAAGGGCGTGGGGTGATTAGCAAGCAAATTCTGCTCATCCCCACAGGAGTTTGAGGTAGATGCAACAGCTTATCTAAAGAAATCCCCTCCCTAATCCTCAGGCCACTTCAACTTCAATCCTTTAATACCTCAAGTATTTTTATTTTGTAAATTTTATATTTATTATAACAAAAATGACATGTTAATTTGTGCATTCTGCTTTAATATAACTCTTGGTATGTAAATGATTTAACTGAATTCTATACAATCATGCTGATTGTGGCAGCAATAAGGAACAGAATTAAAAAGTGTCTGCAAAAGAGTCTGGGTGGGAACAGTAGAGGAAGAAAAAGGGTCAGAGGCCCCTCAGGTGCAGATTCGTTTCCAGTGGCCTAAGGTCCACCTTTTTGAACAGCAATGCTCTTAGCAATGTTCAGGCTCATCATTCAATGAGCTAAAAAGTTGGGATATGAGGGGGGTGTGGGCAGGAAGGTGTGTCAGAGGGGAAGGGAAGGGAAGTCAGTTGTTTGCGTGTCTACAAAGCCAGTCTTCAATGGCTCCTTTGCAGTCCCACCATGTTATTTGGAAAGTGGGAGTACTTACGACCTATGGATTTGTATTTGCCCTTGGAGCTTGAACCAAAACTAGGACAAAAAGAGTGCCATTTTAACATCCTGTAATATTAACTAATGGAGCAAAGATGATTTTCATCCGGTGCACATGAAATACAACTGCCACAGTAGTGCCAGAAAATCATATCTGAAATGAAAACATGATTATAATGATAGAGAAACCTATAAGTTAAACTAGTCTCTTCACAATATATAGGAATAGCTATATTTATATATATGATCCTGGTAAAACAATAAATCATCTCTTATCAGTACTCTTAATTTTAATTAATAAGCTAATAAAGTTTGAAGGACAAAAATTAAATTAATTAAGCAATTGTCTCCCTGAAGTCAAATTTTATTATTCACCAACACACCTCACATGCACACACAAACAAACTCAAACACATGTTGTGCTGATTAGACTGATGGCTGTTTTCTGTGATTTGGAAATGGTTATGAACATATAAAGATTCTCAGTGTTTCTTAAGGTTTGCATAATGACTCTGATACTTAGGATACCACAGTAAAACAAATCCAAGCACAATATATGTAGAGAAACAAAAGTAAAGTGGATAACTGAAACAATTATCTTGAGATTTCATGCCTAATTTGCTGAAATAATCCCTGAAATATCCAGATAATAACAATTACAGGCTGTGAGTATAAAAGCTTCTGGAGAGAGGAGTCATCTCAAACCAATACCCCACTATCTGGCAATGAAATGTTGTTTTTTGAGGAAACAAGGCTTTTTAAATTTTCTGTTTAACATATGGTTACAGAAGGCAGGTCTCTTCCTCCAGGAAAAATCACTAATGAGCATATGCTATAAAAGCTCAAATCTGGTGGCAGGATCTGAAGATGCAGGGCAATCTTACCAGGCTTTACCACTTGTTAATAGGAAAAAGCATTTAAAATTTGCTGAAAATGTTCCTTCCAGGTATTAATTCTTCTATTGTTTATTTCTCCTTCTCTACCTCCTTTGCTTTGTATTCTAGTGAGTTGGTAAGTATGCAGGGATGTCAGAACACATTTTTAAATAAACTTAAAAAAGTTTAGATTAGTTTTAGATTCTCAGACAAGTTGGAAAACTATTTCCCTTACCTCCTCACCCAGCTTTCTCTATTATAACATCTTATGCTACCAGGGTACATTTGAAACAATGAACACTGGCTCATTACTATTAATTCAACTTAGATTTCACTAATCTTTTTCTGTCCCAGGATCTAGGGCACCACATTACATTTAGCAGTCACATCTCTCTACTTGCCTATAGTCTATGACAGTTTTTCAAGTTTTCCTTGTTTTTCATGACCTTGAGAGGTTTTTGAATAGAAGGAAGTTATTATATATAAAAGTTCTCAGTTTCTGATGTGTGTGATGTTTTTCTCCTGGTAAGCCTAGGTTTAGAGGTTTTTAGGAAGAATATCATAGAGGTGAAGTGTTCTTCTCACAGCATAGTAAGAGTACAGGTTATCAACATGACTTTCCCTGACAATGGTCACCTTGACCACGCGGCCAAGATAATGTTTGCCAGGTTTCCCCACTGTAAATTTAATTTCCTCTTTTCATACTCATTTCTTTAAAAGTAGTCATTTGGTACAGTCAACACTCAATGATGAGGAAGCTAGTCAAAACACATTTTAAAATGCATAATTGTCTTTAGTTACAAAGTAATTTTGAGACTGATTCTTCCATTGGACACAAAATCTATAAGTTTAGCTGCATCATATTTTGAGAGGAAAACAGCAATTCTATGTAGATTTTCATATTGTTCCATGTAGACTTTTGATTCAAATATTTTTGCCTTCTCACGGGTTAATGCAGTATGCATGTGTTTGTGTATCTACATGCGTAAGAAATTAATGTAGATATTTCAAATATAATTTTTTTGTATTTAAAGGAAACAGTGCATTTATAAATGCACAGTACCGAATATCTGACAGTAATTTGGCAGTATACCAATTATATTAAGACCTGAGTATACTCATAAATAATTTATCCCAATATTTATAATAAACATTTATTTTTTTATTGTTTTGAGTGCCATTCATTAATATCCATTCTTTGTAGAATAAAACAATGGAAAATAAAGCAAATATAAAGAAAATTTAAATTGCCCAAGATGTAAATGCATAAAATTATAAATGCCTTGCATCAACTATATGTACTTATAAATCTTTCTATTCAAAATGCCTTTCAGAGTGAGTACACTTTTCCTTTATAGGTGTAAATATCAGTTTATTGCCCAAACCTTAGGTCAACTTGTCATAAATAATTGGAGAGATTTTCTCAAACTTACAATTGTATAAACCATGATGCATATATATTGCATAGAATTTCCTCTCACCAAGATAATTTTTCTCATTACTCATGATCCATCCACTAGATTGTCTGAGAAAATGAGAGCAATACAGTCAAAGGAACATGGAAGAAAGATTGGTAGCCAAAAAAGAAACAATAATCTAACATATTAGAATACCTTAAAGACACAGGTTGACTTTCAGAGCAGAATAAAAAATTTTTTTATTTAATTGTGTAGAATAACATTCACTTATGCAATCAACAAATATTTATTGATCTATCAAATACTAACTACATGACAGTCACTCTTCTAGGTATTTGAGTTTTAAGAAAAATTGCCTGCCCTTTCAAGGTCATATTGGAACATATTAACAGGTACGCCCAAGATTATTTAATCATCAAGCAAACATGTCCTTGTTGATATATGCACTTTCTTAAGGAGGCTTATCTTTTCATTCACTCAGCATGTCCTATGTGCATCCCTGTAAAACATTTTGCAAAATAAAATTTAAAAAAAATTTTAAGACCTTTCTGGGGACTCACCTTTAATAGGAAGTTGGGGTTATTACTAATATTTAAGATTTAATGTTTTGTCCCTGTCACCTATAGTCAACAAAAAGAAACTCATGCAGTATTTCTTGTAAACCCCTCTTCTAGTTATAATTATGTTATTTCCTCCATATTATTTATTAAATATTTTCAACATTATGTGAATGGCATCTGTCATTTGCCACTTATGTTTCCCCAATTTTCCTTTATAGTCAAAAATTCTGTATGTATTCATCCTTTTAATCAAATATTTGATAACTTCCATGATTTCTTAGGAAAAATTCCTAGAAAATAAATGTTGGGGTCAAAGCACATTAATTTTTTTAAGATTTTTAATATATTTTACCAACATTCCCTCTGAGTAGACTATTGATTTTGATTTTATTGCTTACTGAAATGTTTTCACCTCTTTCATTTCTTGGATCTTATTTAACCAAATCATTAGTTGGATCCTGGACTGGCATAGTTCATTTTACAGTTTATAGCAGGGTTTATTTAGATAGTTCTCCACCTACACTATAGGTAATAATTGCTCACTTCTTATTTTATTGATTCTTAATATAAAAGTGTCTGAATCAGGGGCTTCCCTGGTGGCGCAGTGGTTGAGAGTCCGCCTGCCGATGCAGGGGACACGGGTTCGTGCCCCAGTCCAGGAAGATCCCACATGCCACGAAGCGGCTGGGCTCGTGAGCCATGGCTGCTGAGCCTGCGCATCCGGAGTCTGTGCTCCGCAACGGGAGAAGCCACAACAGTGAGAGGCCCGCGTACCACAAAAAAAAAAAAAAAAAAAAAAAAAAAGTGTCTGAATCAGTTAGATCTGGCAGCTTACATGCTTTCATTATGGAAAACATCCATGCTTTTTACTATTTCTCACTGCCTTCTTTATATGTTTTTCTCCTTTTTTCCTAGAATAGCTTTAAACTACTCTTTCAGGCTGCACAGTAGGCTCTGTGATTCAAAGATTCAGCATTTCTGCTTTCAACAATTGGACAGTAACCACTGAAGTCTAGGTCACATAATTATTGAAATTTTGCCAAACAGAAATTTGAATGGTGGCAATGTGAGTCATTTAGTTAATGCATCTGCATCTCTCTGCACATCTTATTTACTGGCAGATTCATCTCTGTTATCTCTAGGGAAAGCACTAATTCTTATTTACTGTGAGAAATAAGGCCTGAAAAAAATTCATCTTATAAAGTTGGAGCAGAAATATTAGACAAAACAACGGGTTTTTAAAAAGCTTTGGATATCAGTGAGAAAATAGAGAGTCTTGGTTAAATAAAGCAGTGACTTTATTAACATCCACAACCAAGCTGTGGATCTTATCTAAGCTATTTTTGCTTTCATCTCATGTTGAGTAGAGAAAACAGGGCAGTACTTGCCACTTCTCAGCAAGGGCCTTGACAGTATGTTGCATCAACTTAGAGGTAATACCTGAGAGACTTTAAATACTACTAACTTGTGTGTTGAGGGTATTCACAGCAAACACGTACCTCTTGAAGAAAATGCAATCCAGGTTAAACCCAGGAACCTGTGTAAACATTTCCACAAAGGTTCTGAACAAAATAGTACTGTAAATAAAAGTTGCTATTGAGAATTTTAAGAAGAATTTAATTGGAGAAGCAGCTTTTGACAAATATGTACCTGCTAAGGCTTAGCCTCCCAAGCTAAAAAACTTCACAGAAGGGAAGGTCCAGAGGCCAGAAAGAGTCAGTGAGGACAAGCCTCTTTGTACTGAAGAAAATGCCTTCCTGACTAGGCAAGCATTTAATCCATGCACTGCTCAGCTGTAATCATCATTCATCACCATTGATTCACTTTGCTGACTCAGAGAAGTTCAGAGTTAGGTTACTACAGTAATAATGTAATGTAATGTGGAGTTTATTTTAAAGGCAGAATTAATTTTAACACCTTTATAGTTTAGTTCTGTATTTATAGAACCATTAAAGTTTTGAAGGGATCAGTCATTTTTACTGCATTTATACAGAAAATTATGTGTTATGTTGGTATGGGTGAATTAACAGATTTCAATAGCTCTAAGGGTGTAGGACTCAAGAATATACTCTGTTCTGAAACATAAGTTATGAGTTCCTCTACCCTCTGCAGCATCTACAAGTTTATTCTCAAACTTGAATAGTGAATAATTCTCCCCAACACTTGCTTTCTCATGGGAACCAACAAATTCTCGAAAAATCTAAACATCTTTAAAAGGTAAAGTGCTGATTAACCAAAGGTAAAACTAGTCTTCTTTGTAAGTGCCTCCATTATTTTTCTTTATCATCCATCATGCCCTCTTGCTTTAAGCACAGGCTGTGACCAACCAAAGAAGATATGGATTACAGAAACAAAGTTAGAAAAAACAACCTAAATACCTCTTCTCTCCACTGTGTAAAGTGTAAGAACTATATGTAAAAGCATAAAAGGTAAACTTGCTTATCAAAGAAGGTATTGGAAAAGAGGCATGCTGCATATAATTATATGTTAAGATCTTAAGATTTTATATGATGATACCTTAAACTCATCGTGGAAATTAATTGAGATATTTTCTTAAGAATAATTACCTCTAAGACTATGGACTCTAGAAAAATCATAAAGATGCTGTCAAACATATTTCAGTAAGCAGCAAATGAACCACACTTGCAACCATAAATCATTAACCTTTAATCACCAGCCAATTTTTCAGTAAGCTCATTGGCATAGAAACTGTAAGATACTCAAAGGATAGTTCTCGCCAATCTGGCATGCATGGTTGGCTTGTGCGTTTAATTACTGTTTATGCATCGGCAGGATCCAGGCTTTTGTATGCAATAAATAGAATGCAGTCATAGTGTCCAGATGGTTTTAGATGCAAGGCCCAGGGAGCATGTTTGGAGATTACAGGACTGATTTACTTTCTGTTTGCACCAGTTCAATTGTAAAAATCATGCTAACAGTACGCATATCAAGAATTCTGCATTATGGAAATAAATTCAGTGCTATATTGGTTACTTTGAAAGACATTTAAATTTGACTTTACCTTATCATCAGAAAATTTAAAGAAGTTTTGAAGCAAAATTAATGTCTTTGTTTAATATCGTGTTCTTTTATTTTTGAAGGAGACAGAAAGAGAATACCTACCTAGGTCTAATCACTACCCCATGAAATGGGTTTTTAAAATAAATTAATATATGAACAGATGTTTTCTAATAACACCTCAAAACAATCCTTTCACAAATTAAAAAATTCTCATTATTCATGGTAGTATTCTTAATAATAAGTTGTAGGAGTGATAAAAGTGTAACCACTGACTCATTTTCTCCCACTCCTTTGACTTAATTCCACATTATAATATTTTTAATGACAAGATCTGAAATAAAAGTGAATTAAATAAAATATTATCTATTGATAATTACTTTATTTTCCTCCTATGAGTTATTTTTGTTTTTGGAAAATTCAGATACAGGTTGTTAAATTCAAGTTTTGCTGAAATAGTAGAACATTTTCAACATATGGATAATCCAAAATCCTTCAGTGTCATTCTAACTGGTTTGAATCATGAGCTTTGCCACCACTCTTTATTAAAAGGAGGAAGAAAAGAAAAATTTTTTTAAAGTTTAATACTCTTTTAAATGACTGGTTTGAGGTCTAAAATTAGAATAAGCTAAAAAAAACAAAAAAAAAGAGGATATTCTGTACTCAATTTCAAAATCTATAAGAACATTTCTATCCAGGAGTCTGTAATTGAACATTTACAGCTGTTTGCTGAAAAAAATATCTTTAAGAATGAAACTTGCTCTAAAACTGGCCTTTGACAGAATTTGTGAATGGGTAGAATCTATTATCCCTCTGGGAAGTAATTAGAATTCCTATTAAAATGTCTTAGTAGAGACACCAATTATTTCAGAGTCACTCTGAAAAACATGTCCATTTGTATGTCATTCTTGGAAAGGAGCCTAACCAGACTTACAAAGAGACTGTGATTTTTAAGGAGAATACAGTTTAATAATGATCATCTAGCTATTCCATTTTCCCTATAAAATGTCTTTAGCTTATGATTTGGCAGGTTTGAAATACAATTTATCAGCATTCCTAATAGTTTGTCTGAGAAAATGTGTTAACATGTACCAGGAGATGATGATGGGAGACCTCAACACACAAGGCGATGGGAGGAACCCCCTGAGCAACCAGGTAAGACATGCGGGTGAGTGAGGGAGCAGAAGAAATGGAGGCCAGATGGGACCAGTGCCCCTGAGGGGTGGCTGGGGGAGAGGAGGAGTTCCCATGCCTGGAGGGACCATGGGGGGTTTGGAGGATGAGGGAGAGGTGGTTAGTGTTTCCCCTGACCACTCGGGTTCTGGGAAGCCTGCTGAGGTCCAGGGCCTGATCATCTGCACTCCAAAGCCAGAGGCACTACAGGGCCCTTCTGACAGCATTTAACCTAAGCCCTGCCCCACACCACCACCACCCCTGGTGCCTTTTCTGGCCACGTGAGTTCTAGACATAGACCCCGCCCCCACCTAAGATCTGCCCCACCTAAGCACCTCCTCCACCTAAGAGCAACCCCCACCCCCACCCCACCGTGACAACCAAGGTCTTTTCTGGGGATTTTTTCTTTTTTTCTATTTTGCTATTGTGTTTCTCTTTTACCTTCTGGTTGTTGTTTCATTTATATATATTTTTTCTAACATATCTGTTAGTTTTCAAATCTTATTTTATTTTTTGCTCTTTGTTATTATTCTGCTTTTTTTTTTTTTCTTGTGCCATATGAAAAAATTCTTGGGAAGGTAAAATTTTCCAAGACTGAACCAGAAAGAATTAGAAAATGTAAGCAGAACTATCACAAATAATGAAATTGAAACTGTGATTAAAAATCTTCCAACAAATATCCAGGACCAGATGGCTTCACAGGCAGATTCAAACAAACATTTAGAGAAGAGCTAACACCTATCCTTCTCAAACACTTCCAAAATATTGCAAAGAAAGGAACACCCTCAAAGTCATTCTACAATGCTGCCATCACCCTGATACCAAAACCAGATAAAGAAATCACAAAAAAAGAAAATTACAGACCAATATCACTGTTGAACATAGATGCAAAAGTCCTCAACAAAATACTAGCAAACAGAATCCAACAACACATTAAAAGGATTGTACATCGTGATCAAGTGGGATTTGTCCCAGAAAAGCAAGGATTCTTCAATATATTTAAATCAAACAATGTGATACACCATATTAACAAATTAAGGAATAAAAACCATACGATCATCTCAATAGATGCAGAGAAAGCTTTTGACAAAATTCAACACCCACTTATGATAAAAACTCTCCAGAAAATGGGCATAGAGAGAAGCTACCTCAACGTAATAAAGGATATATATGACAAACCCACAGAAACATCATTCTCAATGGTGAAAAACTGAAAGCATTTCCATCAAGATCAGGAAGAAGACAAGGATGTCCACTCTCACCACTCTTATTCAACATAGTTATGGAAGTCCTAACCACAGCAATCAGAGAAGAAAAAGAAATAAAAAGAATACAAATTGGAAAAGAAAAAGTAAAACTGTCACTCTTTGCAGATGACATGATATTATACATAGAGGATCCTAAAGAGGCCACCAGAAAACTACCAGAGCCCATCAGTGAATATGGCAAAGTTGCAGGATACACAATTAATGCACAGAAATCTCTTGCATTACTATACACTAACAATAAAAGATCAGAAAGAGAAATTAAGAAACAATTTTGCAACAAAAATAATAAAATACATAGGAATAAACCTACTTAAGGAGGCAAAAGACCTGTACTCAGAAAACTATTAAACACTGATGAAAGAGATCAAAGATGACACAAAGAGATGGATAAATATACCATGTTCTTGGATTGGAAGAATCAGTACTGTGAAAATGACTATACTTCTCAAAGCAATCTATAGATTCAATGCAATCTCTATCAAATTACCAGCAGCATTCTTCACAGAATTAGAACAAAAATTTTACAATTTGTATGGAAACACAAAAGACCACGAATAGCCAAAGCACTCTTGAGAAGGAAAAATGGAGCTGGAGGAATCAGGCTTTCTGACTTCAAACTATACTGCAAAGCTACAGTAATCAATACATTATGGTACTGGCACAAAAACAGAAATACAGATCAGTGGTATAGGATAGAAAGCCCAGAGTTAAACCCACACACTTATGGTCACCTAATTTATAACAAAATAAACAAGAATATACAATGAAGAAGACAGCCTTTTCAATAAGTGGTGCTGGGAAAACTGGACAGCTACATGTAAAAAAATGAAGTTAGAACACTACCTAACACCATACACAAAAATAAACTCCAAATGGATTAAGGCCTAAATATAATACTGGACACTATAAAACTCTTAGTTCAAAACATAGGAAGAACACTCTGACGTAAATCAGCAAGATCTTTTTTGACCCTCCTCCTAGATTAATGGAAACAAAAATAAACAAATGGAACTTAACTAAACTTAAAAGCTTTTGCACAGCAAAGGAAACCATAGACAAGACAAAAGGATAACCCTCTGAATGGGATAATATATTTGCAAATGAAGCAATGTACAAAGGATTAACCTCCAAAATATACAAACAACACACGCAGCTCAATATTAAAAAAACCAACAATCCAATATAAAAATGGGCAGAAGACCTAAATAGACATTTCTCCATGAGTACATTCAGATGGTCAAGGCACATATGAAAGGATGCTCAACATCACTAATCATTAGAGAAATGCAAATCAAAACTATAATTAGATATCACCACATACTGGTCAGAATGGCCATGATCAAAAAATCTACAAATACTAAATGCTGGAGAGGGTGTGAAGAAAAGTGGACCCTCCTGTACTGTTGGTGGGAATGTAAATTGATACAGCCACTCTGGAGAGCAGTATGGATGTTCCTTAAGAAACTAAAAATAGAACTACAGTATGACCCAGCAATCCCACTACTGGGCATATACCCTGAGAAAACCATAATTCAGGACACATGTTCCCTAACATGGAAACAACCTAAATGTCCAACAACAGATGAAAGGATAAAGAAGATGTGGCACATATATACAATAGAATATTACTCAACTATAAAAAGGAATGAAATTGGGTCATTTTTAGAGATGTGGATGGACCCAGAGTCTGTCATACAGAGTGAAGTAAGTCAGAAAGAGAAAAACAAATATCATATATTAATTCATGTATGTGGAATCTAGAAAAATGGTACAGATGAACCTATTTGCAGGGCAGGAATAGAGACACAGATGTAGATAACAGACATGTGGACACAGGGAGGGAAAGGGAATGTGGGATGAATTGGGAGATTAGGATTGCTATATATACACTACTATGTGTAAAATAGATAGCTAGTGGGAATGTGCTATAAAGCACAGGAAACTCAGCTCAGTGCTCTGTAATATCCTGGATGGGTGGGATGCGGGGTGGGAGGGAGGTCAAAGAGGGAGTATATATATATATATATATATATATATATATATATATATATATACATATAGCTGATTCATTTCATCATACAGCAGAAATTAACACAACATTGTAAAGCAATTACACTCTAATTTAAAAAAAATAAAAGCAAAAAAAACAAAGAAAACAACAACAAAAAATAATCTATCAGTATATCTAACTTAAGGAGTGAGCAACTGAGAAGTAATATGTTTGCATGAGAAATAACAAAAACAAAACAGTAAACAGACTCACACACCTACAGCCACTTGATTTATGACTAGGTAACCCTGAAGTATATTGGGTAAAACATGTTCTATTCACTAACCCTTGAATCAATTGTATATCCACAAGGAAAACAATTAATCTTGATCCCTACCCCACACCATACATAAAAATCAATTCCTATGACTAACAAATCCACTCCTTGGCAGGTACCCAACATAAATGTGTTAATATATGTACAAAAAACATGAAAAAGAATGCTCATAGAGGTATTCTTTGCCATGGCCCCAAACCGTAAACAACTCCAACTTCTATTGGCGTAAAATAACAGTAATTTGTTCCTGGCAAACTTTTGGAACACAATTTGTGCATCAAAAATTTTAAATATTTTTTAAGGTTTTGGTCATATTATTCTTCTGAATTTTTGAAGTTAATGAATTATATCAAGGTGGCACATTCTATGGATACCTTGAGTACTATTCATAGATATTTGCTGAATGAGGCAAGCATAAACATAGGCTGGAAAGAGTCCAACAGACCAGATATTTCTATCTATATCTGGGTGCCTGGTTAGGAAGAACTTTTGTAAAGATGCCAATTAAAAGTTGCCAGATGCTTCTTTATCTACCTGGATATCTGGAGATTATATATATTATTATTTTATTATATATATTATTATCTTATAATATATGTAATCTCCAGAAATATGTAAAATATTACACGTTTTTAAACAATATGCATTTATATAGTATACAATATAAAATACATACTATATATATTTTATATATCATATATTTTATATTATATTTAAGTTATGTTCAACAATGACTATATGTGTGTGTGTGTATATATATATATATATATATATATATATATAGAGAGAGAGAGAGAGAGAGAGAGAGAGAGAGATTCACCTTTGATCATATCTTCTGTGTACTGTGAAGAATTGGTTCTAGGATCAAATGGTTTAAAAGCTTAAAAAACTTCAAACTTAAAAAAGTAGTTATTCTTAAAGTTGAGAAATTGAAAAACTACAAAATTACACTTGAGTGTAATATAAACTCATTCCTGTAAAAAAAACTGATTCCCAGTTGTCATGTACATCTTAATTTGTTTTTCCTCTGGCTGTAATATCTTCAACTTGTAGTGCCACCACCATCCTCTCTACTTATCTAAGCTCGTTCCTCAGTTAGTCTGCATTAGCATTTCAAATAGATCTAGAGACCATGCAATGTGGATTCAAACATACATATATATGATATAAATTTTCCTATCCTCAAGATGCCTTCAGTCTATAATATCAAATCCATTTGTAATTAATAATTTGAGCTCAGATAATTCATTTTTATTCTGGTATAGCAGAGGAAAGATGGCATCCCCTACATCCCTTCTCAGAAATAACTTACAATTGATTAGAAGAGCAAGGACAAAATATCATCTTCTGTGAAAGTAAGATTTATCTATATTCCTGGACTACAATGGCAATCAAGGTCAAAAAGATATATATTTGAGAGAGGATGTCCATCAGACATTGCTGGTAGAGAATCCTACTCTGAGGAAGGTGGCACACACCTAAAAACAAATAACTCCTTGTTTAGAACAATGAACATCATTACAGGCACCTGCTGTAAGAACTTCCCTGAACCAACAGACAAGTCAAATTTGCAGAAAGAGGTTTGTAGAGGAGGTGTGGTGAAGAAGAGAATGCTGTCATTACATCTATGGCTTCCAAGCTCTGTTCGTTGTTGCATGGAAAGGTATAACACCTAAAAGATCCACCCTTGACTTACACACACACACACACACACACACATAAATATGTGTCACAGAGGATTTGTACTAGCCAGAAACTAAGCTTACTCCCTTCTCAACATAAACATCTTGGTTTAAGAAGAATATACCTCATAGAAAGGTAAGTAATAATCACAAAGAAACCAAAGGAAGTATAAGATGCTCCATGACAAAAGGAGAAAGGGAACAGGAAAGGCCAATGGCAAGTAAAAAACATTGGCCAGAAAAATCTCTTCACACTGTAAATGAAATGAAATGCTCATGAATGGAATGAAATGCTCATACATAGTCATATGTATATGAAATAACAAAAAATTGCATGTGTAAAAGACCAAAGCACAGATATAAAAATTCAGGGTTAATATGGCAAGTCAATAGGAATAATTAAACCATGAGCTGGTAGAACTCAGGAGAAATGGAATTTTAAAAATTAAGTGAGTGGATATGTCAAATGCTATAAACTATTTGACATTGGCTAGGATGACAGGATAAGTCTTCAAAGAAGAGAAAAAATAATATAGTTATTAAAGGATGAACAGAATTGAGGTCAATCTGGAGACAAAAATAAGTCTAGTCATATATAACATGTACAAAGGCATAAGTTTATTTTCAGGGAACTAAAAATTGTTATCCACATCTGAATATGGGATATGAGAGAGAGAAAAGGGACTGGAATTGTAGATAAATACTGGTTTTTGAAGAGTATTTTTTGCCATGCTAATAAATGTAACTTCATGTTATTAGTGAAGAGGATCTGCTAGTGCTTTATATCAGAGGTTTCACATGATCATTTGTGTTTTAGAAAGATGATTATGTCAACAGTAAGGGAGGAGGATAGATTGGGCTGAAAATGGGGGGTAGACAAAACTATGAGAATAATGGTCATTCCTTTCAACAATCTAGATAAAATATAATGTCATAATTGTATATATTGACTATAGGGATAGAAAATAGTGGGGAAAAATGTTTAATAATAAATATCCACAAAACTGCTTGGTCAATTGAAAACAGTATGAAAGGAAAAGGACTTAAGAATGACGCTAAGTTTCTGCAATGCTTGGCTGGTTGTACGTCATCATAGCAATCAGTACAGACATCCAGCAGGATACACAGGTTTGATGGAGGGAAGTAAGAGGAAGAGATAATGAGTTACTCATAAGGGAGTATATTATAATAAGTTGAATAATCCAAATTACTAAACTCGAATAAAAGATGATAAGATATCAAAGCTCAATACCATAATGATACTGGCAAATTTTGGCTGTTGTTAAAATAAGGAAACAATCCATGTTTTCACATCACATTTCATGAAGAATTTTCATCCAGCATGGTTTTAAATGTCTTAAAATATTAAAAATCATCACGAATTGTGTTTCTCTCAGTAGCACTAAGCTGTTGGAGGAGAATTTGCACAGAAATTAGGTAATTTTGAAAAGTAAATCTTTAAGGAAATCAACCTAAATTACTGAAATCATGTTATAGACTTGGTTAGGAAACATGAGTACTCTCTACTTAAGAACATTACCTTCCTTTCTTTTCCTAAAGTAATGTGTTCTTTGTAACTTTATAATATCAACAATCCTAGATAATAACAACTGTTATTCTATTTATTTCAATCTTTTCATTTAACTTTTACTTTCATGTTGATTAATATGATGAATATAATCTAGATTTTCTGTTGTGCTATATAAACTTAAGGATACCTTTTTTCTTGATGAGTATAGTTGCTTTACAATATTGTACTAGTTTCAGGTGTACAACATATGGACTCAATATTTTTGTAGATTATACTCCATTTGAAGTTATTACAAAATAATGGATATATTTCCCTGTATTTAAAATATATTCCCATTGCTTATCTATTTTATACATAGTAGTTTGTATCTCTTAATCCCATACCACTGTCTTGCCCCTCCCATTTCCCTATCCCCACTGGTATCCACTGGTTTGTTTTTTATGTCTGTTTCTGTTTTATTGTATACATTTGTGTGTTGTGTTGTTCAGATTCCACATATAAGTGACAACATACAGTATTTGTCTCTCTCTGACTTTTTCACCAAGCATAATATTCCCTAGATCCATCCACTTTGTTGCAAATGGCAGAATTTCATTCTTTTTTATGACTAATTTTCCTGTATATGTGTGTGTGTGTGTGTGTATACACACATTTTCTTTATCTCTTCATCTGTTGATGGACACATGGATTGCTTCCATATCATGGCTACTGTATAATAATAATACTGTTATGAGCATTGGGGTGCAAATATCTTTTTGAATTAGTGTTTTCTTTGTTTTTTCAGATGTATACCCAGGAATGGAATTGCTGGATCATATGGTAGTTTTATTTTTAGATTCTTTAGGAAGCTCCATACTGTTTTCCACAGCTGCTGCACCAACTTACATTCCCACCAACACTGAACAAGGGTTTCCTTTTCTCCACATCCTCACCAGCATTTGTTATTTGGAGACTTTTTCATGACAGTCAATATGACAGGTGTGAGGTGATATCTCATTGTGGTTTTGATTTGCATTTCCCTGATGATTAGCGATGTTGAACATCTTTTCATGTGCCTGTTGGCCAACTGCATGTCCTCCTTGGAAAAATGTCTATTCAGGTCTTTTGCCCATTTTTGATTTTTTTTTTATATTAAGTTGTATGAGTTATTTATATATTTTGGATCTTAACTCTTTTTGGTCATATCATTTGCAAATATTTTCTCCCATTTGGTAGATTATCCTTAAATTTTGTCAATAATTTCCTTTGCTGTGTAAAAGCTTTTAAGTATAACTAAGTCTCATTTTTTTTTAATTTCTGCTTTTATTTCTTTTGCCTTAGCAGACAGATCCAAGAGAATATTGCTATGAGTTCTGTCAAAGAGTGTTCTGTCTATGTTATCTTCTAGTTTTATGATTTTATGGTCTTACATTTAAATCTTTAATCCATTTTGAGTTTATTTTTGTATATGGTATGAGGAAATGTTCTAATCTCATTCTTTAACTTGTAGCTATCCAGTTTCCCCGGCACCACTTACAGAAGAGTCTTTTTATCCATTGTTTATCCTTGCCTCCTTTATTTAGATTAAATGAACACAAGTGCATGGGTTTATTTCCAGTCTCTCTATTCTGTTCCATTGGTCTATAATTCTGTTTTTGCACCAGTGTCATGCTGTTTTGATTACTGTAGGTTAGTAGTATAGTCTGAAGTCAGAGAGTTGACACCTACAGCTTTGTTCTTTTTTCTCAAGAATTGCTTTGGCAATTCAGGGTTTTTCATAGTTCATTATGAATTTTAAGTTCATTTGTTCTAGTTCTGCAAAAAATGTCCCTGGTATTTTGATATGGATTGTGTTAAATCTGTAGATTGCTTTGGGTACTATGGATATTTCAACAATATTAATTCTTCCAATCCAAGAACACAAGATATCTTTCCATTTCGTTGTATCATCTTCAATTTCCTTACTCAATGTTTTATAATTTTCAGAGTATAATTCCTTCACCTCCTTGGTTAAGTTTATTCCTAGGTATTTTATATTTTATGATTCAATTTTAAGCTGGACTTTTTTAAACTTTCTTTTTCTCCAAGTTCATTATTAGCATATAGAAAAACAACAGATTTCTGTATGTTAATCTTGTATCCTGGAATTTTACTGAGTTCATTTATTAGTTCTAGTATTTTTTGGTTGAGACTTTAGGATTTTCTACATATAGTGTCATGTCATCTGCAAATAATGACAAATTTACTTCATCCTTTCCAATTTGGATGCTTTTATTCCTTTTTTGTGTCTGATTGCTAAGGCTAGTACTTTCAATACTTTGTTAAATATAAGTGGTGAGATTAGGCATACTTGTCTTGTTCCTGATTTTAGAGGAAAGGCATTCAGTCTTTCACTGTTGAATATGATGTTAGCTATGCTTTTGACATAAATGGCCTTTATTATGTTGAAATATGTTCCCTCTACATCAACTTTCGTGAGAGTTTTTTACTATGAATGGATGTTGAATTTTGTCAAATGCTTTTTTTGAGACTATTGAGATGATCGTGTGATTTTTATCCTTTCTTTTGTAAATGTGGTTTATCATATTGATTGATTTGCAAATATTGAACCATCCTTGCATCCCTGGAATAAATCCCACTTGATCATATTATATGATTCTTTTAATATATAGCTGAATTCAGTTTGCTAATATTTTGTTGAGGATTTTTGCATCTATATTCATCAAAGATATTGTCCCTTAATTATTTTTTTTCTATTTTCTGTTGTCTTTGTCTGATTTTGGTATCAGGATAATGGTTGCTTTGTGCGATGAATTTTGGAGTGTTTTCTCCTTTTCAATTTTTGTGAAAAGTTTGAGAAGGATAGGTCTAAGTTCTTCATATGTTTGGTAAAATTCCCCAGTGAAGCCATCTAGGTCTGAAATGTAGATCGCTGGGAGATATTTTTTGGTGTGTGTGTGTGTGTGTGTGTGTGTGTGTGTTGTTTCGTTTTGTTTTACAGATTCTATTTCACTTCTAGTGAACAGTCTCTTCAAATTGTTTGTTTCTTCTTTACTCAGTTTTGGCAGGCTATACGTTTCTAGAAATTTCCATTTCTCCCTTTATATCTTCTTGTATTTGCTTTATATATTTAGGTGCTCTTGTATTTGGTGCATATATGTGAACAAGTGTAATATCCTCTTCTCGTACTGATCCTTTTATCATTATATAATGCCTGATTTGTCTTTTGTTAAAGACTTTGTTTTAAAGTCTATTTTGTCTGATATGAGTATTGCTATTGCTGCTTTCTTACTGTTTCTGTTTGCATGAAATATCTTTTTTCCATCCTCATTTTCAATCTGTGTGTGTCTTTAGCTCTGAAGTGAGTGTCATGATAGCAGTGTATACATGGGTCTTGATTTTAATCCAATCAGTCACCTTATGCCATTTGATTGGAGCATTTAGTCCATTGACATGTAAATTAATTATTGATAGGTATATACTTATTGCCATATTATTACTTGTTTTCCAGTTGTTTTGTAGTTCTCTACTCAGTTTTTCTTTTGTTTCTTCCCTTTTCGTTTGATGATTTTCTGTAGTGTTATGCTTGTGTTCCTTTCTTTTTGGTTTTTGTGTATCTGTTGTATGTTTTTGATTTGTGGTTACCATGGGGTTCATATATGTTGACCTATAACTATATCTACTTATTTTAAAGTGGTAGTCATTTAAATTCAAACACATTCTAAAAGACCTACATTTTTTGCTCTGTTTCCCCTCACTTTGTATTTTTGATGTCCTACTTTGCATCTTCATGTTTATCCCCTTTAATTTTAAATGATAATCTTGCTGAGCAGAGTATCCTAGGTTGCAGGTTTTCTTTCAGCATTTTGAATATATCATGCCACTCCCTTCTGGTCTGCAAAGTTTCTGTAGAAAAATCAACTGATAACCTTTTGGGGGTTACCTTGTATATGACTCTTTGTTTTTCTCTTACTGCCTTTAAAATTCTCTCTTTAACTCTTGCCATTTTAATTATGATATAATTATGGTGTTGGTCCATTTGGGTTCATCTTATTTGGGACCTCTGTTCTTCCTATACCTGGATATCTGTTTCCTTTTTAGGTTGGGGATTTTTTCAGCCATAATTTCCATTTTCCAACCTCTTCTCTCCATCTTAACCTTCTGGGACTGCTGTAATGTGAATGTTGATACACTTGATGTTATCCCAGAGATCTCTTAAACTGTTCTCATTTTTTTGGTTTGTTTTCTTTTTGCTCTCCTGAATGGATGATTTCCATTCTTCCCTCTTCCAGATCATTCATGTGTTCTTCTGTATCACTTAGTCGACTGTCCTTCTAGTGTTTTTAATCATTTCATTTATTGTATTCTTCAGTTATGACTGGTTCTTTTTTATATTTTCTAGTCCCTTATTAAAATTCTCACTGTATTCATATATTCTTTTCTCTAACTCAGTTAACATCTTTATTACTAGTGCTTTGAATTCTTTATCTGGTAAATTATTAAACATTGTTTAGTAATTTACTTTTTCAGGGGTTTTCTCTTGCTCTTTCAATTGAGACCAGTTCCTCTGTTTTCTCATTTTGCTTAACTTTTTTAGGTGAAAGAGTTACCCATTGCATTCTTGAAGCAGTGTCCTTATGTGGGAGCATCCCTATATAGTCTACCTTTTCTCAGGCTTTGGTGGGAAAACTGGATTTGATGTGAACACAAGTAATGTTTTTCCTCAGGGAGTGCTGGCAGTTATCACATTAGTAGGAGGTGGGGCTGGAGGAGGGACTAGGGCCCAGAGCCATGTGTGAGGTGGGGTTTCCCTATGCTCAGTGGCCATCACCTCCTTATCAGGAGCAGGGGCAGATCCCAAGTTGCTGGAGCAGAAGCCCTTAGGGTCAGGTCCAAGCTGACTCTCTTCCCTTCAAATGTATGCTTTCCCCTCTCCCAACTCCAGCACCACTGCTCCAGAGGGGAGCAGTGCTGGAATAAGAGGGGTCTGTGTGAGCTCTTGGCTTGTGATGGGGTGAAGACTCTTGTGGTCTAGCCACAGACAGAGGTTCGGGCTGCCTCTGATGCACTGCCCATGCAAATACCAGTAATGGCTTTTCCTTCCCCACTCAGACACTGCTTTGGATCAAAGTGTGTCCCATGGCCAAACTCTATCCTCAGTCTTGGCAGCCCTTGCTGCAGTGTGGGCCTGTGACATGAAGTAAACAGGGCTGGAGCATTTGCTCAGCTTAGGCTGGGGTGTATGTTCGGTGGTTGCAAGAAACTGGGCAGCCACTAGAACATTTTCAATCCACCATCTCTGCCCCACCTCTGGAAAAAGTCATTGTGCTTGTGCTCCTCACAAGTGAGTGCAAGCTTCCCATAGCTGTCCTGTTAGTCCCACTGGCCCACCAATCAAACAAGGGGGCTCATATTCCCTGCATCAGACTCCATGGCTGTGGACACCCCACATATGGCTCAGCCTGCTCCCTCCCCAGGGCAGTTACGCACCCCTGTGATCTCCCTTTCCCTCTAAGACCCCTCACAGACACACATATCCTTACCTGATTTCTTCTCTTCCCTTCCTACCTAATTCCATGTGGATCTTTCTTACAGTCTTGGTTGTACAGGAGTCTTTCTGTCAGTTTCCAGTTAGTTTTCAGTGAGAATGCTCCATGTGTATGTGTATTTTTGATGTGTTCATGGGGGGAAGTGAGTTCCAAGTCCTCCAACTATGCTATCTATCTCTTCACTTTACTTTTGTGAGTGAAAAATGTTGCCTGCCATATCAGTAAACAAAGGATGTTGCAGCCATCAAGCCATCACATTACAGCTGTCCCAAAGGTGAGCCTTGAGGGAACTCAGGATAGAAACAGGATACCTGCCATTGAGCCATAAGCCATTGCAGCCACCCCCAAATGGTGCACCCTGAAGAGGCTCAGGATGGGAAAACACAGGATACTGGCCACAGATAGCTGAGGTACATACCAAAGGAATGATTTCAATAAGACCAGACTTTTATGTCTTCCCATACCTAGAAAAGTGCTAATTTCTTATCTTGAGATATCTGGTTTTCTTTTTTTTTTTTTTTTTTTTTTGTGGTACGCGGGCCTCTCACTGCTGTGGCTTCTCCCGTTGTAGAGCACAGGCTCCAGATGTGCAGGCTCAGTGGCCATGGCTCACGGGCCCAGCCACTCTGTGGCATGTGGGATCTTTCCAGACCAGGGCACAAACCCATGTCCCCTGCATCAGCAGGTGGACTCTCAACCACTGTGCCACCAGGGAAGCCCTGGTTTTCTTTAATTAAATGTAATCTTTTGATTATTATTATTATTTTTTTTTTTTGGTGTTCTTTGTTGTAAAAACTCCTATATATCCTGTCTCCTCCATTACCTCTTTGGAACAGTCTCTCAGAGCTATCTGAGGACCTGCACCCCGGGCTTAAGTCCTCAGTTTTGTCCACCAAATAAAACATAATTGTCAACTTTCACATTGTGTATTTTTTTCAGTCAACAATTTCGAGTATAAAGGTTGCAGAAGATTTGTCATCAGCATGCAAGATCTCAAGAAATGCTTTCCCCATGAGTCTTCACTTAAAATCTACTAAAGAAGTAGCTTCAGACAACCAAAATGACTGCAAAAACTTTGACATTAATAATGATAAGAATTACAGACATAGTGATTTACCTATACAATCAAAATTAATGTAGGCTTTAAAGGTGAGAGTATAAAATATATCAGCAGCATGTTCTGATGATAGGTACAATAAAACTATGAATAAATAATAGAGAATGAGGAGAGCATTTTCAAAAATGACTTTTTTAAACTAAATTGGTGTTAATGTTGCTACTATTATTCTAAATGTACTTTATATGTAATGTACCACAAAATAAACATTTCTAATTTTATCATCCCCAGTATCCTTACAATTCAAACATCCAATGTTGGGGAGAGGAGGTATGTATGTAAAAAATAGAGGTTAATATTTACTGAATATCAATAGGAATTTCTGGTAAAATCAAAAGGTGCTTTACTTTTAAAATATATACATATCTATGGCTCTTTCTACATATGTGTATATGTTCATATAGATAGATGATAGATTAGATGATAGATAGATAGATAGATAGATAGATAGATAGATAGAACACTCATATATTTTCTAGTTCTGTTCACTGGAAATTTCTTGAAACCATGATCAACCCATCAGGAATGAAACCCCTTTTCTCAAGTTGTGATCTCTAAATAACATCTCCCACTAAAAGGAACCAGGGCTACTTGGATAACTGTCTGATTCCAGGCCTGAGGCAGGAAATGTACAGTATCCTTATAGCAAGACATTAGAGCAGAGTTATAATTGATGAGGGAGAGAATATGCCAGGTTTCTGGGAAAGAGCATTCTAGACAGAGGGAACAGCAAAGTCCATAGGTAGGATTGTTTGCTGTATTGAGAAAAAGTTAGGAGATCCTTGTGGCTGTGGTTTAGTAAGTAAGGGTAAGTGTGGTAGGAGATGGGGGATGGTTTGGAGGTGGGCTAGATCCTGAATGACTTTGTAGACCATTTTAAACAATTTGGCTTTTCTCTGAGAGAAATAGTTCATAGAGTTATTTTGAACAGAGAAGTAACATTATCTGATGTTTAGTTTTAAAGGGATGACTCTGGCTGCTGTGTCGCATTACATTATTGGGGGAAGAGTAAAAGCAAAAGCAGAGAGACCAGTGGGAGCCTACCGTAGCAACCTGGGCAAGATTTAGTGGAGGTGTTGACCAGCATGAGAGAGAAAGTGGTGAGGAAAAGTGGTAGGGTTCCAGATATCTCTTGCATGTACAGTCAGTGTGTTTTGTGATGGCTAAATGTAGGGTATGAAAGAAAGAGAAATATTAAAGACCATCCCAAGGTCCTGGGCCTCGTCAGTTATAAAAATGGAGATGGCAATTCCTGGGACAATGAAGACTGACGTGTTATGAGGGAATAAATCAAATGTTAAATTTTGCATAATTGTTCACTGTTATTAAAATTATACTGAAATATTTGTTTTAAAATATTTATTTTTTCCTACCACTACATTTGACAAAAAATGATAGTCAATCTTTGCAAACACAACTTTAATGTCACAGGCTTTGTCAAAATAGGGCAATTTTTTGAGCCATCTAACGCATTTTAAAGAGTATATCAACTTCACTTCTATATGAGTTGTAAGAATTAGGTCTGATATTGTCCCTGGAGACTTGATCATATATATAAGACTTTTTTTGAAATATTTGTCTTATAAATGTGAATATGTGATCTCAAAATATAAACTGCTCATTACACTATAATAAATCTTAATACAGTTCTATAAAGAGTTCTTGAAAGAACTAAATAAAGTCTTCTTCAAGAAGTAAGAAGTAATTATCATGCTATTATTTTTAAAGAAACTAATATCATTCTTGGAGAGTTACAATTGAGATTAACTCATAATGGTACAGAGAAGAGTTATGCAAAGTCTCCCAGTGAAACAGTACTCTGAAGTAAAGACATTCTGGACAAAATTGAAAGTATTCATGTATTTAAAGAAAGAATGTGACAAACAGAAAGTGATTGATAACCTAAGGAAAACTAGAGAAAGAATAGCAGTAGAGGCATTGGCATTTCCAAGTGTCCAGGGATGAAGGCATTTTGCCTGAGGGGTTTTAGGTATTTTGGCCCCATTGGTAAAACCATTCCCATTTGAGATAAACACAAAAGTTTATCTTTTTCAATTTCTCTAACGCTACTCATCCTACTCATCCTAATTACATGTTTTACAAGAGAACTTCTGACTACACTTTCTTATTAGGGAAAGAATAATCTGACTCCATCAAATCATGTTGAAATAATTCAACTGAAAAAAATTTTAAAACAGAATTTGATCTCACATATCAATCTATATCATTCTCCATTTTTTTTTTTTTTTTTTTTTGCGGTACATGGGCGTCTCATTGCTGTGGCCTCTCCCGTTGCAGAGCACAGGCTCCAGACGCACGGGCTCAGCGGCCATGGCTCACAGGCCCAGCCGCTCCGCGGCATGTGGGATCCCTCCGGACCGGGGCATGAACCCGTGTCCCCTGCATCGGCAGGCGGACTCTCAACCACTGTGCCACCAGGGAAGCCCCCATTCTCCATTTCTTTACTCCCCTCTACATCATTCTTCCAAAGACTCACCTGTTGTCTCTCTTGATAATTCCTCTTGGCTTAATTTCTTTTGGTTGTACATAAACCACTGTGAGCATCTGTGAGAGTCACCACTGCAATGGCAATGCCAACAGTCATTTTGTACTATTACTTAGTATCAGCAGATTTAAAAATTATTATTAATTTTTCACACATACACAAAATTAGAAAGAATAATACAATGAAACCCCATGTAGCCTTTACATATATTTTTAAAACACATTCTTTTTTAATTTGTTTTGTAGTAAGAACACTTAACATGAGATTTTTCTCTTAATAAATGTTTAAGTGCATGATACAATATTGTTCACTACAGGAAAATTTTGGTTATCAGATCTCTAGAACTTATTCATCTTGTATAACTGAATCTTTTTACTGTTAAACAGAAGCTCTTCATTTCCCCCTCCCTTCAGCCTCTGGAGACCACCATCTGGAAATGGTGAAGACCACCATTCTACTCCCTGTTTCTATGAGTTTGACTTTTTCAGATACCTCTTATAAGTGTAATCATGAAGTGTATGTAATTCTGTTACTTGTACACTTTTGGAGGGAATGTAAAATGGTGCAGCTGCTATGGAAAATAGTATGAAGTTTCAAAAAAAAATACTAAAGATAGAACTACAATATGATCCAGCAATCTCATTCTGGGTATACATCCAAAGAGGTATTTACACTTTCATGTTCATTCACAACAGCCAAGATCTGGAAACAGTGTAAATGTTCACTGATGGATGGATGAATAAAGAAAATGTGATTTATATATACAGTGGAATATTAGTCAGCCTTTAAAAAGAAGGAAATCCTGCCATATGCCACAAACACGGATGAACCTGGAACACATAATGCTAAGCCCTTAGATATTCAAACAATGTCCCTCACCTGTCACTCAAATTTAACCACTGTCAAGATTTTGTCACATTTCTCTTTTTTCATTTGCTAAAATATGTATAGCTTGTGAAGCCAAAATATGTTAAAGCAAATTCCCAAATTTATCACTACTTCAATATGCAGCTCTAAAAAAATAAACATTTTCCAGCCAAAACCCCAAAATACATGATCACATCTAACAGAAGAAACAGTAACAAAATTAAGAACAAAATAAAATAATATCCAGTCTACAACCAAATTTCCCCAATTACCTAAAAACTGTGTTCATATTGTTACTTTTTTCTAAGTAGAATCCAGATAGGGCTTTTATTTTTTTATATTTTTCTCTTTTAAACAGAGCAGCTCTCTCCTGGGTGGTAGGTTGTTTTTTTTCTTAAATGGCATTGAAAATTAGTCTCTGGTCATACATTTTATAATTTCTTCCCAGAGCATTTTTTGAATGGTTTCCTAGATATGACTGGGTCAAGTATAAATGCATATATTATTTTGCTAATTATTGCTCAATTTCTTTCTATAGGGGCTAGAATAGTTTCATTCCCACCACCAATATATGAGTGTTTGTTTCTTCACAGCCTCTGCACCAGGGAATGTTGTCAAAATTTTCGATGCTTACCAACCTGATAGATAATAGGTGATATCTCAATGTATTGTGAAATTTCATTTCATTTAATTAAGTATAATTAACTTATTTCATGTGTGTAAAGGCCATTTTTAATTTCTTCTAACTACTTTGATGTCATCAGCTTTCAAAATGTTTTATCATTACCTCTTTGATCTAATAGTTTTCTTCTTTTGATTTCCAAGGCACATCACTCACCTTGCTTCTCTTATTCTTCACTGCTCTTTCTTCTCTCACTCTTATGCCAGATTATTCTCCTCTTCTCAACCTCTAAATGTCAGCTAGCTCCAGGGCTCAGTCTTTGAACATCTTCTTTTCTCCATCTATACAGTAGGCTTTCCAAATTCTCAGATTCTTTATCTGCAGATTCAACCAACTGTGATGGAAAATATTGAAAAAAAAAAAGTTCCAATAGGCAAAACTTGAATTTGCCACATACTGGCAACTATTTACATGGTATTTACATTGTATTACATATTATAAGTAATTAAGAGATGATTTAAAGTATATGGGAAGATGTGCATAAGTTATATGCAAATACTATGCCATTTTATATAAGGGTCTTGAGCATCTGTGCATTTTTGTATCCATGTGGGACCTGGAGCCAACACCCCCACAAATACCTAAGGAGAATTGTACTGGCTCACTAGGGGATTTCACTTTAAAATACAACTACACACCGAGGACAATACCCAAATTTATAGCTTTAGGCCTTAAGTTTACTGTCAATTAAAGAAAAATATACAATTAAGTATTTGATATGTCCACTTTAATATCCAACCATGTTATTGATCATCCCCACACTCTAGAGTGAACATCCCCTAATATTCCCCTTTTCTGCCTCTTTCCTGTAATTGCTCAAGCCAACCACTTAGAGTCATCAGGACTCCTCTCTTTCTCTAAGACCCCTCTTGTAATCCAGAAACACATTTCAAATGACTCTACCAGAATCTGACCATTTTTACCATCACCTACACCATTAGAGTTCTAGCCCAAAACAACATCATCACTGTCTTGGATTTTGGGATAGCCGTCATACTGGTCCCCTGCTTTCACCTTGTCTTTCTACATACAGCAAGCAAAATGATCCTTTTAAAATAAGTCAGATCAGCTCTAGTAATTCCATTTCCAGTTATATATCTAGAAGAGTTGGAAGTAGGATCTCAAAGAGATATGCGTATACCCATGTTCATAGCGGCATCATTCACAGTAGACACTAGGTAGAAGTTTGTTATCCAAATATCCATTGATGGATGAATGGATTTACAAAATATGATATATACTGACAAAAAAATATAATTCAGCCTTAAAAAGGAAGGGGATTCTGACATATGCTACAACACAGATGAACCTTGAGCACATTAGTCTAAATGAAATAAGCCAGTCACAAAAGCACAAATACTATGTGATTACACTTCTATGAGGCATCTAGACTAGTCAGACTCATAGAAACAGAAAGTACGTTGTGGCTGCCAGGAGTTAGGGAGAGGGGGAAATGGAGAATCGTTGTTTAATAGGAAGAGAGTTTCAGTTTTGTAAGACGAAAAAGTTCTGGAGATTTGTTGTACAACAATATGAATATACTTAGAACTACTGAAGTGCAGACTTTAAAAAAATGGTTAAGAGGGTAAGTGTTGGCGGGTGGTGGTGGTGTGATGAATTGGGAGATTGGGATGGACATATATACACTAATATGTATAAAATGGATAACTAATAAGAACCTGCTGTATAAAAAAATAAATAAAATAAAATTCAAACTAAATAAATAAATAAAAACAAAAATACGATCAAGGTGACACTGATCAGACCACCACATGACCAATTAATTTCAGGATGATTGTCAGAGCTAACTGTGCTATTCTGCCTGTATCCCCCCTCCACCCACCTGTGAATTCATGAAATTCTCCTTTAAAAGCTCTTTCCCCCTGACTGGCAATGAGGAGTTGGTTCTTTGGGACTTGAGTCTACCTTCTCCCAAGGATTGCCAGCTTCCTCAATAAAGATATTTTTCCTTTTACCCCACAAAAAAAAAAAAGAGGGTAAATGTTATATTTATTTTACCAAAATTAAAAAAACAAAATAAATATCAGATCCTAAGGTATATTTCCTTCAAACCCACCAATAAATTTCCTCCTCTCTTAGAATAAGTCCAAAATTTTGCCCAGACCTTCAATGTCTTATATAATCTGCACCTCTCCCTGACTCAACATTCTCCTCTGACCTCATCTTCTACTACCTACTCTCTGACTCATTCTGTCACTGTTTTCCTGTTGTTGCTTGAACTTGTCAAAAACACTTTTCCCTCAGGTCCTTCACTATTGATGTTTCCAGATATATTTATATAACATTCTCTCATTTCATTTCACTACTCAGAGAAATATTCCCTGACTACACTATCTAACTAGTACCTTCTTGCTGTCACCTTTTAACATCTTTTACTCTGATTTAATATTCTTCATACCCCTGAGCACCACTTAATGTATAACATTTATTTTTGTATTATTTTCCTCTCTCTTTTGATCATTCATGTGCCTTAATTAGTTTTTCTACCTCAATTATTAAAATTATTTTTTCATTTCCAATGTCTCTCATAAATGAGTTGCCTTATATGTTAGGATTTTCATCATTTATCACTATTTTCTTCCCTGTGACAATATCACACTGCTTTCATTTCTGGAGATTCCTATCAAATCTTGATATTTGTTATATAAAATGCAGCAACTTATCTTTCAAAAATTGTCTTGTCTATTCTTGCTCTTTAATCCTTCACATCTATCTAAGAATCAGCTGGTCAAGTTCCATGACAATAATTTGCATAAATTTTAACTGGAATTGTGTTGAATTTTTACATTATTTTGTTGGAGAATTTACACCTCTACATTACTGGTTCTTCCTATCCTTGCATATAAGGCAATTTATTTAGGTTATTAATGTTTTTCAATAAAGTATTCTGATTTTCTGAGAAAGATCTTTTACATATCCTGTGAGATTTATTTTTAGTACCTTGAACTTTTGGTAATACTCATAAATAACATATATTTTAAAACAAAAGTTTATCTGATTTTCTGGTGTAGGGAAATGCCATAGAATTTACCTTATATTTGGCTGCTATTTTCTAATCTCTAATTAATTCTGTCTGTAGAGTTTTTTGGGGCTTCTGTATTGGAGATCATACATCTATTAATGCTGATATCTTTGTTTCTTTTTCAAAACAGTATGTCTTTTCCTTTCCTCTTATTCTGGCTAATCCCTTTAGAACAATATTGAATAGAAATCAAGACAGTGGGTATCCTTGTCTTATTCTTTATTTAAAAGAGAATTGCTTTTAATATTTTACCATTAAATGTTATTTTCTTCTCTAGATTATATCACATTAAGGTTCTCTTCTGTTCCTGTGTCACTAAAGTATTTTTTGTTGTAATTCCTGAAAGATTTTCATGATTATTTTATGCATCTATTGGGATGATCATACTTTTGTCTTTAATTTGTAAATGCAATAAATTACATCACATTAATAAATTTTCTAAGGTTGAATTAGCCTTGCATTTCTTTTATAAACCAACTTGGTTGTGCTGTTATGTCACTAGATTTGGTTAGCTAATATTATCTTTAAGATGTTCCCATTATACATACAAAAGAGGGTAACCTGTAATGTTTCATTTTCATATGGTTATTTTCTGTTTTGCCAGCAAGGTTAAATGCATGCCATTAAAAAACTGCAAAGATAAGTCCCTTGTTTTGAAAAAATTCTCTCATAGACATGTGCAAGATAGCAACTAATTTTCACTTTTTTTTTTACATCTTTATTTGAGTATAATTGCTTTACAATGGTGTGTTAGTTTCTGCTTTAGAACAAAGTGAATCAGTTATACATATACATATGTTCCCATATCTCTTACCTCTTCCGTCTCCCTCTCTCCCACCCTCCCTATCGCACCCCTCCAGGTGGTCACAAAGCACCGAGCTGGTCTCCCTGTGCTATGCGGCAGTTTCCCACTAGCTATCTACCTTACATATGGTAATGTATATATGTCCATGCCTCTCTCTCGCTTTGTCACAGCTTACCCTTCCCGATCCCCATATCCTCAAGTCCATTCTCTAGTAGGTCTGTGCCTTTATTCCTGTCTTACCCCTAGGTTCTTCATGACATTTTTTTCCCTTAAATTCCACATATATATGTGTTAGCATATGGTATTTGTCTTTCTCTTTCTGACTTACTTCACTCTGTATGACAGACTCTAGGTCTATCCACCTCATTACAAATAGCTCAATTTTGTTTCTTTTTATGGCTGAGTAACATTCCATTGTATATATGTGCCACATCTTCTTTATCCATTCATCCAATGATGGACACTTAGGTTGTTTCCATCTCCAAGCTATTGTATACAGAGCTGCAATGAACATTTTGGTACATGACTCTTTTTGAATTATGGTTCTCTCAGGGTATATGCCCAGTAGTGGGATTGCTGGGTCATATGGTAGTTCTATTTGTAGTTTTTTAAGGAACCTCCATACTGTTCTCCAGAGTGGCTGTATCAATTTACATTCCCACCAACAGTGCAAGAGGGTTGCCTTTTCTCCACACCCTTACCAGAATTTATTGTTTCTAGATTTTTTGATGATGGTCCTTCTGACTGGTGTGAGATGATATCTCATTGTATTTTTGATTTGCATTTCTCTAATGATTAATGAAGTTGAGCATTCTTTCATGTGTTTGTTGGCAGTCTGTATATCTTCTTTGGAGAAATATCTATTTAGGCCTTCTGCCCATTTTTGGTTTGGGTTTTTTGTTTGTTTGTTTTTTATTGAGCTGCTTATAAATTTTGGAGATTAATCCTTTGTCAGTGGCTTCATTTATAAATTTTTCTCCCATTCTGAGGGCTGTCTTTTGGTTTTGTTTATGGTTTCATTTGCTGGGCAAAATCTTTGAAGTTTCATTAGGTCCCAGTTGTTTACTTTTGCTTTTATTTTTATTTCCCTAGGAGGTGAGTCAAAAAGGATCTTGCTGTGATTTATGTCATAGAGTGTTCTGCCTATCTTTTCCTCTAAGAGTTTGATAGTTTCTGGCCTTACATTTAGGTCTTTAATCCATTTTGAGCTTATTTTTGTGTATGGTGTTAGGGAGTGATCTAATCTCATAATTTTTCATGTACCGGTCCAGTTTTCCCAGCACCACTTATTGAAGAGGCTGTCCTTTCTCCACTGTACATTCCTGTTCCCTTTATCAAAGATAAGGTGACCATATGTGCATGAGTTTGTCTCTGGGCTTTCAATCCTGTTCCATTGATCTATCTTTCTGTTTTTGTGCCAGTACCATACTGTCTTGATTACTGTAGCCTTGTAGTATAGTCTGAAGTCAGGGAGCCTGATTCCTCCAGCTCTTCTTTTTGTTCTCAAGATTGCTTTGGCTATTCAGGGTCTTTTGTGTTTCCATACAAATTGTCAAATTTTTTGTTCTAGTTCTGTGAAAAATACCAGTGGTAGTTTGTTAGGGATTGCATTTAATCTGTAGATTGCTTTGGGTAGTAGTGTCATTTTCACAAGGTTGTTTCTTCCCATCCAAGAACATGGTATATCTCTCCATCTATTTGTATCATCTTTAATTTCTTTCATCAGTGTCTTATAATTTTCTGCATACAGGACTTTTGTCTCCTTAGGTAGGTTTATTCCTAGATATTTTATTTTTTTGTTGCAATGGTAAATGGGAGTGTTTTCTTGATTTCACTTTCAGATTTTTCATCATTAGTATATAGGAATGCCAGAGATTTCTGTGCATTAATTTTGTATCCTGCTACTTTACCAAATTCATTGATTAGCTCTAGTAGTTTTCAAGTAGCATCTTTAGGATACTCTATGGATAGTATCATGTCATCTGCAAACAGTGACAACTTTACTTCTTCTTTTCTGATTTGGATTCCTTTTATTTCCTTTTCTTCTCTGATTGCTGTGGGTAAAACTTCCACAACTATGTAGAATAAGAGTGGTGAGAGTGGGCAACCTTGTCTTGTTCCTGATCTTACTGGAAATGCTTTCAGTTTTTCACCATTGAGGACAATGTTGGCTGTGGCTTTGTCATATATGGCCTTTATTATGTTGAGGAAAGTTCCCTCTATGCCTACTCTCTGCAGGGTTTTTATCATAAATGGGTGTTGAATTTTGTCGAAATCTTTCTCTGCATCTACTGAGATGATCATATGGTTTTCTCCTTCAATTTGTTAATATGGTTTATCACATTGATAGATTTGCGTATATTGAAGAATCCTTGCATTCCTGGAATAAACCCCACTTGATCATGGTGTATGATCCTTTTAATGTGCTGTTGGATTCTGTTTGCTAGTATTTTGTTGAGGATTTTTGCATCTATGTTCATCAGTGATACTGGTCTGTAGTTTTCTTTCTTTGTGACATCCTTCTCTGGTTTTGGTATCAGGGTGATGGTTGTCTCGTAGAATGAGTTTGGGAGTGTTCCTCCCTCTGCTATATTTTGGAAGAGTTTGAAAAGGATAAGTTTTAGCTCTTCTCTAATTGTTTGATAGAATTCTCCTGTGAAGCCATCTGGTCCTGGGCTTTTGTTTGTTGGAAGATATTTAATCACCGTTTCAATTTCAGTGCTTGTGATTGGTCTGTTCATACTTTCTATTTCATCCTGATTCAGTCTTGGCAGTTTGTGCATTTCTAAGAATTTCTCCATTTCTTCCAAATTGTCCATTTTATTGGCATATTGTTGCTTGTAGTAATCTTTCATGATCTTTTGTATTTCTGCAGTGTCAGTTGTTACTTCTCTTTTTTCATTTCTAATTCTATTGATTTGAGTCTTCTCCCTTTTTTTCTTGATGAGTCTGGCTAATGGTTTATCAATTTTGTTTATCTTCTCAAAGAACCAGCTTTTAGTTTCATTGATGTTTGCTATCATTTCCTTCATTTCTTTATCATTTATTTCTGATCTGTGTTAAATGATTTCTTTCCTTCTGCTAACTTTGGGGTTTTTTTTGTTGTTGTTTTTCTTCTTTCTCTAATTGCTTTAGGTGCAAGACTAGGTTGTTTATTCGAGATGTTTCCTGTTTCTTAAGGACGATTTTATTGCTATAAACTTCCCTCTTAGAACTGCTTTTGCTGCATCCCATAGATTTTGGGTCGTGGTGTCTCCATTGTCATTTGTTTCTAGGTATTTTTTGATTTCCTCTTTGATTTCTTCAGTAATCACTTCGTTATTAAGTAGTGTATTGTTTAGCCTCCATGTGTTTGTATTTTTTACAGATCTTCTCCTGTAATTGATATTTAATCTCATAGCATTGTGATCAGAAAAGATACTTGAAACAATTTCAATTTTCTTCAATTTACCAAGGATTGACTTGTGACCCAAGATATGATCTATCCTGGAGAATGTTCCATGAGCACTTGAGAAAAATGTGTATTCTGTTGTTTTTGGATGGAATGTCCTATAAATATCAGTTAAGTACATCTTGTTTAATGTATCATTTAAAGCTTGTGTTTCCTTATTTATCTTCATTTTGGATGATCTGTCCATTGGTGAAAGTGGGGTGTTAACATCCCCTACTATGAATGTTTTACTGTCAATTTCCCACTTTAATGGTTGTTAGTATTTGCCTTATGTATTCAGGTGCTCCTATGTTGGGTACATAAATATTTACAATTGTTATATCTTCTTCTTTGATCGATCCCTTGATCACTATGTAGTGTCTTTCTTTGTCTCATCTAACAGTCTTTATTTTAAAGTCTATTTTGTCTGATATGAGAATTGCTACTCCAGCATTCTTTTAGTTTCCATTTGCATGTAATATCGTTTTCCATACCTTACTTTCAGTCTGTATGTATGTGTCTCTAGGCCTGAAGAGGGTCTCTTGTAGACAGCAAATATATGGGTCTTGTTTTTGTATCCATTCAGCCAATCTGTGTCTTTTGGTGGGAGAACTTAGTCCATTTACATTTAAGGTAATTATCAATATATATGTTCCTATTCCCATTTTCTTAATTGTTTTGTGTTCTTTATTGTAGGTCTTTTCCTTCTCTCGTGTTACTTGCCTAGAGAAGTTCCTTTAGCAGTTGTTGTAAAGCTGGTTTGGTGGTGCTGAACTCTCTCAGCTTTTGCTTGTCTGTAAAGTTTTCAATTTCTCCATCAAATCTGAATGAGATCCTTGCTGGGTAGTGTAATCTTGGTTGCAGGTTCTTCTCCTTCATCACTTTAAATATGTCCTGCCAGTCCCTTCTGGCTTGCAGAGTCTCTGCTGAAAGATCAGCTGTTAACCTTATGGGCATTCCCTTGTGTGTTATTTGTTGTTTTTCCCTTGCTGCTTTTAATATGTTTTCTTTGTATTTTATTTTTGACAGTTTGATTAATATGTGTCTTGGCATGTTTCTCCTTGCATTTATCCTGTATGGGACTCTCTGTGCTTCCTGGACTTGATTAACTATTTCCTTTCCCATATTAGGGACGTTTTCAACTATAATCTCTTCAAATATCTTCTCAGTTCCTTTATTTTTTTCTTCTTCTTCTGGAACCCCTATAACTCGAATATTGGTGCGTTTAATGTTGTCTCTGAGACTGTCCTCAATTCTTTTCATTCTCTTTTCTTTATTCTGCTCTGCAGTAGTTATTTCCACTATTTTATCTTCCAGATCACTTATCTGTTCTTCTGCCTCAGTTATTCTGCTATTGATCCCATCTAGAGTATTTTTAATTTCATTTATTGTGTTGTTCATCCTTGTTTGTTTTATCTTTAGTTCTTCTAGTTCCTTGTTAAATGTTTCTTGCATTTTGTCCATTCTATTTCCAAGATTTTGGATGATCTTTACTATCATTATTCTGAATTCTTTTTCAGATAGACTGCATATTTCCTCTTCATTTTTTAGGCCTGGTAGGTTTCTATCTTGCTCCTTCATCTGCTGTGTGCTTTTCTGTCTTCTCATTTTGCTTATCTTACTGTGTTTGTGGTCTCCTTTTTGCAGGCTGCAGGTTCGTAGTTCCCGTTGTTTTTGGTGTCTGTCCCCAGTGGGTAAGGTTGGTTCAGTGGGTTGTGTAGGCTTCCTGGTAGAGGGGACTAGTGCCTGTGTTCTCTTGGTTGAGGCTGGATCTTGTCTTTCTGGGGGGCAGGTCCACGTCTGGTGGTGTGTTTTTAGGTGTTTGTGGACTTATTACGATTTTAGGCAGCCTCTCTGCTAATGGGTGGGGCTGTGTTCCTGTCTTGCTAGTTGTTTGCCATAGTGTGTCCAGCACTGTAGCTTGCTCGTCGTTGAGTGAAGCTGGGTGCTGGTGTTGAGATGGAGATCTCTGGGAGATTTTTGCCGTTTGATATTATGTGGAGCTGGGAGGTCTCTTGTGGACCACTGTCCTGAAGTTGGCTCTCCTACCTCAGAGGCACAGCTCTGACTCTTGGCTGCAGCATCAAGAGTATTTTATGCACACGGCTCAGAATGAAAGGGAGAAAAGGTAGAAATAAAGAATTAGTAGAAGTAGAAAGAAAGAAAGAAAGAAAGAAAGAAAGAAGGAGGGAGGGAGGGAGGGACAGAGGCAGGGAGGGAGGAAGGAGGGAAGGAAGGAAAAAATGAAAGAAAGAAAGAAGATCAAGTAAAATAAAATAAATAAGATAAAGTATAATAAAGTTATTAAAATAAAACAATAATTATTAAGAAAAAAACATTAAAACAAAAACCAAAAACTGATGGATAGAACCCTAGGACAAATGGTGGAAGCAAAGCTATACAGCATAAATCTTGCTCTCAAAGTCCACCTCCTCAAGTTGGGATGATTCGTTGTCTAATCATGTATTCCACAGACATCAAGTTGATTGTGGAGCTTTAATCCGCTGCTTCTGAGGCTGCTGGGAGAGATTTCCCTTTCTCTTCTTTGTTCTCACAGCTCCCAGGGGCTCAGCTTTGGATTTTGGCCTGCCTCTGCGTGTAGGTCACTGGAGGGCATCTGTTCTTCGCTCAGACAGGATGGGGTTAAAGGAGCCACTGATTTGCGGGCTCTGGCTCACTCAGGCCGGGGTGGGGAGGGAAGGGTATGGAGTGCAGGGCGAGCCTGAGGTGTCAGAAGCCAGTGCGACGTTGCACCAGCCTGAAGGGCACCGTGTGTTCTCCCAGGGAAGTTGTCCCTGGATCCCAGGACCCTGGCAGTGGTGGGCTGCACAGGCTCCCTGGAAGGGGGGTGTGGATAATGACCTATGTTCGTGCTCGCACAGAGGCTTGTTGCTGGTGGAAACAACAGCCGTAACGTATCATGCCCATCTCTGGGGTCCGTGCTTGTAGCCGCGGCTCGCACCTGTCTCTGGAACTCCTTTAAGCAGTGCTCTTAATCCTCTCTCCTCACGCACCAGGAAACAAAGAGGGAATAAAAAGTCTCTTGCCTCTTCGGCAGGTCCAGAGTTTTCCCCATACTCCCTCCCGTCTAGCCGTGGTGCACTAATCCCCTGCAGACTGTGTTCACGCAGCCAACACCAGTCCTCTCCCTGCACTCCGACCGAATCCCGACCCTCAACTCCCAGCCCCGCCCACCCCGGCGGGTGAGCAGACAAGCCTCTCGGGCTGGTGAGTGCCAGTCGGCCCCCATCCTCTGTGCGGGAATCTCTCCACTTTGCCCTCTGCACCCCTGTGGCTGAGCTCTCCTCCACATCTCTGAAACTTCCCCCCTCCGCCACCTGCAGTCTCTGCCCATGAAGGGGCTTCTAGTGTGTGGAAACCTTTCCTCCTTCACGGCTCCCTCCCACTGGTGCATGTCCCATTCCTATTATTTTTTCTCTGTTTATTCTTTTTTCTTTTTCCCTACCCAGGTACGAGGGGGGTTTCCTGCCTTTTGGGAGGTCTGAGGTCTTCTGCCAGCGTTCAGTAGGTGTTCTGTAGGAGTTGTTCCACGTGTAGATGTATTTCTGGTGTATCTGTGGCGAGGAAGGTGATCTCCGTGTCTTACTTTTCCGCCAACTTCCAAATATTCACTTTAGGTATGTGTTTAAACTGGCCCTTGTAGTTTCTGGGTAGGTAATTTTTTAAATACTTATTCAAATTTTTTAATGATTGTATAGCCCAACCCTCTACAGTTAAAGTCCTGCAATCCAATTATTATGTATTTACCTGCTGGCAATGTCATATAAAATAAAATATATGTGACATATCATGTTCTAAAATCTGAAAAACTTTGATTTCAAAACAAACAAAAAAGTTTTCCGAGAATTTTAAGTAAGAAACTTTGATGTTCTATCTCAATTTCTGTTTGTTATTTTTGGTTATTTTTTTGTTGCTGTACACAGGCCTCTCACTGTTGTAGCCTCTCCCGTTGTGGAGTACAGGCTCCAGACGTGCAGGCTCAGCGGCCATGGCTCATGGACCCAGCCACTCCGTGGCATGTGGGATCTTCCCGGACCGGGGCACAAACCGTGTCCCCTGCATCAGCAGGCATACTCTCAACCACTGCGCCACCAGGGAAGCCCTCAATTTCTGTTTTATCTTGAATTAATTTTGGTAAGGTACAAGTTTTCCAAAAGGTTTGTCACACAATTTTTTTTTTTTTCCCAGAAAAAGTGTATTTAACGAGAAGATCATGAAAAGGACTTGGGGTGACATGCATATTTTTGATGTTTGGAGTTTGGAAAATGTTGGATTTTCTACTCTGCAAATCTCCAAATTATTGGATTCCTACTCAATTTTGAGAATGTCTTGGTTAGTACAGCTGTACTTCATTTTATCTATAGTCTCTCATTGATTAATTCTTTTTTTTTAATTTTAATTAATTATTTTTTTATACAGCAGGTTCTTATTACTTATCTATTTTATACATATTAGTGTATACATGTCAATCCCAATCTCACAATTAATCCCACCACCACCCCCACAACTTCCCTCACTTGGTGTCCATACATGTGTTCTCTACATCCGTGTCTCTATTTCTGTCTTGCAAACTGGTACAACAGGACCACTTTTCTAGATTCCACATATATGCGTTAGTATACAATATTTGTTTTTCACTTTCTGACTTACTTCACTCTCTATGACAGTCTCTACGTCCTCCACGTCTCTACAAATGACCTAATTTTGTTCCTTTATGTGGCTGAGTAATGTTCCATTGTATATATGTACCATATCTTCTTTATCCATTCATATGTTGATGGAAATTTAGGTTGCTTCCATGACCTGCCTATTGTAAATAGTGCTGCAATGAATATTGGAGTACACATGTCTTTTTGAATTATGGATTTCTCTGGGTATATCCCAGTAGTGGGATTGCTGGGTCATATGGTAATTCTATTTTTAGTTTTTTAAGGAACTTCCATACTGTTCTCCATAGTGGCTATATCAATTTACATTCACACCAACAGTGCAAGAGGGTTCCCTTTTCTCCACACCCTCTCCAGCATTTGTTGTTTGTAGATTTTCTGATGATGCCCATTCTAACTGGTGTGAGGTGATACCTCATTGTAGTTTTGATTCGCATTTCTCTAATAATTAGTGATATTGAGCAGCTTTTCATGTGCCTCTTGGCCATCTGTATCTCTTCTTTGGAGAAATGTCTATTTAGGTGTTCTGCCCATTTTTTTCAGTTTTTTTTTAAATATTGAGCTTCATGAGCTGTTTAATACTTTGGAGATTAATCCTTTGTCCATTGATTTGTTTGCAAATATTTTCTCCCATTTGGAGAGTTGTCTTTCGTCTTGTTTATAGTTTCCTTTGCTGTGCAAAACCTTTAAGTTTCATTAGGTTCCATTTGTTTATTTTTGTTTTTATTTCCATTACTCTAGGAGGTGGGTCAAATAAGGTCTTGTTATGCTTTATGTCAAAGAGTGTTCTTTCTATATTTTCCTCTAAGAGTTTTAGAGTGTGCATTCTTACATTTAGGTCTTTAATCCATTTTGAGTTTATTTTTGTGTATGGTGTTAAGGAGTGTTCTAATTTCATTCTTTTGCATGTATCTGTCCAGTTTTTCCAGCACCACTTATTGAAGAGACTGTCTTTTTTCCATTGTATATCCTTGTCTCCTTTGTCATAGATTAGTTGACCATAGGTGCATGGGTTTATCTCTGACCTTTCTATCCTGTTGCATTGATTTTATTTATGTTTTTGTTCCAGTACCATATTGTCTTGATTATTATATTTTTGTAGTATAGTCTGAAGTAAGGGATTTTGATATCTCTGCTCTGTTTTTATCCCTCAAGACTGCTTTGGCTATTAGGGGTCTTCTGTGTCTCCATACAGATTTTAAGATATTTTGTTCTAGTTCTTTACAATATGTCATTGGTAATTTTATAGGGATTGCATTGAATCTGTAGATTGCTTTGGGTAGTATTGTCTTTTTTTTTTTTTTTTTTTTTTTTTTGCGGTATGTGGGCCTCTCACTGTGTGGCCTCTCCTGTTGTGGAGCACAGGTTCCGGATGCGCAGGCTTAACGGCCATGGCTCACGGACCCAGCTGCTCTGTAGCATGTGGGATCCTCCCAGACCAGGGCACGAACCTGTGTCCCCTGCATTGACAGACAGTCTCTCAACCACTGCGCCACCAGGGAAGCCCATCTCTCCATTTTATGTGTCGTCTTTCATTTCTTTCATCAGTGTATTATAGTTTTCTGAGTACAGGTCTTTAACCTCCTCAGGTAGGTTTATTCCTAGGTATTTTATTCATTTTGTTGCAACGGTGAATGGGATTGTTTCTTTAATTTCTCTTTCTGATCTTCCATTGTTAGTGTATAGTAATGCAAGAGAATAATGTGCATTAATTTTGCATCCTGCAACTTTACCAAATTCATTGATTAGCACTAGTAGTTTTTTGGTGACATCTTTAGGGTTATCTATATATAGTATCATGTCATCTGCAAAGAGTGACAGTTCTACTTCTTCTTTTCCAAGTTGTATTCCTTTTATTTCTTTTTCTTCCCTGATTGCCATGGCTAGGACTGCAAATCTATGTTGAATTATAACGGTGAGGGTGGACATCCTTGTCTGTTCCTGATCTTAGAGGAAATGCTTTCAGTTTTTCACTGTTGAGAATGATGTTTGCTGCGGGTTTCTTATATATGGTCTTTATTATATTGAGGTAGCTTCCCTCTATGCCCATTTTCTGGAGAGTTCTTATCATAAATGGCTGTTGAATTTTGTCAAAAGCTTTTTCTGCATCTATTGAGATAATCATATGGTTTTTATTCCTCAGTTTGTTAATATGGTGTATCACATTGATTGATTTGTGTATGTTGAAGAATCTTTGCATCCCTGAGGTAAATCCAACTTGATCCTGCTGTATGATCCCTTTAATATGTGGTTGGATTCTGTTCGCTAGTATTTTGTTGAGGATTTTGCATCTATATTCATCAGAAATATTGGTCTGTAATTTTCTGTTTTTGTAATATCTTTGTCTGGTTTTGTTATCAGGGTGATAGTGGCCTCATAGAATGAGTTTGGGCATGTTCCTTCCTCTGAAGTTTTCTTGGAAGAGTTTGAGGAGGATGGGTGTTAGCTCTTCTCTAAATGTTTGATAGAATTCACTTGTGAAGCCATCTGGTCCTGGACTTTTGTTTGTTGGAAGATTTTTAATCACAGTTTCAATTTCATTATTGGTGATTGGTCTGTTCATATTTTCTATTCCTTCCTGGTTCAGTCTTGGAAGGTTATACCTTTGTAAGAATTTGTCCATTTTTTCCAGGTTGTCCATTTTATTGGCATAGAGCTGCTTGTCGTAGTCTCTTGTGATGCTTTATATTTATGCAATGTCCAATGTAACTTCCCCTTTTTCATTTCTAATTTTATTGATTTGAGTCCTCTCCCTCTTTTTCTTTATGGGTCTGGTTAAAGGTTTATCAGTCTGGTTTATCTTCTCAAACAACAAACTTTTAGTTTTATTGATCTTTTCTCTTGTTTTCTTTGTTTCTGTTTCATTTATTTCTACTCTGATCTCTATGATTTCCTTCCTTTTACTAACTTTGGGTTTTGTTTGTTCTTCTTTCTCTAGTTCCTTTAGGTGTAAGGTTAGATTGTTTATTTGAGACTTTTCTTGTCTCTTGAGGTAGGATTGTATTGCTATAAACTTTCCTCTCAGAACTGCTTTTGCTGCATCCTATGTGTTTTGGATGGTCGTGTATTTTTGGTCATTTGTCTCTAGGTATTTTTTGATTTCCCCTTTGGTTTTTTCAGTGATCTCTTTGTTATTTATGAACATATTGTTTAGCCTCCGTGTGTTTGTGTTTTCTATGTTTTATTCCCTGTAATTGATTTCTAATCTCATAGAATTGTGGTCAGAAAAGATGGTTGATATGATTTCAATTTTCTTAAATTTATCGAGGCTTGGTTTGTGACCCAAGATGTGATCTATCCTGAAGAATGTTCCATGTTCACTTCAGAAGAATGTGTAATCTGCTGTTTTGGATGGAATGTCCTATAAATATCAATTAAATCTATCTGGCCTATTGTGTCATTTAAAGCTTTTGTTTCATTATTAATTTTCTGTCTGGATGATCTGTCCATTTGTATAAGTGGGGTGTTATAAAGTCTCCCACTATTATTGTGTGACTGTTGATTTCCTCAGTTATAGCTGTTAGCATTTGCTTTATATGTTGAGGTGTTCCTAGGTTGGGTGCATATATGTCTATAATTGTTATATCTTCTTCTTGGATTGATCCTTTGATCATTATGTAGTATCCTTCCTTGTCTCTTGTAACATTCTTTATTTTAAAGCCTATTTTATCTGATATGAGTATTGCTACTCTCACTTTCTTTTGATTTCCATTTGCATGGAATATCTTTTTCCATCCCCTCACTTTCAGTCTCTATGTGTCCCTAGGTCTGAAGTGAGTCTCTTATAAACAGCATATATATGGGTCTTGTTTTTGTACCCATTCAGCAAGCCTGTGTCTTTTGGTTTAAGCATTTAATCCATTCACATTTAAGGTAGTTACCAATATGTATGTTCCTATTACCATTTTCTTAATTGTTTTGGATTTGTTTTTTTTAGGTCCTTTTCTTCTCTTGTGTTTGCCACTTAGAGAAGTTCCTTTAGCATTTACTGTAGAGCTGGTTTGGTGGTTCTGAATTCTCTTAGCTTTTGCTGGTCTGTAAAGCTTTTGATTTCCTGTCAAATCTGAATGTGATCCTTGCCAGGCAGAGTAATCTTGGTTGCAGGTTGTTCCCTTTCATCACTTTAAATATATCATGCCACTCCATTCTGGACTGTAGAGTTTCTGCTGAGAAATCAGCTGATAACCTTATAGGCGTTCTCTTGTATGTTAATTGTCGTTTTTCCCTTGTTGCTTTTAATAAATTTTCTTTGTCTTTAATTTTTGCCAATTTAATTACCAAGTGTCTCGGCATGTTTCTTCTTGCATTTATCCTGCCTGGGACTCTTTGCACTTCTTCAACTTGGTTGGGTAATTCCTTTCCCATGTTAGGGAACTTTTCATCTGTAATCTCTTCTAAAATTTTCTCGGGTCCTTTCTCTCTCTCTTCTCCTTTGGGGACCCCTTTAAGGCAAATGTTTGTGCGTTTAATGTTGTACCAGAGGTCTCTTAGGCTGTCTTCATTTCTTTTCATTCTTCTTCCTTTATTCTGTTCTGTGACAATGAATTCCAGGTCACTGATCTGTTCTTCTGCCTCAGTTATTCTGCTACTGATTCCTTTTAGTGTATTTTTCATTTCAGTTATTGTATTGTTCATCCTTGTTTGCTTGTTCTTTAATTCTTCTAGGTGTTTGTTCTTTAATTATTCTAGGTTTTTGTTAAACATTTCTTACATCTTCTCGATCTTTGCCTCCATTCTTTTTCCGAGGTCCTGGATCATCTCCACTATCGTTATTCTGAATTCCTCTTCTGGAATGTTGCCTACGTCCACTTCATTTAGTTGTTTTTCTGAGGTTTTATCTTGTCCCTTCATCTGGTACATAGTCCTCTGCTGTTTCATTTTGTCTATCCTTCTGTGAATGTGGTTTTCGTTCCACAGGCTGCAGGATTGTAGTTCTTCTTGCTTCTACTGTCTGCCCTCTGGTGCATGAGGCTATCTAAGAGGATTGTGCAAGCTTCCTGATGGGAGGGACTGGTGGTGGGCACAGCTCAGTAAAACTTTAATCTGCTTGTCTGTGGATGGGTGGAACTGAGTTCCCTCTGTGTTGGTTGTTTGCCCTGAGGCAACCCAGCACTTGAGCCCACAGGCCCTTTGGTGGGGCTAATGGCACCTCCTGGAGAGGTCACACCAAGGAGTACTTCCCAGAACTTCTGCTGCCAGTGTCCTTGTCCCCATGGTGAGCCATAGCCAACCCCTGCCTCTGCAGAAGACCCTCCAACGCTAGCAGGTAGGTCTGTTTCAGTCTCCTATGGGGTCACTGCTCCTTCCCTGTGGGTCCTGGTGCACACAGTACTTTGTATTTGCCCTCCAGGAGTGGAGTCTCTGTTTCCCCTCGCCCTGTTGAAGTCCTGTAATCAAATCCTGGTAGGCTTCAAAGTCTGATTGTCTGGGAATTCCTCCTCCCATTGCCAGAACCCCAGGTTGGAAAGCCTGACATGGGGCTCAGAACCCTCACTCCAGTGGGTAGACTTCTGTGGTATAATTGTTTTACAGTTTGTGAGTCATCCACCCGGTGGTTATGGCATTTGATTTTATTGTGATTGCGCCTCTCCTCCCATCTCATTGAAGTTTCTCCTTTGTCTTTGGATGTGGGGTATCTTTCTGGTGAGTTCCAGTGTCTTCCTGTCAATGATTGTTCAGCACGTTGTTGTGATTCTGGTCCTCTCACAAGAGGGAGTGAGCACATGTCCTTCTACTCTGCCATCTTGAACTAATCTCCCTTGCTCACATAATCTATGTTTTAAAAATTATTGCCATCAAGCTCATAATATTGTCTCATAATTTGATGATCTCTGCTGCATCTATTTATCTGAGCTTTACTTCTAGTATGGCTTTAATGTATATTCTTTTAATCTTATCATCCTGCCAGATGTTAACTGTATTGATATTTAAAACAAACACATGTAACTTTTTTAATTCTCTCTATTGCATCACAGTTTTATGTTTTTAATTAAGTTCTGCTCTTATATATTTTTTCTCCTTGACCTAAATGTATTTGTTTATTATTCTTTTTGTAGGTTCATGAATTGGATACTTAGGTCATAATTTATTAGGCTTTCTTCTTATCTAATGAAAACACTTACTTTTCACTTTAACTGTATATCACATGTTTTGCTCTGAATAATTTTTATTATCACTGATGCCAAGTATTTTCTAAAGTTTAGTATGGTTCTAACCTGACTATTGATTATTTAGAATTATATTTCATCTAAATTTTTCATGTTTTTTAAAATTCCTAACTTTATTTTTGTCAGAAAGTAAGTTCTGTATGTTTTTAATTTTTTGAAACTTTCTGCACTTAATTATAGTAACTTTGGTTCAAAATGCCATTTACTGTTATGAACATGCTATTCTAGGAAGGAATTAATTTCTTAAATTTGAAAGTGAACTTTCTATCACCAAAATTCTGAGCTTTAGTTTTCTCATATATTAAATGAGAATAAAAATATCTACCTTGAGAGGATTAAAAGTGACATATATGAAGTACCTATCACAGTTGCCTGCCAATAGTAGATGTTTTTAAAAATAATAGCTAAATAAATGGACTCTCTTGGGTGCATATGTATTTTGTTTCATGCACTTGATTAAAATCTTCTTGAGAGCCATGAATCTGATTTTTGTTTCTGTGTGTCAATTCAGTGCTTTCTAATGTAATACCTTGAATAAGGTAACTAAATACTATCTGTGATTGATTGATTGACTATTTGAGTAATTAATTGTAAGTCAATATTTCAGAATTTTCCATAATTTTTAAAAAAAAATCATGTTTCAAATGTTAATATTAAACATACAAGAAAAGCACACTGATGAATAAAGATTGTTCACTAAAATAATGTTGAATTCATTGCACCACTTCCTGTGTGGAGATTTCCTGAAAGAGTGGTTCAACGAATGATCTCTTATGGAGAAATGTTAAGGATGAACCTTAATACAGAGGCTCTGGATAGCTATATATGTATGTGTATACACACACACACACACACACACACACACTCTAATGCTTCATTGAAGTCTGTTGCGCACATTCAGTATTTTAGAGTACTGCTAAAGGAATTAAAGAATATAATACCTCCTGCAACACAGTTAGGCAGGAAATAGCAGTATCACAGCAAATGTATAATGATTCTAGTATGAAAGAACAAAGCTCAGAAAGATTTGAGGGAAACACTGAGGAACATATGACGTGAAGAAGTAGATGCAACTGGAAGATTTGTGACAGATGTTAGTTATCCTCCCTTTCCACATATACTACAAAAGGTTCCTCTTGAAGAAAATGAGACTGAACTTTATGGCACTCAGCAATGTGCACTTAGTCTGCTTCTCCAAGAAGGCCAATGTTATCTCTGATGGGATAATTAAATTATACATGCACTATCCCCTACTCATGCAAACCAAATTATGTGCTTCTTATCAGCTTCATTTGCAAGCTTCTCTATCCATCTATTAAATATTGTTTCTCCCAATAGCTCATTTGTTTTATTTTTTGAAGATGTTTTTATCTTACTTTCAGCCTTCATCTCTAGTATATAAGGTGACTCCAGTGTTGATATGCATGGCCAGTCCAACATCTGATCCTCCAATGTCTTGCTCTTAGTTGATTACAGTTTCCTGCTCCTCTTCCTACTCTCCTTATTGTCTCAATCTTTGCCATCTCTACTCTCACCAAAAGTCCTGATTTTAGTATTCTCTCTGATCACAACCTGGTCTCCTCTACATTACTTATTCAATTGTTCACATTGTAGTTGCTCAATTAAATATTTTGAAGAATTACTTTATACTGCTCTTACCTTCATAACACTTTATATAAACTTTCACCAACTCCTTTCACTTTTAGTTTTACTTTCTAAACATGTATTGCATCTGTCACTAATTCTAGTCCTCCAAATTCTCATAATCTCTTTCCTGGGCTACTACAGTAGCATGCTAACAGCCTTTTTGCACTTACTGTGGTTCCTGTCCAATCTGTAGCCAAACTGATATTTTTATAAAGTTCATCTATTCCTTCATCTCTCCCTCATCAAGCTTAAAGTATTACTAAATATTTACATTATTTTTAAGATAAAGACTAAAATCTCTAAATGCTCCAAAGGCTGTCAAGATCTTTCCCCTATCTACTTCTCTGGGTCCGTTAGCTTTCTTTCAGTTCCTAGAAAGCCCCATGCTCCCACTTGCCTCTAAATCTGAGTGTCTGCCACAGCCTCCCTGACCCATCGTTCCCCTTCAGCCCTCTCTTCCCAGTCAATTCCTATTCTCCTAACAGAATAAAGCTTGGTATTTTTTTAAATAAATATCTATCATAGTGACAATGATATGCTTAAGAAGTTTCTTTGATATACATTTATGGAAAATCCTTATCTTTTTCTTTGGCTAGATAGATTTGGCTGAATGAACAAAAATTATCACTTCAGAAGCAAGACAAATATCAGGAAATCCATAATACTAAAACTGGATGGTAAATTTCTGATAACATCAAAGAATTTATGCCTATTTTCCAAAAAATATTTTAAAATGCTAATTTTGTATATTTATCAAGGGAGATTATTAATGGTGAATAACCAATATCAATAGAAAAACATCTAAAACTCCCTGCTTGAGCTGCAAATAGTTTAATTGACAATGCTAATTTAAGTAAATATGCAATTATAACAGATGAAAGTGCAATAATCAAACAAATTCAGATTTTCTTTTCCTCTATGAGTGGTTGGCTTAACTAATGAATAGAAAGTTGGGTTTTCCTTCTGACTCTAGTTATTTTAAGCATTAGACAGAGAGCTAAGATCAGTAGAGAGGTCAAGTAAAGAGGCAAGGCAGGATAAGGACTGACAAATATCTCTGGATTTGGCAAATAGTAGGCTACTAGTGATTTTGGAGAGAGCAAAAACACTGAAAAGTGAGTCAGAAATCAGGTTGCTAAGGGTTAAGGAAAAAAATGATGGGTGACAAAACCAAGATAAGAATGCCTACTGTTATTGCAAAGAGCATGGTTCTAGGGAGAAGAATATTGGAATGCTAGATTAGAATATAGGACGAAGGGGGTCTTTCTCTTTTATTTTATTTTATTTTTATTTTATTTTATTTTTATTTTTGGGTCTTTCTCTTTTTCTTCTCCTTCTCCTACACCTCCTTCTTCTTGGAAAGATTAGCTTGAAAATATAATATTTACAAGCTGAAAGAACAGTGCTAGTGTATATGAATGGGTTGAAAGTAAAGTTGAGAGGAGGCAATATTTGTGAGTTGAGATTATCAGATTAGACTAGAGAGGACAGGATTTAGAGCACAGGTAAAGTGATCAGTATTATCAGACAGAGCTTAAGAAATGTCAAATTTATAGTCAAGTTCTAGAAATTATTAAATGAAGGCAGTATATTTTTATTGAGTACCATGTAGGTGGCACTTTTGAGAAAATAAGATAGACAAGTAAGAAAGAGATATGACAAAGAATAATAAGTACAGCTCCTTCCTTCAACACACTGGTAATTTTTTTGGGAAAAAAAAAAAAAGAACAACAATAAACCCGTATTATGTGCCAGGCACTGTGCTGGACATATTAAGTGCATTATCTCACATAATCCTGTAACCTTCTCAAGGGGAGCATTGTTATTTTAATTTTACAAACAAAGATAGTGAAGCTGAAAAAGATCAAATAACTTGCCCAACTCACAAAGCTAGTAATTGACTTACTTGGGATTCAAGCCCAGATCAGTTTGAATCTAAAACTTGCCCTTCATCCATTAAGGTACACATTTGAAAAAATGCATCAAATCTTGAATGATCCTTATGTCCTCAAGATGATTGAACATATAGAAAATTGAAAGCTACACAGTTAGATTTCACAGCTATGGTTTCTTTTCTGCCAAAATGAGATCGGTTGGTTTGAATAATTGTATTTGTTACTCTGATTGCTTGGGCAAGATAACGTTTCAAGTATCAAAAGGCCATAGACAAAGTCATTTATATCATGCATAAATCAAAATTGTAACAGACAAAAATATAAATTATTTTAAGAATGTGATTATAATATTTAAAACTTGTACACGTACCCAGATATTTATGTACTGGGAACATTTTGCAAATTAAGGAAAAATAGAGCGGGGTCAATATCTAGCTTCAGTTAGAAAAAGCAAAGTTTTCAATACAAATTTAGATGTTTGGCAACTCCTATAATTTAGTAAGAGAAAAAATATAAGCCATTCTTTTGATATCTAATGTGTCATCTTGTCCTTTATTATGATGCTAATAGCAATGCTGCTGCTGGTGCTTGACATGAAGCATCTGGTACATTTGGACTGAAGCTTCTAAATTTTTTCTAACAATACATGAATTGGATCTCAGGCATTACTGTGTGGCATACTTATTGAACCAACTAAGGAGTGGTAATTTGCAGGACTTTTGTGTTTATTTATACTTAATTTTAGACTTTCTCAAACTAGGGTGTGCTATCTAAAAGTCCCTACACATTCTTAGGTACTCACGGGGTGGGAACTTTGAAAAATCTAGATGACAAACTGGTGATGATGGAAAGAGGAAGTCATAGGTAGAGTAACCATACAATGTACTAACTCAGTTGGAACACATTTTAGAGCAAAAATGTTAAAATGTATGGACACCAGCATAACAGGTCTTATTAGGACTTGCCAAGGGAAACCAATGCAGAATCCAAACTAGCTCTAAGTAGCATGAGTCACAAAAGGGACCCAGGTGCCTCTTAATCTACCTTTGCCTTCTCTGCAACCAATCTACTCCACATATTGATTTGCCTGTGCTGAGTTGAACTTAGTATCAGAACACATGGAGATTAAAAGAGAAAAATATTTTAGGATATTTCAGGGAAAATCAAAAGTTAAAAAAAATTGAAACTATTTTCAGACTCTAAGTTTCTTGAGGATAATAGTACGCTTGATTTTATGTTTTAATACTGCAATTCCTTTCAAAATAGCAAAAATTAGAGAAAATTTTTGTTCTGTGATTATTAACTGTTTAATTAACAAATATTTGCTAAGCAGCTCCTTTGGATTTGGTGCAGTCAAACACTCTGTGATAGGAGAATAAGTTGGATATAATGCCTGCCTTTACAGGCTAGGGCAAAAGTGTGTGATTTGTTCTACAAGAGAAGAAGAATTTAATGCATTTTACATTAACAATTTTATAAGCACTCGATAAATCTGATTAATTCACTAAATGATAAAATGTTCAGGTTGCATATTAATATGAAAGAATGATAAGAATTAACATTGAAAATAATTTGTTAACCTCCCTCAACTACTTAATGACATAAACTCTTCATAAATATTTCTTGGCTTGGGCTTCCCTGGTGGCGCAGTGGTTGAGTCCACCTGCTGATGCAGGGGACACGGGTTCTTGCCCCAGTCCAGGAAGATCCCACATGCCGAGGAGCGGCTGGGCCTGTGAGCCATGGCAACTGAGCCTGCACGTCCGGAGCCTGTGCTCCACAGTGGAAGAGGCCCACATACAGAAAAAGAAGAAAAAAAAAAAATCTTGGCTTATTGCTAATTTACTTAGAGAAAATCTTCAGTATACCACAATAAAAACAGATACAAATGCACAGAATGCTACAGAATGTGGTCTCAGTAACTGAAACAAATGCAATTAGTTTAAATTCAATAAGAACATAATATTTAATACATTTTATCAAATGTAAGGACCATTTGGCAATGTCACAGAAAATGTAAGTCACTGAATAATATGCAGAGTATAGTTAATAAAAATGAAACTAAGACCAATAACAGTATTTGATTTGAGGCATCCAATGCCTAAGAAGTAAGCAAGCACATACAAGTAAGTCAAGTAAAACCACAGTGTTATTTTTTTCTATTCTATACCATGTATTTATTTAGGAGAGATCATTTTTATGGGTCATAATTTTCTTTGGACAAAAAGACATCTGAAAGCAGGATAAGGATGTCACATATTGGTAAGTTTATTTCATAGAATATAGTACTGAACAATATCCAAGCAATTTTTGTATAAATCAGAGCATCACAAAAATAAAACTACCCTTCCATTACTAAAAACAGACTCATAGGAGACTTCTGGGAAGATGGCAGAAGAGTAAGACGCAGAGATCACCTTCCTCCCCACAGATACACCAGAAATACATCTACACGTATGTATGTACTCCTACAGAACACCTACTGAACACTGGCAGAAGACCTCAGACCTCCCAAAAGGCAAGAAATCCCCCATGTACCTGGGTAGGGAAAAAGAAAAAAGAATAAACAGAGACAAAAGGATAGGAATGGGACCTGCACCAGTGCGAGGGAGCTGTGAAGGAGGAAAAGTTTCCACACACTAGGAAGTCCCTTCGCGGGCAGAGGCTACGGGTGGTGGAGGGGGAAAGCTTCAGAGCTGCTGAGGAGAGCACAGCAACGGGGGTGCGGGGGGCAAAGCGGAGAGATTCCCGCACAGAGGATCGGTGCTGACTGGCACTCACCAGCCCAAGAGGCTTGTCTGCTCTCCCGCTGGGGCAAGTGGGGCTGGGAGCTGAGGCTCGGGCTTCAGTCAGAGCACAGGGATAAGGCCTGGCGTTGGCAGTGTGAACACAGCCTGCAGGGGATTAGTGTGCCACGGCTGGCCAGGAGGGAGTCCGGGGAAAAGTCTGGACCTGCCGCTGCCGAAGAGGCAAGAGACTTTTTCTTCCCTCTTTGTTTCCTGGTGTGTGAGGAAAGGGGATTAAGAACACTGCTTAAAGGAGCTCTAGAGACGGGCGCGAGTCATGGCTAAAAGAACGGACCCCAGAGACAGGCATGAGATGCTAAGGCTGCTGCTGCTGCCACCAAGAAGCCTGTGTGCTAGCACAGGTCACTATCCACACCCCCTTTCCGGGGAGCCTGTGCAGCCCGCCACTGCCAGCATCCCGGGATCCAGGGAAAACTCCCTCAGGAGAATGCATGGCGCACCTCAGGCTGGTGGAACGTCACACTGGCCTCTGCCGCCGCAGGCTAGCCCCACACTCTGTGCCCCTCTCTACCCCCAGCCTGAGTGAGCCAGAGCCCTCGAATCAGCGGCTCCTTTAACCCCGTCCTGTCTGAGCAAAGAACAGGCGCCCTCCAGCGACCTACACGAAGAGGTGGGGCCAAATCTAAAGCTGAGACCTTGTGAGCTGTGAGAACAAAGAAGAGAAAGGGAAATCTATCCCAGCAGCCTCAGAAGCAGCAGATTAAAGTTCCACAATCAACTTGATGTACCCTGCATCTGTGGAATACATGAATAGACAATGAATCATCCCAAATTAAGGAGGTGGACATTGAGAGCAAGATTGATTTTTTCCCCGTTTCCTCTTTTTGTGAGTGTGTATGTATATGCTGCTGCTTGAGATTTTGTCTGTATAGTTTTGCTTCCAACATTTGTCCTAGGGTTCTATCCGTCCGTATTTTTTTTGGTTGTTTTTATTTTTTCTTAATAATTACTTTTTATTTTAATAACTTTATTTTATTTTACTTTATCTTCGTTCTTTCTTTCATTCCTTCCCTCCTTTAGACAACGCATCATCCCAAATTGAGGAGGTGGGCTTTGAAAGCAAGATTTATGATTTTTTCCCCTTTTCCTCTTTTTGTGAGTGTGTATGTGTATACTTCTGTGTGAGATTTTGTCTGTATAGCTTTGATTCCACCATTTGTCCCAGCGTTCTATCTGTCTGATTTTTTAATTTTTTATTTTCTCTCTTAATAATTTCCTTTTAATAACTTTATTATATTTTACCTTACTTTATTTTATTTTACTTTATCTCCTTTCTTTCTTCCTTCCTTCCCTCCTTCCTTCCTTCCTTCCTCCCTCTCTCCTTTCTTTCTTTCTTTCTAGTTCTACTAATTCTTTCCTTCTACATTTTCTCCCTTTTCTTCTGAGCCGTGTGGATGAAAGGCTCTTGGTGCTACAGCCAGGAGTTAGTGCTGTGTCTCTGAGGTGGGAAAGCCAACTTCAGGATAGTGGTCCACAAGAGACCTCCCAGCTCCACATAATATCAAATGGTGAAAATCTCCAGGAGATCTCCATCTCAACACCAGCACCCAGCTTCACTCAACGATGAGCAAGCTACAGTGCTGGACATCCTATGGCAAACAACTAGCAAGACAGGAACACAACCACACCCATTAGCAGAAAGGCGGCCTCAAATCATAATAAGTCCACAGACACCCCAAAACACACCACCAGACGTGGACCTGCCCACCAGAAAGACAAGATCCACCTTCATCCACCAGAACACAGACACTAGTCCCCTCCACCAGGAAGCCTACACAACCCACTGAACCAACCTTAGCCACTGGGGACAGACGCCAAAAACAACAGGAACTACGAACCTGCAGCCTGCAAATAGGAGACCCCAAACACAGTAAGATAAGCAAAATGAGAAGACAGAGAAGCACACAGCAGATGAAGGAGCAAGATAGAAACACACCAGACCTAACAATGCAGAGGAAATAGGCAGTCTACCTGAAAAAGAATTCAGAATAATGATAGTAAAGATCATCCAAAATCTTGGAAATAGAACGGACAAAATGCAAGAAACATTTAACAAGGAACTAGAAGAACTAAAGATGAAACAAACAAGGATGAACAACACAATAAATGAAATTAAAAATACTCTAGGAGGCATCAATAGCATAATAACTGAGGCAGAAGAACGGATAAGTGACCTGGAAGGTAAAATAGTGGAAATAACTACTGCAGAGCAGAATAAAGAAAAAAGAATGAAAAGAACTGAGGACAGTCTCAGAGACCTCTGGGACAACATTAAACGCACCAACATTCAAGTTATAGGGGTTCCAGAAGAAGAAGAGAAAAAGAAAGGGACTGAGAAAATATTTGAAGAGATTATAGTTGAAAACTTCCCTAATATGGGAAAGGAAATAGTTAATCAAGTCCAGGAAACACAGAGAGTCCCATACAGGATAAATGCAAGGAGAAACATGCCAAGACACATATTAATCAAACTGTCAAAAATAAAATACAAAGAAGACATATTAAAAGCAGCAAGTTAAAAACAACAAATAACACACAGGGGAATCCCCGTAAGGTTAACAGCTGATCTTTCAGCAGAAACTGTGCAAACCACAAGGGACTGGTAGGACATATTTAAAGTGATGAAGGAGAAAAACCAGCAACCAAGATTTCACTACCCAGCAAGGATCTCATTCAGATTTGATGGAGAAATTAAAACCTTTACAGACAAGCAAAAGCTGAGAGAGATCAGCACCACCAAACCAGCTTTACAACAACTGCTAAAGGAACTTCTCTAGGCAAGTAACACAAGAGAAGGAAAAGACCTACAATAATGAACCCAAAACAATTAAGAAAATGGAAATAGGAACATACATATCAATAATTACCTTAAATGTAAATGGACTAAATGCTCCCACCAAAAGACACAGATTGGCTGAATGGATACAAAAACAAGACCCATATATTTGCTGTCTACAAGAGACCCACTTCAAACCTAGAGACACATACAGACTGAAAGTAAGGGTATGGAAAAAGATATTCCATGCAAATGGAAACCAAAAGAAAGCTGGTGTAGCAATTCTCATATCAGACAAAATAGACTTTAAAATAAAGACTATTAGAAGAGACAAAGAAGGACACTACATAATGATCAAGGGATTGATCCAAGAAGAAGATATAACAATTGTAAATATTTATGTACCCAACATAGGAGCACCTCAATACATAAGGCACATACTAACAGACATAAAACGGGAAATCAACAGTAAAACATTCATAGTAGGGGATGTTAATACCGCACTTTCACCAATGGACAGATCATCCAAAATGAAAATAAATAAGGAAAAACAAGCTTTAAATGATATATTAAACAATATGGACTTAATTGATATTTATGGAACATTCCATCCAAAAACAACAGAATACACATTTTTTTCTAGTGCTCATAGAAAATTCTCCTGGATAGATCATACCCTGGGTCACAAATCAAGCCTTGGTAAACTTAAGAAAATTGAAATTGTATCAAGTATCTTTTCCAACCACAATGCTATGAGACTAGATATCAATTACAAGAAAAGATCTGTAAAAAATACAAACACATGGAGGCTAAACAATACACTACTTAATAACAAAGTGATCACTGAAGAGATCAAAGAGGAAATCAAAAAATACCTAGAGACAAATGACAATGGAGACACCACGACCCAAAATCTATGGGATGTAACAAAAGCAGTGCTAAGAGGGAAGTTTATAGCAATAAAATCCTACCTTAAAAAACAGGAAATATCTCGAACAAACAACCTAACCTTGTACCTAAAGCAATTAGAGAAAGAAGAACAAAAAAAACCCCAAATTTAGCAGAAGGGAAGAAATCATAAAGATCAGATCGGAAATAAGTGAAAAAGAAATGAAGGAAACAATAGCAAAGATCAATAAAACTAAAAGCTGGTTCTTTGAGATGATAAACAAAATAGATAAACCATTAACGAGACTCATCAAGAAAAAAAGGGAGAGGATTCAAATCAATAAAATTAGAAATGAAAAAGGAGAAGGAACAACTGACACTGCAGAAATACAAAAGATCATGAGAGATTACTACAAGCAACTCTATGCCAATAAAATGGACAACCTAGAAGAAATGGACACATTCTTAGAAATGCACAACCTGCCAAGACTGAATCAGGAAGAAATAGAAAATATGAACAGACCAATCTCAAGCATTGAAATTGAAACTGTGATTAAAAATCTTCCAACAAACAAAAGCCCAGGATCAGATGGCTTCACAGGCGAATTCTATCAAACATTTAGAGAAGAGCTAACAACTATCCTTCTCAAACTCCCCCAAAATATAGCAGAGGGAGGAACACTCCCAAACTCATTCTACAAGGCCACCATCACCCTGATACCAAAACCAGGATGTCCCAAAGAAAGACAACTACAGGCCAATATCACTGATGAACATAGATGCAAAAATCCTCAACAAAATACTAGCAAACAGAATCCAACAAAACATTAAACAGATCATACACCATGATCAAGTGGTGTTTATTCCAGGAATGCAAGGATTCTTCAATATACGCAAATCAATCAATGTGATACACAATATAAAAAATTGAAGGAGACAACCAAATGGTCATCTCAATAGATGCAGACAAAGCTTTTGACAAAATTCAACAACGATTTATGATAAAAACCTGCAGAAAGTAGGCATAGAGGGAACTTTCCTCAACATAATAAAGGCCATATATGACAAACCCACAGCTAACATCATCCTCAATGGTGAAAAACTGAAGGTATTTCCACTAAGATCAGGAACAAGACAAGATTGCCCACTCTCACCACTCTTATCCAACATACTTTTGGAAGTCTTAGCCCCAACAATCAGAGAAGAAAAGGAAATAAAATGAATCCAAATTAGAAAAGAAGAAGTATGCTGTCAGTATTTGCAGATGACATGATACTATACATAGAGAATCCTGAAAATGCTACCAGAAAACTACTAGAGCTAATCAATGAATTTGGTAAAGTAGCAGGATACAAAATTAATGCACAGAAATCTCTGGCATTCCTATACAGTAATGATGAAATATCTGAAAGTGAAATCAAGAAAACACTCCCTTTTACCACTGCAACAAAAAGAATAAAATATCTAGGAGTAAACCTACCAAAGGAGACAAAAGACCTGTATGCAGAAAATTATAAGACACTGATGAAAGAAATTAAAAATGATACAAATAGATGGAGAGATATACCACGTTCTTGGATTGGAAGAATCAACATTGTGAAAATAACTATACTACCCAAAGCCATCTACAGATTCAATGCAAAGCCTATCAAACTACCACTGGCATTTTTCACAGAGCTAGAACAAAAAATTTCACAATCTGTATGGAAACACGAAAGACCCCGAATAGCTAAATCAATCTTGAGAACAAAAAATGGAGCTGGAGGAATCAGGCTCCCTGACTTCAGACTATACTACAAAGCTACAACAATCAAGACAGTATGGTACTGGCACCAAAACAGAAAGACAGATCAATGGAACAGGATAGAAAGCTCAGTGATAAACCCATGGACATATGGTCACCTTATCTTTGATAACGGAGGCAGATATGTACAGTGGAGAAAGGACAGCGTCTTCAATAAGTGGTGCTGGGAAAACTGAACAGGTACATGTAAAAGTGTAAGATTAGATCACTCCCTAACACCATACACAAAAATAAGCTCAAAATGGATTAAAGACCTAAATGTAAGGCCAGAAACTATCAAACTCTTAGAGGAAAAGATAGGCAGGACACTCTATGGCATAAAGCACAGCACAATCCTTTTTGACACACCTCCTAGAGAAATGGAATTAAAAACAAAAATAAACAAATGGGACCTAATGAAACTTCAAAGCTTTTGCACAGCAAAGGAAACCATAAACAAGACCAAAAGACAACACTTAGAATGGGAGAAAATATTTGCAAATGAAGCAACTTACAAAGGATTAATTTCCAAAACTTATAAGCAGCTCATGCAGCTTAATAACAAAAAAACAAACAACCCAATCCAAAAATGGACAGAACACCTAAATAGACATTTCTCCAAAGAAGATATACGGACTGGCAACAAACACATGAAAGAATGCTCAACATCACTAATCATTAGAGAAATGCAAATTAAAACTACAATGAGATATCATCTCACACCAGTCAGAATGGCTATCATCAAAAAATCTAGAAACAATAAATGCTGGAGAGGGTGTGGAGAAAAGGGAACCCTCTTGCACTGTTGGTGGGAATGTGAATTGATACAGCCACTGTGGAGAACAGTATGGAGGTTCCTTAAAAAACTACAAATAGAACTCCCATATGACCCAGCAATCCCACTACTGGGCGTATACCCTGAGAAAACCATAATTCAAAAATATTCATGTATCAAAATGTTCATTGCAGCTCTATTTACAATAGCCTGGAGATGGAAACAACCTAAGTGCCCATCATCGGATGAATGGATAAAGATGTGGCACATATATACAATGGAATATTACTCAGCCATAAAAGGAAATGAAATTGAGCTATTTGTAATGAGATGGATAGACCTAGAGTCTGTCATACAGAGTGAAGTAAGTCAGAAAGAGAGAGACAAATACCATATGCTAATACATATATATGGAATTTAAGAAAAAAAAATGTCATGAAGAACTTAGGGGTACAACAGGAATAAAGACACAGACCTACTAGAGAATGGACTTGAGGATATGGGGAGGGTGAAGGGTAAGCTGTGACAAAGTGAGAGAGAGGCATGGACATATATACACTACCAAACGTAAGGTAGATAGCTAGTGGGAAACTGCCGCATAGCACAGGGCGATCAGCTCGGTGCTTTGTGACCGCCTGGAGGGGTGGGATAGGGAGGGTGGGAAGGAGGGAGACGCAAGAGGGAAGATATATGGGAACATATGTATATGTATAATTTATTCATTTTGTTGTAATGCACAAGCTAGCACACAACTGTAAAGCAGAAAAAAACCCCAAAAGACTCATATTTCATTTAAGAAATGCAAAGAAAACCCTTTAGTTTATTAAAAATTTAATTTAATTTAATGTTAATAGACATGGTAGAGACAGTTCATAGGATTCTTGATTCATGTTGCCTCTGCTTAATTAAAAATTAGAATTTACCTTTTATGCTAAATCTATAGGGTCTTTCCTGAAGGGTGTCTGAGGCTGAACCATCCCTTGGGATATGGAGAGCACTATTAGATTATTATATTTACATATCATGGGATTTCCAGTTGATAGAAAGTGTGAAGTACTCAATCATAAGTATGACATAGCAACCTGGTTAAGACCAATTATAATATCTGGTTTCCTGGTTAAATACCTAGGAATTGATTACCTAATATAAATGGTAAACAACTAAAACAATCAATGATGATATAAGGTAACTGTATTCTTCCTAAGCTCTTTCAAGTTCTCTCCCATTGTCTCAACTTATACAGATCATCCCAGTGTACAATTCAAGTCTCCCTCATCACAATGCCATCTTACATATTCTGACCCACAGTATTTGTTTTATTCACACTCTAATAATCATGATATTTTACTTTTTTTACTTGGACAATTTATACTGTCATACGCTTATTGAATGTCATCTGAATCTTAGACTTTTCTTGGAAGTAGGTTCACAGCTTTAAGCAAAAGGGACACAAATTCCTGCCCTCAAGGTGTTTGTATTCTAATGGGAGAGACAAACAATAAACAGCATAAGTAAGTAGATTATAGCATATAATAAATGGTGATAAGTGCTATGGAGGAAAATAAACCCTAAAAGACTAGGAAGTGTTCAGAGGGGAACTGCCATTTTTAGTAGGATGGTTACTGAAGGTCTAAAAGAGAAGGTCACATATGAGTAAAGAGAGGAAGTGAGAAGCTAGCTGTGCAGTGCATAGATCAAAAAGTGTTCCAAGAGAGGCAACATCAATTACCTAAACTTTGGGGCAGGATTGTATCTGTCCTGTTCCAAGAAGAACAAGAAGGTTCTGAGCTCTTGTGGCCTAGAAAGAAATGAAGTCAGAGAGCAAAAATAATGTGGACCCTGTAAGGACTAGAGAAGGCAGTTGCCTAAATCTGCATATCAACCATACCCTTGTTTATTTTGTTTTGCCTGAAAACCTGCCATAACTGGTTCCTCCACTCCATCTTTTGTCTTTAGCTGGAGATGGTACTCAAGGTGATCACTTGGGCCATTTTGGGAGTTATTCAGTTTTTCTGGGTACTTCTCACGTATACAAGAGGCCTACATGTTATTAAGCTTTTGTTTTTCTACTGTTCATCTGTCTTTTATTACAGAGGGATCTCAGCCAAGAACTTAGAGGGTAGAGGGGAAAATCATTTTTCCTCCCCTACAATATCAACCCACTTTCCAGATATGGAAACTGAGATGTAAAGCTGTTGAGTAAATGCCCCCAAATTATTTGGTGACTAGGAAGCAGAGAGGGAATTTGAAACCAAACTACCCAATCCTGTGACATTTACACAATAGCCTTCCCACACCTCTACTCACCACCGATGATTGTGGCAAAAATTGACCTTGAAGGGAATAGCACAAAGAGACACTTTCAAGGTATGTTTTCACCAAAGTATAATTATTTTTATGACTAATTCTTCAAAATTTAAACATTTTTTACTATTTCTGACTTCTTGCATCCACCATTCATAAGTTAAATATTTTGCCTTTGCAAGTTTCAGGCTTCCTAAGGGGAAGCTAAGTTTCTATCAGAGAGTTTTAAAATATTAACCATAAGGATATTGCAGATGGAGAGGTATTCTAAAGCAATTAGCTGAGACAAAAAAAAAATCGAAAACCACTAATGAAAACCTTGGGTCATTCAAGTCTATTTTGCCTTAAGGAAATAGTAACAGATTTCTGAATAAATCACTTAGTGAAAGATGACAGGGTCATATTCAAAAGGTTCTGAGCCTTTTGTGTAGTTCATGCCAAATTTGTTTGAAGATTAAGCTCTAATAATAGGTTTCGATCTCTTTGGGCTTTGAACCTCTAATAATCCTTAACTCTTCTCAAATCTTTAAAAGATGGACATCACCTAGCATAGAGCGTAGCATTTAGTAGGCACTCAGTAGATAGCTGTTGACTGAATCAATGAATGAATGACCAAATGAATGATTAGGATCAGAAAATCCCAAACTATACTCAGTCTCCACATGGCGAAGTTTAACATTTGATCTTTGTTAACTTTTTAAAAGAAAAATAAATTGCAATATCAAAAAACTCAGAATTGCCCAACCTTAAAATTCTGCCTTTATGTGTTAATATTACCTATAGAACAGGTAGAATAAAAGCTTTTTGAAGTTAATGGAGAAAAGAATAAAGATTACCCTGGAAGACTGAAGAATGCAGCTGTAGAATGGCAACAACAGCAACAATCATAAAACAGCAATAGTGGGTAGTATTCATTGAGTGCTTTCTATGTGCTGAACATTGCACTAAGTGGATTATCTAATTTGCCTCTTCATAACACCATGTAATATAGTCCTTATAACACTTTGGGGGCACTGGGTCAAATTTCCATTGTTGATGCTAGTTAACTATGCAAGCTTTGGAAAATGGCTAAAACTCTCTGTATTTCTGTTTTCGTTCTGTAAAAAAAATAACAATAATAATAGTATCTACCATGTAGCTGTTTTAAAGATTAAATGTGTTACTAGATGTAAAGTGCTTAGAACTAAGCAATTGCTCTATTCATATTAGCCATTTGTATTTCTCTTTGTAAGAGTAAATAAATTGAGACCTAGTGAAAACAGCTCTTTTGCCCCTCTCCTGTTTGTCCATTTCTGTTCTGTTTCTGTCCTCTAACCTTAAAAGAACATAATTATAGGAGTGAGACCACTAGGCAATTTAACCTAACTCCTGACTTATGCTCTCCTGAATGCACACCATGCCTTGCCTAACCTGTTGACTCTTTTCCTAGATAAAAAGAAGTAAGAGTGAAGAATTAAGCAATTAAAAAATGACCAGCTCTCTATCCACAACAGCTCCCTTAGCAATCCTGCAGGCAGATCACACAGGCAAGATAACATCTGAAGAAAGAGTCAGCCAATCTGCACGCAATGGAGAATGATGTAGAACCCAACCTCCTGCCTCGATGATTCACTGAGATTCTTCCCCATTCTTCCCCTTTAAAAACTGTCACAGCTGAGCAGAATCTTCGGAGGTGCTCTCTGGACACAAGTCCACCTTCTCTCCAGATTGTCAGCTTTTCTGATTAAAGCACCTTTCATTTCTACTGACACCTGCCTCTTGAATTATTGGCTTATGAGCAGTGAGTGGTCAAATCTGGGTTTGGTTACAGGACTACCAAGCCCAATTTTAAAATAATTCCATTTATCAAAAATGAGAGTGGAACAAATAACATGATATCACTTATATGTGGAATCTAAAATATGACACAAATGAGCCTATCTATGAAACAGAAACAAAATCAGGGACATAGAGAACAGACTAGTGGTTGCCAAGAGAGAGGGGGTTGGGGGAGGGATGGAGTGGGAGGCTGGGGTTAGCAGATGTAAGCTTTTATATATAGGATGGATAAACAAGGTCCTACTGTATAACACAGGGAACTATATACAGTATCCTATAAAAAACCATAATGGAAAAGAATATAAAATATATATATATGTGTGTGTGTGTGTGTGTGTGTGTGTGTGTGTGTGTAACTGAATCACTTTGCTGTACAGCAGTAATTAACACTTCAAAAAATAAATTAAAAAATATGAGATTGGGTATAAAGAAAACGCTTACCATGGAGATTAGTACAACTCAAATCAGAGACCCTCAGATATCGACGTCCCCTAGCATTAGCTTTCTTCATTATGCACAGAGAATTAGAAATATACCTATAATATATTCTAAATTTTAAAATTATGGTTCAGACAAAGTAATCACGTTGCCCAGAAATCAACAGCTTATTAAAAGCTAAGCTACCAAGCGTTCCAATTTGGTAATACCAGAGTAATATTAAGTAGGGAATACAAAGAGAAATGAGGAAATTCTGAGAGAGAAATGGTGGCAACCATTAGGGTGTGAACTTATTGCCATCAGCAAGGTAATTCTGGAAGAAAACATATGACCATGGAAGGACAAATACAAACTGAAAATAAGAAGCTTGATCCTCCCTTTTGAAAATAAAGGAAGAAATTTTCCTCCCCGTCTTTTTCTTAGAATATTTGCTTTAAAAACTTCTAAGTACTTTTTCTTGTCTTCGAAGTGTGTATAATTCCTTTTGAAATTATATAGGCCTTTTGTCAACTTTATGAACCAAGAATGTCTTTCTTAAGGTCTTGCTAGCCATCTCTTTAAAATGTAAATGTCAAAGAAGACAGCACCCTATCTCCCACTTTCTGTGGGAGGGTAGGAGGCTAACTTTGGCAGGCACCTTGCTCCAACTAGCAAAATTCCTGTAGTAAAGATGTGAGAAGTTTGTACTTCCTTTGGATAAAGCCAGTTGCTAATAGGAATAGTCACTCCAATTACCAGGTGAATCTAGGAAGAACTATGCTTGACAAATGGTGTGGCCAAATCCTCTTACCTGAGGACTAGTATTGTTTATCTTGAAGAATTTGTATGGAATAGGTTGTATCTGCTTCGCTATATAAAAGAGTGAGATTTCTTTCTGTCTTTGCAATCTCTTAGTAGATTATTTTTAAATGTGCATTATTTTTGGATTTAATGCTTGTTTAATAATAAAGCTGTTTTCTTTTTCTACTACTTTTATGAAGAACTCTCCTGGGTTGGGAGAAAATTTGTTTTTTAATTTTATTTCTCCAGAACTATTTAACTGAGAAAAGTATCTGTTATCAGGATGGCATTTAAATCAGGTGATATAAATAATTCATTTACTACCCATGTTTGGTACAGCAGGAAGACTCTTTAGTTATTAGCCAGGAATTATTTTCAATTTCTTGATTATATATTTGATTTTTATAAAATCTGAAGAAATATACAAAGAGAAAGAGGAAATATATCAAAATAATTTCAAGTAATTAAAAAGCTAAATGAACATTTTTATCATTTCAATTAGGCATCTACCTAAGCATTCTAGATAATTAATATTCTAAAGGTTGAAAAGTATAAATAAATCAATAAACTTATCCTTATGGTGCCAGTTGTCAAATGCTTTATCCATCAGTTAATCAATTCATTCATTGAATATTTTATTTGAATGACTAATGGGTGATAAACATTACTCTGGTCTCTGTATACGAGGCGTTGAAATAAAATAGAATGTTTCTAAAGGACCTGTGGATGTTAACTGTTGAGTGTGGCCAATGCCTCTCAGTTTTACCAGTGTGGCTTGGAATAACTCTGGTCTAAATAGATACAGACTGAATCGAGCATGTGTTTTATTTGACCAACTTCTAAGCACAAACCTCTTGTACAGAGCTGATTTCCTCTATTCCCTCCTCCCTACTTATTCTAGGAGGAATACAACCTTTGATAACACCAAAGACATTCTCTTTTTATTATAAATTAGATCATCAGTACTGATAGAAACAATGTGCTCACTGCTTCAAGCTCATTGTGCTTTCCCATTGATCAGTTTATGCTAGGGATCAACGAGGGTTTTCTCCTTGCTCCCTGACTACCCACCAACAACTTTGAAAAGTAAAACTATCCATTAACATATGAAAGCCAGATCCCAACACCCCCAGAAGCTGGTTTCTCTGGAATAAATCCAGTTTGATAAAAAAATCTATTCCTTTTCTAGCAGAATTAACATTAGATTGCATGGTTTTTAAATTTTGCTTTATCAATTGTTAAGCACTTACCACAAAAAAGAATATATTACTAATTCAATTATTTTTATACATAAACAATATTGTATGTATATAAAAGATTTTCTTGTGCTTGATTTTCTCCTCAGCATAGTTTTTATCTGATCTTTGAGCAGTGATATAGTCATATCAGAGGAATTTTATTATTTATGCTTCAAACATTTTGATCCATCTATCTAAGCTACATGTTTTCTTGTGAATAGCAATTTTATATGTCATAATAACATACTTTTACTAATTATTTTCTACTGAGTCTTGACAGTTCTGTCAGAATATTAACTTTAAAATATATATTTAATTGATAATATCTGGCACATAAGTATAGGATATGAAAACTACTCAATAAAGTGTCATGTCATCTCAATTCAGAATATTAAAAATATTCAGATAGTTATTTCATTTGTTCATTCACTTATTCAATATGTATTTATTGAATCATATATGGGCAAGAAACTCTGGTAGGTACTGCCTATGTTGAAGTTAAGGTGATAAAAAGAAAGGTTAATAGATACCTATATAGTCAGGCTTCCCTATGGAATCAGAAACTTGAGGTGAGAGAAATGTATCTAACCTCTAGTCCTCAATATTTACAGAGGAACTTAGTTATGTCATTTTGTGGCAGTGGTCTGACTCTACAGAACATGTGCACTCAATCAAACCTACAGCAAGCAAATGTGTATTGATTGTAAGACAACTGCTGAGAAGATTTGACTTAATGATCCTAGTGATTTTATTCTCTATTAGTGAAGAATATTTGAGGAATATAATGAATGTGAGATTGCTTTGATACCACAGGAAAGTGAAAGGAGTGTGATGATTCTAAGTGCTACTATCTCCAGAACTGCAGAGCCTGAAATAGTCCCTCATCATAGGAACAACAAGATGTGCTGTGTGGTGGAGTCAGACACACCTTGACACAAACCTCAGTTCCACTCTTTGTTACTAGTAATCCTTATATTATCACTTTTTTTTTTTTTTTTTTTTCGGTACGCGGGCCTCTCACTGTTGTGGCCTCTCCCGTTGCGGAGCACAGGCTCCGGACGCGCAGGCTCAGCGGCCATGGCTCACAGGCCCAGCCGCTCCGCGGCATGTGGGATCCTCCCGGACCGGAGCACGAACCTGTGTTCCCTGCATCGGCAGGCGAACTCTCAACCACTTCGCCACCAGGGAAGCTCTATATTATCACTTTTTCTGTCTGAATGTTCTCATTTGTGAAATAGGTGTTGCTTGTAAAAAAAATACTGGTCTAACATGCGGAAAAACAATTTAAATCATGCCTGAAGTGTCTCCAAGGGATACCAAAATTAATCTCCTTTCATAATGTTAAAAAAGTCACCAAAAAAACCCCAAGAAACAAATATCTTAAGACCCCTTTTCTCTATCTGTCAATATTTTAGAGGGCAGTGCCTCCCAAGGTATGTGCAGGACCCTGGGGAAATACTTTTGTGGGTTCCTGGCAGTATAGATAATTTAATTAATATGTGTAATACAAAACTCATGGGCCTATATGAGATATAACTATACACAAATAAATATTTAGACTAGTGGGTAGAGAAATTAGGACTACATATTTTTTGATCCTTCAATCACTGCATGTGAGGATCCTTCCTTGTATTCAGGCATTTGTTTATGTCTAGAAAGCATTTATTCCTGTTATTTATTGTCAAATGTTTCATTACTAGCTAATTTCATACCTCCCACCGTGAGAAAAAGGTAGCAACACTATTATTACTTGTAATGTCATTGCTTTTGGAACCTGTTAATACTGAAACAATTTAGGCCTTCTTGCCTCTACAATTTCCTAATACCATTCACTTAATGCTGGTTATATCTTCACTCATGATTCTAGATTATCCATCATGATGTCTGAGTGTATTGGCTTCCAGTGACTGCCTCATAGGTTATTCCCATGCTTCAGGTCCTCCAAATGCAAATCTCAGCCAGAGAATGCAGAAATGTGAAGAACATTTCATTTTCTGATCATGTTAAATTTACTATTATAATTTTATAGACTAAACATAGAACACATCTTCCAGTCATGTGTTCTTTTGAAATCTTTAGACAGTAAATAATCACATTTCTAGAATTTGAACTCTTTCAGTGTTGACCATGATCTCCCAAGGGATTTATGTAATAGTTATGACGATGGCATCTTCCAAAGCACTCAACAATGAAACAAATTTTGAAAAGGAGGGCTTTTTCACCTTTTTCAGAATCACAGTGGAAAACTTGTCTATTTTATCATGGCAAGCTTATTGCAGTATGTCACATTGGGACAAATGAAATGCCGTGAAATATGTAGGAGGTAAGGCTAAAATCCCAATCACAGAGCATTTCTTTTAAATACTGTGAGTGATAAATTTGAGCACTTAAGTAACATTAGAGGGAAATACCAGGCAGGTGTCAGGTGATGTGCAGCATTTTCTAGGACTTTTTACCATATAAGGATCCTGAGCTATGGGAATCTGGGACCACATTGATTAATCCAAAATAATTAGCTGAAATAATATATTCCTCTTCAATTAGAGATTAAATCTAAATCCCACGTGGGATGGAATGATTTTCCAAAAAGCAGAAAATGATTTTATTGTTCAGTGAAGCCCTTGCTTATCCATCCTGATTTACTTATACATATTGCTCTCTTGAGGCCCATAGGGACTTTGAGTTTTTGTATCTTCAGCGGATACTGCAGATCATGAATTCGCCAAAGAAATCCTAGATCACTAGGTCTAACCGAATCATCCAGAGAAAGGAAGATGCCTGATATTTAGTGAATGATTATTATATGCCTTGATAAGGAGAGATGATTTTATTTTGTTTATTTCTCAAAAAACATATGGGATAGACATCGTTATTTTCACTGTATTCAATTCCTTCTGCTGAAAGCCATAAATCAGCTATTAATCTTATGAAACAATGTTCAGCATTTACACTGTGGCCACGTTGTCAGGTTCTCACCAGTGGGACATGAGCACAAAGCATGCCTCACTTGTTTAAAGGAAATTGCTTGCATCTTCCTGTCTTTTTCCTTTCCTCTGAGCTGGAACACAGAAGTGTCAGAGATACACAATAGACTCAGAAGACTAGGACAGTGGTGATGAACGGGCAAACCAAACTGAGAAAAAAACAATGATCTTGTGAAGATGACATACCCACCAACCTAAACATACTTAAGTGAAAGGGAAATAAACTTCCATCTCAATTAAACCACTGTATTATTTTCAGTCTTTTTGGTATAGCCACTTGCCCTTTACTGTTCTAATTAATACAAGTGACCTTGTCCCTGGATGGCTTAGATACCTAGCATTGACTTTGAACTTGTGGAATTCTAGTGGGATATGGTGGGTACTTTCTGCTTAGCACTCTTTCTCCATTGACTAAATTACTTGCAATTTCAATGTTATGTCCACAACATGCTGCTGCATCTATTTTTGTTGATTTATAATTAGAATATGGGAAATGTGAGCAAACCTTGCAAATGAAGAGAATTATCACCACAAATTGTTCAAATGTTCTATATTGTTTACAGAAAATCTCACAAAAAAAATTCTGTATTTCTCTGTGTGATTCTACAAATGTTAAGTTTTGAATCACATTGCTTTTGGTTTTTAAGAATCATCCTAGGGACTTCCCTGGCAGTCCAGTGGTTAAGACTTCACCTTCCAATGCAAGGAGTGTGGGTTCAATCCTTGGTCGGGGAGCTAGGATCCCACATGCCCTGTGGCCAAAAAACCAAAATATAAAACAGAAGCAATACTGTAACAAATTCAGTAAAGACTTTGAAAACGGTCCACATTAAAAAAAAATAAAAATAATCATCCTGAATTCGTTCAAGAAATCTGCTTAGCAAGAAGAAATTTTATATGTATTTTACATATTTTACAAATCTACATAATTACATAGATATGAAGTTATGAGAAATGTTTTAGAAGACTTCAGTCTTAAATCTTCAAATAAGCAAAAATACACATACCACATACAGAAAAGAGGAGCATATGTGTGTGTGTGTATATATATATATATATATATATATATATATATATATATATGAATATACAGTTGACCCTTGAGCAACACAGGTTGGAACTCTGTGGGTCCACTTATAAGCGATTTTTTTTCAATGTAAACATTACAGTACTGTGCTACAATATCTGTGGTTGGTTGAACTTGAAGATGTTGAACACCGACCATGGAACTTGATCAAAATGGATTTTGTAGGTTCCTGGAACAAATCCCACAAAGATATTGAGGGATGACTGTATATATACAATTTTTCATAATGGATATCTCATTTCCATCATAAGCATTTCCAGAAACCTACCTAGAAGTGACTTTTGTGCTCTGACCTGGAGGTGAAAATTTTCAACACATACTTGAAATCACCACTTTATTTATTTATTTATTTTTTGCGGTGCTCGGGCCTCTCACTGTTGTGGCCTCTCCCGTTGCGGAGCACAGGCTCCGGACACGCAGGATCAGCGGCCATGGCTCACGGGCCCAGCCGCTCCGCGGCATGTGGGATCTTCCCGGACCGGGGCACGAACCCGCGTTCCCTGCATTGTCAGGCGGACTCTCAACCACTGCACCACCAGGGAAGCCCTGTACTTTTATCTACTGACTAATGGTTACAAATTCCCTTTTAGTTATAACACTCTTTGTAGACTTCTCCTACTAAATCCGTTGCCTGGCAGAAGGACTAGTTACATAATAACAAAATAGAAAGTATGAAGGAATGAGATCAAAGAAAGATAAATTTGCTGTTGATAGTGAAAGTGGGTAGAGTATATGGAACCAGCTGAGGAAAAGCAGATTCGAGTGCTAAGGTTCAATGACAGGCTTTCGTTGCCTAAATAGGCAAGCATAAAAAGCAAATGATATACAAAATCACTAAGAGTGGAAATAAAGAAGGTAAAGGGATGCTCAAATCACATTTTGCCTGCTTCCCAGGGTTTCCATACCACAAGACACCAAGACCTTTGCTCCAGACAAGTATTTTACAAGATATATAGCTGACCTCAGCTCCCTGTATTTATTCTCCTGGAATAATCACTTCTTAAAAAGGAAGGATGATCTTAAGGGAGAGATTATAGCTAAAAAGATTTTGTCCAGGAAATCCAGGAAGGATCACTCTTTATAAGGTTAGGAGTTAATCTCTGCCACGCACCACATCTTATGGGTGGGACAGTTCTAAGGCTGTAACCATTCTCAATTGCTTTGATTTATCTGTACTCCTTGGAAGTTATAAGAAATTTTTCTATTTGAGACTATCTCAGATTTGTTACTACAGATGCGATTTCATTTTCCAGTTTTCCTGATTTAATCTATAGATAAAATGTACCAAGAATAAATAAGGATATGCTAGGAGAGGGTTACACAGATATGAAGTCAAGAGAAATGTTTAGGAAGGCTTCAGTCTTGAATCTTCAAATAAGCAAATGTATACATACTATGGACACAAAAGGTTTCTATTTGTTAAAGTTCCGCAAGAAGAAAAGGGAGGAAAAGAGAAGAGGGGAAGAAAAGTTTGGAATTTTGAGCACTTGCTTGTTGCTATGTACTCTTCACATTGCATTAAATGTATTACCACTGTTCATCCTTTCCTTGTTAAGGATTTTCCTTTTTTTTTTTTTTTTTTGCGGTACGCGTTTCTCTCACCGCTGTGGCCCCTCCCGTTGCGGAGCACAGGCTCCGGACGCGCAAGCCTAGCGGCCACGGCTCACAGACCCAGCCACTCCGCAGCACGTGGGATCTTCCCGGACCAGGGCACGACCCCGTGTCCCCTGAATCGGCAGGCGGACCCTCAACCACTGCGCCACCAGGGGAGCCCCTGGGATTTTCCTTATTTTTGATGACCTTAACAGTTTGGGGCAGTACTGGTCAGATATGTCACAGGATGTACCGCAATTGGAGTTTTTCTCGTGGTTAGACTGTAGTTAAGAATTATGGGGAAGAAGAGCACAGGCAAGGTGTCATTCTCATCACGTGAAAAAAATGGTACATTCTTTCAATATGACATCACTGTTAATGTTCACCTTGATCACTGGTCTAGGTTGGTGGTTGTAAGTTTTCTCCACTGCAAAACTACCCTTTGGCCCCTTTCCATACTATATACTTTTTAGAAGGAAGATGCCACATATAACCTACATTTAAAGAGTGGGGATTTATATTCCCCTTCCTTGAGCACAGTGTATCTACATAAATTATTTGGAATTAATATGAGAGATTTATCCATCTGCCTTCATTTATTGATATACTCAGTGATTCAATTCTGTATGGGTTTGTAGATATTTTATACTCAGGATTATAATTCGATACTGATACTACTTGTTGCTCAAATTATTTATTCCATCTTTGGCCATCTTTGGGAGTTTTTCAGTTGACTTCTCTGTCCCTCTGACTTTACCTCATCAATGTGTTGTGGATTGTGTGTGTGTGTGTGTGTGTGTGTGTGTGTGTGTGTGTGTTAGCACTTCCTTAGTTTCTGGCACTGCAAGATGCCCCAGGATCACTTGTGTAGTCCCTGCCCTAACCCTAAATTCAGCTATTTCTCCAAGGAGTCTTGGTTCCTTTTATTAGAGAAAGGTATTAGGAACCAAGATTTGCGTGCTGTGTGGACTAGTCACTTTCGAAAAATCTAGACTCCCTTCATTCACCAGGGACTGAGAACTTCTGTTCCTATCTATTGTCTCAGATTATTCTGCGCCTGCCCCTCAAATGCTGGTATTTTTTATCCACAATTCCTTCAATTCCCATTATACATGCTATTTGAGTGATTTCATCTATTTTCATGTCTTACACTATACCCTGTACATTGTTGGCTCCCAAACGCCGACCTTTTCCCTCAACTAAATACTCCAACTGCCTGATGAGCATAAATAAAATAATTCCACAGACGCCTCAAGCCAGACGTTCCAAAACTGAATGCACCATCGTTACCTCACCAAATGGGTTATCCTTCTCATAATCTCCATTAATACCATCACTGGCTACCCAGACAGCCTCCGGTCACTAGAATTATCCTAGTCTCTTCTCTCATTCTGCCTCCTACTCAACAATCGAGCCCTGTTCATTTTACCTCATGAAAGACTGTCAGATCCTCTCCCTCTTTTTGATTGCTTCAGCTTCCTTAGCTCCAGCCTAGCTCTAGTCTTTACCAACTGTCACATGCACTACTGACATCTCACTGTCTTCCGTCCTGCCTCCTCAAAACCACCCTCCAACCTGAGATCACAAGGACTTGCTACAAATATTAATCAGACTCTATCATTCCTCTGTTTATCATGTATTACTTATACAATCAGGCAGTTAAAAAGAGGGGGTCTTGTGTTTATGTCATTATTACTGTCGGAGCACTTGGCACAAGTCTGACACACAATAAAAGCACATACAAATAAAATATCTTGACCACACCTATACTCTAAGTTTTTATCAGCACGGTGGTAGGTGCCAGAGCAACAAAAGACTTGAGAAGAGGTCTCTCATGGTCTAGTGAAATGACTGAAAAATGAATTCCAAAAATACACATCAAGAAGGAAAGTGTCATGCTTATCATGACAGAAGAGTGATCTAAGAATCAATATAATAGCACTTTAAGGAAAAACTAATGATCAAAATGTAATGCTGTTTCTTTATGCAGTTTTCCTTAATTTCTGGGTAGCAAGGTTTTGATGTAATACACTCATTTTTTGAGGCTACAGACAATTTGCTACTACTAATAAGGAACTGAAATATGTGAATGATTTGCAAGTTTGATCAATTAAATTTTCTAACATATCCATAAAACAGGGTCTGTTTGACTCATGTCTACGGCAGTGCACTTTCTTGAGAGGAGGATTAAAGTTGTGCCTGCTGTTAGCAACCTGGCAACTCTGGGGAGTGCTGCAAGCATTTGAACAGCCCTCTCCCTGCTCTGACAGAAAATCAAAGAGGTAAGAACTGCTACTCTATGTACCAGCAAAACAGAGCTGCCGCTGAGGTCTTTAAGACGCTGAACTGCTTTCACCAACAACATCAGGCCAATTCCACATGATGGATCCCTTACATCTGTCCCTGAAGGATCACTCACTCACCCCAAATATTCATTCAACAAGCATTTATTCCAGTTCTGTGCAAAGCACGTGACTAACAGAATTCCAATTCTGGCAGCCACTTCCAATATCATTCTGTTTAAAGGTGGACATTCATGTACAACCCAAGTGTATTTTCCATTAGTGAGTATGATTTATGCCTTAGCAAGTATTTAAATAACTAATGAAGTCTGTGAGCACGCACACCAGAGGTTTAAAGAATACAGAAATAATGTCATAGATTAATTCCAGTATACCGCAGACATCATCACTCAGCTTACTGCCAACTAGTATATAGGTTTATTTTTTATTCTATCCATCAATATTGTGTGTGACACAGTTAGGATATATAGTACTCATCTGCTCTCAATGACTTTAGAATCTGATTAGAAAGATAAGACTCTGTTTCTCTCTCTCTCCCTCTCTTTCATATACACACACATACCATCACACACAAGGACACATATTGTTAAGCAAGGAGGTAAATAAAACAATGCAGTATATATCCAAAATGAGTGGTACACAGAAAATAATTTTTTTTTTTACTATTTTTGCAGAGTGTGAAAATGTCTGAGTGGATTTTCAACAAATTTCAAGAGTATGTTTGGGATTTTAAGTGCAGGCTATGTGGCATTGATAGAATTCACTTAGGAGTGATTTGGGGGCAACTGAAAGAAATTGCAATAATGCCTAGAGTACCTGAAATGTAGTCCAAGAGGCCCATGTGGATGGATGCTATCTGCAGCAGACCTGCTGTACTGTTGAGACAATTCGGACTGAGAACACACTGTTTTTAAACGTGAGACAGGAATTAGAAGTCATGAGGGCAGGTGTTTCACTTCATAGGCATTGGCTTGTAATTGAGCTGCATCGTACATAGGGAACTCTATGAGGCATACTCCAAAGTAAAGATCAACAGATTTACTTATAACTGTGGGTTATGAATTTCCAAACAATACTGTGGAAGTCAGCCATTCAGTAAGTGTAATGGATTCAGAAAAAAAAAAAAAAAAAAAAAAAAAAAAAAAAAATTGCTGTTTGCTTATATGATAAGAGGGCAGCATTAGAATGTGATTTTAATTGAATTTGAACCTTTTAAAAATATCTATATTTTGGATTAAACAGACAAGGAATAAAGCTTCTTAAGACAAGGAAAGAGATACTGGGAAATAACCTGTTTTAAGGGTTGACTTCCAACCTAGACTATTCTGTTCGGTTATTATGCTGATGCATTTGTGATGGCTTAGCCCAGACGTCAGTTCATTTCACCTCCCAAATTCCCAAATGTCAATCAAGCAGTTCCTTAAAATTTACTCATCAGTGAATTTTGCTGTTTAAAAAGGGGGATATGTTCCTTTTCATAGTATAACTTCTAAATATACAATTCAGCAAACTTCAGTTTCACTGAAAGATCATGTTACCCATTCCTTTTCAAAATCACACTGGATCCATATCTCCAACACTCTTTTTTTTTCAAATCAAACAAAACAAAATTAAAAACCTTATTTTAGTCACTCTTCTTCCCCTCAGGCAGGAATTTTCTTTCTGTACTTTAGAGGCTTTCCTAACTACACAGAAACTAACCTCTTTTTGCTACGTTTCCTTTCTGGGCAACCATTCAATCAGTTTTATTTTTCAGTTCACATCAGTTAGGGAGTCTTCCTTTGCATATAAGGAGAATATTTTACATTCTTCTGCCAAGGTGTTCCTCTTAAGTGTGTGTATGAAAATTACATGTGTGTGTATGAAATTAGTTTTGGCTGCTATGTATTACAAATATCTAAAAGCCAAAACCGAATTACAGCTTTACAGTAGTTCTCATTTAGAAGAGCACAAAAAATGCTTACTTGTGTTCATTGTTTTGTAATGTCCTTATGGCTCTGATTCGAGAATAAGGTATGTAAAAAATGGTGTCCGCATAATTTATGTCCTTGATTTTACCAACTTTTTATATCTGACTAATTTTTAGCATCATAATGCAAATACTATAGAAAGTATGATAGATTATAAATATTAGCCTACTAAAATATAGAAATTTTGTTTAAAGTTTCTACATAGACATTATAACGTGTAACAGTTGAATTACAAAATCTGTGTTATTTTTCAATGATTGGATTAAAAATGTGACTTTTCTGACTAAAAAGATTTTTTTTATAAGACAGTTTTATTATTTCTTCATAAAGCAGGAATGTTTATAATTATCCTTTTATATCCATATATTTTACCTTATATATGTTGACAATTAGTTTCTGCTGATGGGGTGGAAATATTTTTCTCTTTTGATAAATGAGCATCATATTTGAAAATGGTATATATATCTACTTGTTTTATAGAATTATGTGAACCGCTATATTCTAATTACAATGTTAGTCACCATCAATAATTATATACTCTAACGAATATGCTTCTTTAACATGCCAATATTATTACTGTTTGCAAATATTCTAAGTTCAGTCTTTCCTTAGCATGTACATTCTTCTTTTTTAGAGAAATTTCATTTAAGAGCTATTTATGAAACCTACTGGTTTTAAGTTGGTTTTATACTACTACTTGCAGCTTATTTTATTTACTTATTTTTGCGGTACGCAGGCCTCTCACTGTTGTGGCCTCTCCCGTTGCGGAGCACAGGCTCCGGATGCGCAGGCTCCGCGACCACGGCTCATGGGCCCAGCCGCTCCGCGGCATGTGGGATCTTCCCGGACCAGGGCACGAACCCGCGTCCCCTGCATCGGCAGGCGGACTCTCAACCACTGCGCCACCAGGGAAGCCTTGCAGCTTACATTTAAACTGACTATTGGTATCATTATAAACTCAAAGAATATGCTGCCTATTTGAAGAGATGCAGAGATAGGCAGTGGTAAAGAAAGGAATACATGAATAGCAATGTAGTTCACTATAACTTATATCCCACTTTGGGAATTCAGCAGGAACAAAGTAATGAGCATTTATAACAAGACACAAAAACTTACACGTATCTCATCATTATTTTACATTTACAGGAAAAAAATTCTTAATTTTTTCTAACAATTAGTCACATTAGAAATTTCCTATCATTTTTTTTTCTTTTGATAAATAATCTACCTTACCAGAGTTTTCATTTTTAATTAACTTGTGATTATCCTTGGTAATGGGAAATTATATAAAACAGAGAGAAAATATATTGGTAAACTTCAAATATCCATTTTTATTCACCTTTCTTATTTCATATTTGACTCAAAAAATGCTTTTAGCAATTTTATTGAATTTACAAAAAAATTACTCAAATTTTCTGCAACTTTCAGACCATTTGGTTATTGAATAAACAAACATTAGTGCTACTATTGCAGTTCCTGTGCTACACACCAATAAATATAGTTTAAAATTCTAAAAGACACAGCATCCCTGTTCTTTTATTTCTCTCAGTATCTGGTAACAGATTTGTATATCTGCAAACACTATGGTTGCCTTAATAATACCTAGTCTCTTCTTTGTTAACAAACCCTGATTTTCTTAAAGTGCTAATTAAACATAGTCACTTTCCTGGCTTTCCTTACCTTTTTGCCTTTAGACCTTCTCTCCTTCCTTCTGACTAGAAGGCAGATATGATGCCTGTAGTAGAAGCAGTCATTTTGGTACCAGGATAAAAAAAGCCACAGGCTCAGCATAGCATAAACGAGCCATAGAAGACATTGGGTGCTTCAGGACTTCTTGAGACAATGCCCCAGCCCTGGAAAACTGGGGTGTTAAAGTACAGTGTGAGGGAGAATTGGCAGCATTCACACCTGTAAATCATTCTTGCTGCCATTAACTGAATCCAGGTACAAAAATAACTTCCTTATTGATGGAGATTCTGAAAGTTGGGTAGAATATTAAGTTTTCTTAGGTGTTATCTCTTTTAATTTGGCACAAACATTCATTAAGACACTTAAGTGTTAATTTTGGTTGCTGAATATATAGTCAAAGTCAAAGAAATCTTTATAGTTTGTCTTCATGTTAAAACCAAAACGTATGATATATCAGATTATGCCACCTGCAAAGTTCTGCAAGTTAAGTTAATTTTCTGGTAAGAAAGCCTTAGTTTGGGTGTATTTAATAACTCTCTTCTTATTCTAATTGGGTAATGTTGGTAAATTTAAATGAAATTTAATTTCTCTAAAATGTGTTTGAAGATATTTTCACTGCCTGCCTCCACCACTTTCCGAGAAAGATAGTACAGGCCTTGTTATTCATGCCAGCTTTGGTACTGTTTCAATTATCTCATGGTTCAGGGAGTTGTTGGGTTTTAAATGGATACTCCCGCTATGGGAAATGGCTGCTGTTTTTCACCATATTTTCTCTTATCATCCACAGATAATTAGTTCTGCCTGACAAAGCACATCACAAGGGACAACTCCATGGCTTTCATAAGCATCTCAGCAGTATCTTCCTTATGGCTAATTCTTCCTGAACCTGTTTAAAACTGCTTCACTCTAATTATTATTCCTCATCACTTGTCCACACTCTAAACATAGGCGGTATTAACAATATATGTAGCAGATATCTGCATGTCATCTTTTTAATGCTCCTAGATATTTGTATAGAAGGAAATTGGGGCATTAAAAAAACAAGCCTATTCCTCTGACACTTAGCATCTATACTCATACACCACCACTAGAGCCCTGAATAGATCATTAATGCATCTTAAATTCCTAAATATATTATGTCCTCCCACGCTTTACATAAACTGATTTAACATGAAAGATAACAAATAGTCTCTCTCATTTACAACACAGTATGTTCCCCTACATATGAACCTGCAAGTTGTGAACTTTCAAAACTGTGAACTTGTGTTCGCATGTCCAATAAAGTAAGGTGTGAGTGAAATTGCAGCTTACCCTCCCTCTCCTATTGCTGACGATCTTTCAGGTCTACCATCTCCCATCTCCTCTCCCTCCTCCAGTCAGTAACTCTTCTTATCTGTTCACTCAATGCCAGCCCCTTTGCTCCCTTGTTTTACTTTGCTTTTTAACTTAGACTTCTGAAAATTTAGTCCCTCTGATGTCTCCAGGTATTTCCTTTGGAGGCTCATCCATTCAAAGAGCTTCTGATCTCAAAATCCATGGCAATTACCCTCAAGACTGAAGAAACAACTGGAAAATTTAGGCTATAAAAAGCACATTTTTCTTATTACCCAGTGAGTAGTTCCATTTGTGTAGCTTGCTGTCACTTCTAGCATAGTATGTCCCGAAATTAATTAATAAATTTTTCCTTCACTAGTCCCAACACCAGCTTACCCCCCTGCCTTTTTTTTTTTAACCATGATACCTCTGTTCTTCCAGTAAATAGGTGGCATCAGATTATCTTTTCTCTTTTCTTCTCAATTGTCCAAAATCTGGTAGTGAAACAGTACTTAAAACATTGACCAACTTAAACTGGCTTTGCCTCCTTAAATAAGTTGTTGATTAATCAAACCTTGAGTTATTTTATGGAGACCACACTGCACATTTTCCAAACCTGGATTGGTCCCGTAACCAAGAAACTTCAATCTATAGAACTCAGTTAGAAATGTTGCCACCAGAGCCCCCCTTACAAAGTGGTCTTTCAATATGGAAAATCTGGCTTCCAGCAGCCCAAGTAGCTTGATTACTGATTTGAGGTCACCAATCAGCTTCTGCCCTAGCCCCTTAAATTTTGCCCTGAACCCTGGATCCAGGAGACAGATTTGAGAGCCTTGCCGCATGTCTCTTCGAAATAAAGCTCACTCTTTGGGCTTCCCTGGTGGCTCAGTGGTTGAGAATCCACCTATCAATGCAAGGGACACGGGTTCGACACCTGGTCCGGGAAGATCCCACATGCTGCAGACCAACTAAGCCTGTGCGCCACAACCACTGAGCCTGTGCTCTAGGGCCTGCGTGCCACAGCTACTGAAGCCCGCTTGCCTAGAGCCCGTGCTCCGCAACAAGAGAAGCCGCCATAATGAGAAGCCCACGCACCGCAAGGAAGAGCAGCACCCGCTCGCCGCAACTAGAGAAAAGCCTGCACACAGCAACGAAGACCCAACGCAGCCAAAAAAAAAAAAAAAAAAGCTCACTCTTTTCTCAAAAGCTGGAGCCATAGTAGTGGCTTCTATGTGAGTCTGGCAGTGAGCCTTTGCTCTGTAATAGTAGCAAAGTAATCTCAACTCACTTCTAAACACCTCTCTAGTGACATTCTTTCCACACTTGTTGGTTCCCAAACTCAGGAGCTTCCTGGATGAAATTCAAAACTCCTGCACTCCCACCCTCAGAACACAAAGGGCCAGTAGAGTCCAAAGAAAACCGGGAATTTACATGCGAGGCTTGTTTTGGGGTGTCTGCAAGACTAGTAGACATCTGCACCTGCACACCAGAATCTTAAATGTTTATATAGAGGCTTTAATGGAGTTCACTCATGTATACAGTACAGATTGTTCTCTCAAGGCTTCCTCCTTGAAAAGGCTTTTGATGTGTGAACAGTGGGTGGAAAGTACATTACAAAGGGGGGACGGGGGTGAGAAGCCTCCAGCTTGTGGGTCACCTCGTGGTCACGTACCCTTGAAGACCTCCTCCAACAACTCTGGTGAGGTTTTTCTCTCAAGCATGGAGAGCAGTAACAAACCCTTTTGCAGCTGTGATGTTCAGATTACACAGTTCTCACCAATGAGATATTTTTAGAATCTTTCCAGTGCTTTTCTTCATATCATTTGCTTCAGTACAAAATCACTTCTCTCCCTTGAACACTTAGCAACATTTTCCTCTCTTGACCACTCCTGCTTTCTTGAAACTCTCTTAGCTTCCATTGCATTCTGACAGTTCCTTTGTGGTATGCGGGCCTCTCACTGTTGTGGCCTCTTCTGTTGCAGAGCACAGGCTCCGGACGTGCAGGCCCAGTGGCCATGGCTCATGGGCCTAGCCGCTCCGCAGCATGTGGGATCTTCACGGACCAGAGCACGAACCCGTGTCCCCTGAATCGGCAGGCGGACTCTCAACCACTGCACCACCAAGGAAGTCCTCCTTTTCATTCTTAAATGTTGGGAGCTTGTTCAGAGCTGGAAGTAACACTGTCTGAGTGTGAATTCTGGCTCTGCAGAATGGTGTGTAACCATGGGTAAATCATATCACCTCTCAGTGTATCTATGCCATATGGTCATTATAACTTCAACTGATTTTATCCGTATTTATTAGCTCTGGTTAGATCACTCTCCTGAGCTCCAGATAAATATTTCCAATTATGCAATGGAGATTTTCACTTGGATTTTTCACAGACATCTTCCTCCCTCCACTCTTTATTCTCTCCTCCCTCACCTGTCCTCACCTGCCTTCTCTGTACTTCCTCCTACCTTTTAAAACGCCAGATTATCCTATAAGCTCTAGCTTGTCTGTAACCATATGTAGGAGATAAGATTAAGTGCTGAGAGAGAAGAGAACAGAGAAGATGTAAAGAAAAATGAACCAAAGACAGAAAGAGATAGAAAGAGATCAAGCACAGGCAGAATTTGTAAACGGTCATACAGCAGCAATTGGAGATCCTTCATCTAGAGGAATGCACTAGGCATGGTAACTTGCTTCTTCTATCTTTGTCTTCCCAGCATCGAGCACAGTGTAGAGAGCGTTGCATGTCTCAAATAATGTTCACTTCCATGAATGAAAGAAGCTCATGGATGAGCAAATAAATAAATGGTGGTACCCATGCCTCTGAAAAATTTTGCTCCCTGGCATTTTATTACCTTCTGATCGCAAATCAGCAGCATCTACAAAAGCAATCTAGTCTTGGGTAATTACTACTAGAAATAAAAGTTTCATAATGTTATTGAATGGCTATTTGGAACAAGCATCTTGCACTGTCAAAAGGATAATGATAAGTAGTCTCATTCAATAAGCACATGGACTTGGATACTTCTGGGAATGCTTTTAAGCTCAATATCCTGGCAGATCCCTAAGAACGCAGGTCTGTTCAACATGAGAGCTGTTTTTTGTTTGGGCTGCAGATTGAAATAATTGTCCCTAAAAAGGTTCAGGCCCTTGTTGATCTTTTTTGGTTTTTCCCCTTGGCAGGATTCTGGATCTTCATACAATGCAGAGCCAAACTATTCAGCACCTTTTTGAAAGCAAAAAAGTTGAACCTATATATGGGAATCTGCCCTTCATCACACCACTTTGGAGAAGTGGCTTGCTTCTCCACCTCAGTGAAATATACATATCAGGCCCTGGATTCTAACAGAGAATATCATTTCTGCTGCCTGAACACCTGGTATCTAAAGCATATAGATATCCATTCAGCAACAGCCTGTATCAGCACTTTAGGCACTTGTCAAAGAATTCAACCATGATTTGACTATAATCTAGTACTTGGGAAATGCTTGCTTGAAAATCTGATATTAAGAATGTGTAGGGAGCACATTAACTGTCCATGACTCTACATTCTCAAAAGAACACAGAATCCTGCAGAAATGCTTTCATCAAGGTAAAAATTAATGTTAGGTCCTTAATTTTTATAGGACAATATAAAATATTTATTTGAAAATGATTCTGTATTTATTACAAGAGAATCATTGCAAAGATATACGGAATAAAATCCTTTGAGATCTCAGCATTAGGGTAAAGTTAATCCTTCCTGGTGAATTTGTGTATTTCCTTGATCAGTCAATGAGAACAAAGGTACAGAGAGAAATGTAATCCCTTATTAAAGAAACTGATGCCAGGTACCTGGTACATTGGTTTCTCTGCAACTTTTGTAGATATTTTGTTTTATCAAACAAAATCATGCTTGTTAAAAAATTGAAAAAGAATGAAATAGGATCAATAAACAAATATTTTATTGAATTTAAATTGAATTTTATTGAATTTATTGAATTTATTGAATTTTAGTCTGATTTGAGAATCTTTACGTACGACATGCTTTGATTCCATCTTAGTTAAATTTGACTCTTGAATAAAGAAATCCAAGTCTGAATTTTTGAATATCTTTTATGATCCATATTGTAAGTGTTTCCGGGAGAAGATAACTGAAGCATGTGTTTCTTTGTACATTTTCACAGTCATGTTAACAAAGTTTCAGCTCTGAGATTATTCCGTCAGATTTTCCCCATTATGCATCCCCAACCTTGCTTGAATAGGTTGAAAAATAATTCTACATATTGCTGGATAACTGCAAATAGTCACATACTTTAGTGTACCAAAGGAGCATTTCTCTAACACAGAATAAATTTATTTCATAATAACAAATGAATGTTTTTATAATTATTATTTAAATTGTACATGGCTTGTAGTATATGAGTAAGGAAATTGTGTAAGTTTTAATAGTCTATCTACCTCCCTAATCTGTTTATCTACTTAAATGTTATACTTGTCAATTCATTGTCATAGCCACTGGATTTTGTGGTTGATGATGATAAAAATACATTATATATAACATTTAAATTAGCATATAATTATGAGGTATTATATTTCAGGACTCTAATTAATGTCTTTTTCCTGAATAGAAGAGATTCTAGCTTTATTGGTAACTATACTCAATTCTAGGAACACCTCATCAAACAACAGAGCAGGTTGCTGGAACAAAATTAGGAGATGCATTTCTTTTTGACAAAATTATATCTATCAAATCTCTCCTCCTCTGCAAAACGGAATGTAATCTAAATGGGGAATTTAGATTTAAATTTCCTATCTTTGTTTTCTCTTTGTAAACTTTCATTTAGTGTACTATAATATTTTGATAATGGCCTTTTCAATTAATTGTGCCTCCAGTAAATGAAGAATGTTTTTTGATTTATTCTTATAAGTTTTAAAACATGTTATATCTTTGGTTGTACAAATAACAAAAAATTACAGACTGTTTGTAAAAAAAATAAGTATCAAGTTTAAATATTACATTTTGTTTGGAATTTATACATTTTTTTTTAATCTCCTGGGCTTTGAATACAGTTGATTTAGAGACTACTAATAGAACATTCTGTTTAAGTTTTTTTTTTTTAATTAGTTACCAATTCTTCTTGAAAACAAGCAAAAAATGATGTGTGTCAAATTTTAATGAAATCTTTTTATAGTTATGTGACAATAGAGAAAAGCCTTATGTTTGATTTTCTGTAATTTGTATAGACAAATGCATCTGAAATTGGCACTCATGCAAGAACATGTGACTACTTATAATGAACGGTGAGCTACTTTCCTGTGATGTGAAGCTTAACTGGAATGTTTGTCTATTTATAAGTTTGTAGTTTGAAATATTCATATTCTGCCCAGTGGCCTACTAGTTGTTCATTATACTTTTATTTGGAAAGCCTGTGTTTGATCCTTGTTATTCTTTTCTCTGGAGTTTTAGATGAATAAAATAACAAATAATTTACTACCAGAAGCCAAACAGACAAGGGCTGTGATCTTTTCAGATCTTACCATGTTTGACCTCTCTCTACACTGAGGAGGGAGATATCCATAAGGGAAAAAAGAAATCTGGGGAATACAGATATACAGATATCACATTCATAATTGACTATTCCCTAAAATCATTTTTTTTACCAAATGTCTACTAGCACATTAGCTAGTACCAAAGATTTCTATTAATTAAATAAAGTAAAAATCGAGGAATTAATGTATTACTATGTCCTATCCCCTCCCCACATACACACTCTGAATATGTATAGGAAGATAAAAGAGGTCCAAGTTCTGAGATGATAGAAAAAAGGGAGTAGAGAATATCAGAGGAAATTAAGAATATAAAACAGAATAATTATATAAAAACAACATATTGTTTCAATGAGACCAAAAATACAGATAATACAGATCTATACATGCCACAAATTAGAGTTAATTATTTCCTATTATTTCCTATAATCATATTTTAACCAAACGTCTATTCACACATTTGTTAGTACAAAAAATGTTCATGAGCAAATACTGATTATTTAAGTGTCCAAATCTGGAGTAAGAGGCTTACAGTGTATGTTGTCACATCATTTGTCAGCATAAAATTATTTTATTATACTTATCTGGCTTGTGAAAACTCTTCATCTCATTTCTAGAAAATTTTGTTTTCAAATGTAAACTTTATGTTAATAGAAATAAATAACTTAATAAATTTCATAGAAATTAAAAGTCCCTCTTATTGACAGGAGCTGGTTAATAATAACCAACAAATCTCATGCTTCCATCTCTTGAATGCTATAATCCTTAAACAAAGAACAAATGAATAACCCTTACCTCAAAGAAAAACAAGTACAGTTTAATTAAATTAATATTGATACTTAAAATCCAGATCATCTCTAAGCCACATGTTTTAAAAATTACAAGTAAACAAAGATTAAAAAGTCAACAGGAGAATCATACCTATAGCTATACAACTATATCACTGTACATAAAGGAGCTACTTCATAACTCTGAATTTAAGATCTTGTGGACAGACAATAAAATGTCCATTTTTTACTCATACATCTTCAAGATTTTTCTCTTTAGGCAAAACTATTTTTCCAATGAAACCATATTGTCTTCTGTTGCCAGTCTGGGTCATAGGATAAATCAATCTCTTGATTTTTAAACACAGATGAAGATAGCTCTTTCTGGTTTTCTCTCTCTTTTTAAACATGTTACTTCCTCCAGTATACAGTTTTGTTAACCTCAGCAAGACTGTTTTCTAGAATTTTCAGGCAACATTTAATTTCACCAAAGAAACATATTGTAAAGTCTGCAATATTTTTCTAGTGTACTTTTTGTCACATGTCTTTTAGGACTCTTCTGTGTGATCCAAATCTGTCCAGTGTTTGCACTTGTCTTACATTTCTCATGTATTTTGGGGAGAGATTTTCCAGGTCCCCCAACCAATGCTCTTGGTCTCACAATTTCCCTTCCTCCCTCCTTATCTCCTCTGTCCTTGCTTCCTCTCATCCTTTCTTTCTATTCATTCCCCTCCCCATCCCTCTTTCTCCTCTGTATTCTCCTCCCCTCCTGCCCTCCACGCACTAACACTTTGTCAATTTCTTACCTGTAGTGATAGCACTTTGTCATTAAAGTTACTTTTCCCATTGCTAGAAAAGTAATGAAAGCTCCTCTGATCCATTTTTTTAGTCCAGTGTCCCTGAGCAGAGTCATTTAGAATCTCAGTTTCAATTATGTAGATTTTAAGACAGTACATATGACAAGCAACTAAAATATAGTAAACAGTTATTAAATGACACATATTTTCCCTTTATGATGTTTCTCACTTGTATTTTGTTTTGTTTTGCATAAATTCCCCTTCTTTTTTGTTCCCTTCAGGCTCCCTGTATGCTTATATTATATTAATACATAATAGAGTGTTTTAAAATTAACTTAATATTTTAAACCTTTAGTACCTTTTCAGAGGCACATTCTTGGCTGTAGGATTACCACATTTTCATCTTTAACTCTTCAAATCTAAAGAGATATCATGGATAAATTCATAGCTTCTAAACTTAAAAACTGATATATTTTATATCCTCTTTAGAATGCATGATTGTCACATCAGTAATCAATGAATAACAACAAATGGTGCAGAACACTGAACATGTCATGTGCTGCTCTTTTTCCTCTCTGTGCCTAAAGTGTATTTATCAGGAAGCTCATCAGGGCTTTCTTGTGTACACACTGTCACTTTTGCTGGAGGTCACTTTATCACAGAACTACACTCAATCTGTTTAATGCAAAATAAACACATTCAAAGTAAGAATATTAATTGACACATTAATTTGTTTTAAATTAATTTTCTTAGCATATTTTATTAATTTTATATGGAAATAGTTATGAGTGTACATAAATCATAAGAAATTTTGATATGTATTTTTCTACATATCTGATTTTTTTGGATTCCACAAAATATGTGAAGAATAAAATATATATTAAAAATTAAATTACACAGAAATTTTGATAGTTCTTTCTTCTTTATTTTACTCATGCCATATACACTGCTACTGTTTATTTTCATATCTTCTAATCACTTTCTTTGATAATATGTACAAATTATTTGATGAGTTTTGGTATTTGCAGTTCCTCCAATAGAAGTACTGGAAAAAGTAAAGGAAACCATTCAAACTTGAAAGAGACACATAAGTGAAGTATGTTCATAGGCAGGGATTGGAAATACAATGGAAAAAATAGTAAAATTAATCAAAAATTAAAATCAGTTAATTATGAAAAAATTATCAAGCAAAACAGAAGAAAATGATTTGAGGGCATTGGATGTAAAAGTGTGCATTGAATCCATGATATTGTAGCACATAATTTCTAAGTGTATATTCATATGCAAAATATATGTATGCATATATGATTCATGTATTTCAATATTTTCTAATGGAAAAACATTGAGATTATATAGCATAGATTTCAAAGTAGATTTTTCCTTAATCATCATTATTTGTCTGTCTTATTGTAAATTTAGTATACTTTTTAGTATACTTTTCAATTATGAATCTTCCATAGCTTACTTCAGAATGGATATAAAAGGGCCAGTTCACAATTGCAACTTTGCTTTAAAGTCTCTATCATTAACTCCTGAGGATGTGACCAGGAAGTTCATGACCATATTTTTTGTACAGATCTTTGCTAAAGAAAAAGTTAACCCCTTCATCTCTGCTATTGAGGAAATTTCATTTCCTTCTCCATGTGTTTTATGGAATCAAAAAAGTGTATGAAAATATGTGTGCTGCTAACTTGGGAATAATATAGCCAAATCAATTCCCACAAATTTATTTTAGATCTACTTAATTAATTAGAATATCATGCATTTATTAATTGGCATCAGTAGCAGTATTTGAGAATATTTAGTATCTTTCATGTATTTTTTGGAAATACTTTATTCTAGCTCTAAAACCAGATAAAAATGTAGTTCAATTCTACCTCTAATACTAACAATGGAATGCTTGACAAATTACTTAAATCCTCTGACTTTATTTTCCTAATCTGTAAAATGAGTATAATAGAATCAATGTCATACAGCAGTAACAAGAACTAAATGGGAGGCTATGCTCAGTATATACTAGTTTCCTTGTTCTAACTTTGTTTACTCTTGGTTTTAATATGGTGATGCAACTTAAAAGATAAAAATGGCACACTGGAAATAAAATAAATGGAATATTTTGAGCACCTTACTGTCATTACATAAGTAATGGGAAAAGGCAGGGAGGATATTGATGTCTCCCTTTTTCTTCAGCAGAATTGCATTTAACATAAAGGGGAGTCATTTTATTGAATAATAAAAGCCTGACAATCACTGTGATTGGCTGACAGCCATTACTGCAGTGTAATTCTAAACAGCTTGTTTTTCAAAGTTCTTGAATAACTCTTTAAAACCCAGGCACTGCCCAAGCTAGTTGAAGGGTTCAAAATTCATTTTTAAAGTGGAGTTTCTCAGTACTGCTGTAAAATAATGCATTAAACAGTATTTTCTTATTAAGTGATTAGAATCAAATATTTTTTGACATGGGAGGAAAATTTTGGAAAATTTAGCAAACAAAGGGTTTTATGGTAGGGAAGAATTAATTCATGACTCAGAGAAGAAAAAGACCACATTTGGAGAGATCTTTTTTTTTTTTTTTTAAAGAAGCCCAATGTATTTTACAAATGAAAAACACAATATTTGATCTATACTATCCAGCTTAAAATCCTGTCATTTCTGAATGGAACTCAATAAGCCTTCCAAAATTACCAGATCCACTTTGATGCATTCATCTTTCTCAGTCAGTATTTCTAATCAGCAAATCTCACCTTAAAGTATGTATAATAAGTGGGTATAGAGTTGGCAATTCACCAAAATAAATATTTAATGATATTTTAATGGTTATTTAAAAACTCTTATTGTCCTATTCTTTTATTTAAATTGGGATTAATACTTTATTTGGTCAATGAATGCTGAACCAGAATGCTTGAGAAATATCTTTGCTGTTGAAGCTCTCTATAGTGGATGTGTACTTAATTTTCAGAATTGTCCAGGCTAGATCATGTCTGGTAGAGGCATTTTATATTAAATGTCAACATTGGAAACATTGAGATAAAGATCAGGGGCAGAAATCTGTGAACTGCAGAACTGTGTCAATTGCTCATTCTCAAACATAGCGATGCTAATTAATTCCACACAACCCAGATTCAAAGCAGCACAGGGAAACCGTCCTGATATTAGTATTGCACAAAAATGAAGAAAAATAGATGTGTTCAAGCTCCCAGAAAACTGATTCTTTAACAGGAAGCAATAGAAGAATCCTACTGCATCCAGCGATTGGCTGATGGAATCTTTGTTCAAGCGATAGGCATCCTAACCAGATGCTAGGTGGAGTAATCCTTCTCTCACCCTCACCTTCACAATCCACAGCTCAGCCACCTGGGCTCTCGCGGGCTGCGCCGCCGCCTCACTCCCGGTGCACGTCTCCCCCTCTCGACCGCCAAGTGCTCACTCTCTCCCAGGGAGCATTTACACAATGGACTCACTTGTTTCCCTGGCACCTCTCCTTTGACTTCCAGCTCAGCCCACAACTTGGGGAACAGTCTGGCAGGAGCCTCTTGCCACGGATCAGGGACCTTCCAGAGGAGCTTGGAAGCACGCGCGCACACGCAGACAAAACAAACAATGCCTGGTCCAAGAATGAATAAATTAACGACCCCCCCACCCCCGCGCATCGCTTTGAAACCTGAAGAAAGAAACCCTGGACCAGGTTGCCTAAATGAGAGATTTTGTTTTGTCTTTCAAACTGCAAACATTCCTGTCTGACGACGGCAAAAGAGATGCTGTGGGTTCTGTTGGCAATAAAGATTGCCGGTGGCTTTGCCCGTGACAACGCCCCCCGTAGCGCGCTGAGCCAGGTTCCCTGAGAACCGCGAGGGGGAAGCGCAGATCTAGGGGGAGGAAATGGCAGAGGCCAAGGCAGTTTAGGAGGGATGAGAAACTGGAAATCGGGGGGGAGGGGGGGAATGACTGAGTGCAGTAGGGCTTTAACAGTGAAACTTCGGGAGAGAAAGGGATGGGATCTCTCCCCAGGTAACTACGCTGAGATGAAAAATAGATGAATACACAAGGAAGTGGCAAGCAACAACAAGTTTGAGGTGAGCAGCAAGTTGTTCACTTCCCCCCAGGCGTTTGATCAGCATCCCCCGAGCTGCCCCAGAACACGCGCTCCCCATCGGAGGCGGCGACCGCGGCAGCAGCCTCAGCAGCAGCAGCAGCAACAGCAGCAGTACCAGCGGCAGCTGCGCGCCTCCAGCCCAGCCCCGCTCGGCTCCCCCTCTCGCCGGCGCCCTGCCTGTCTTGCGTGTGCGTGTGCGTGTGCTCAGCCACAGCGTGAGGGGCACCTGCTCGTCTGGGCTCACAGCGGAGGAAGCCTCGCCGGGAGCTGCAGCTGCTGCCGCCCCTGGTGCTGCCTCTCGCAGGCGCCGGGCTCCCCGCCGCCGCCGCCGCCGCCGCCTGGTCTGCTGGAGTTGGGCTCCGTGGGGCTTCCCCTCTCGCAGCCTCGGTCCTTCCCGGCTGCCTGCAAGTCAGCCTGGCTGCGAGTCACGTGTCAGTGCCTGAGGCAGAGACTGAGAGAAAAAAACGCGCTTCATTCCTTCTTCCACCGCCATACTGTATTTTATCCTAAATCTCATTTTTATTCCAACATTTTACTCCCTCTCGGTGAGTACCTTCTCAGTGGCATTCTTGTCCTATTCTTTTTTTTTGGTCCCCCCTTTTTTTTTTTTTCTTCTTCTTTTTTTTTCCCACTTCTTTGATTACTGTTTATATTTGGGAAAGCTGGAGGAGCATGGTTTTGAGCCTTTTCCTGAATCCAAGTTTTTCTAGCATGCAATGGTTCTGTAGACAAGGCGCTGTGTCTGGGAGTCCGCGGCGACTATGCCCGCTGGGAGCGACTCCCAAGTCCAGCAAGATATGCAACTGGTTTGAAGGAAAAAGCGATGTGAAGTATGGTGCCTATTTTTTTTTCTTTGTAAAAATAAAAAGCATGTTTCTAACTCTTTTTTTGGCATACTCTTTTGCTGATAAGATTTTTGTATAGGTGGGATTTTACGACAGTGTTTATAAGTTTGTGGTTTTGCAATACTGGTACAAACCACTGAGCAAAGACATGAATTTTCTATTTTTGTGCCCTTTTTGGAAGCCGGGGAGAACAAATTCGTTTTTTTCCCTACTGTTTTTGATACCCATTGATAACATGAAACTTTTCTTGCAGCTGGTTACTGGGATTATTTTTAAGCGAATACTTTTTTCCTCCTTTAAATTAACTATGACTTTTGCACATCTGACTTTTTTAAAAAACCGAGATAATCTTATGAAAGATATCCTGATATCTATATCTATATTATCCTTTCTTCCTCCCTCTCCCCTCCCCGTAAATCAATTTTCAAATGATGGCAGTGGAAGGTTTTTCTGGAAAAAAAAAAAAAAAAATGAAGTGCGGTTTGGTTTCCTTGTCAACGGAGGATGAAGTGAACAGCTGAGCAGCTCGCAGAGAGCAGGTACTTGGTCCCCTTGGAGGCGTTTCCCGGGTTTGCAATGGCAACACTGGTCCTGGCAAAGAAATCTGTGTGTGTGTATGTGTGTGTGTGTGTTTTGTGTGTTTGTGCGCGTGTGTGCGCGCTCGCGGCTCCGGGCAGCCCGGGGTGGGGAAAGCCGTGCAGGGAGCTAGGGGAAGCCAAAGTCAGTCCCCGGCCTCGGGCTGGTTTTTGGATGTGCGCAAAATACCGTCCCTCCCTCGGCTGCGCCCAGGTCGTCTCCGCAGCGGGCGGCGTCGTGCACCCCGGGCGTCGCCGGCCGGGGACGCGGCAGCCGGCGGGCCCTGTAAGTTCACCGAGGGCCACTTGCAGAGCAGGAGGGTCGAGGGTCGAGGATGCGCTTCGGGCCGGCCGGGGCGGCCCCTACGTGCGCGCGGGAGACTGGGGGAGAGAAGCGGCAGGGGCGGCATCTTCCGAAGGGGCTGGCTTCTAGCCACGGGGCCCGGGAGCTCGAGACCTTTCCAGATCCCTGAGGATAGCAGCGGCCCCCGCAAGCTCAACTCCCGCGCCTCCTGTTTGCATCGAGTAAACAACGCAGTAGGTCTTTCCCAGCCTGTTTTGCCGGTTCCAAAGGGTTTGGCTTTTTAGCGGTGCCGTCTTTGGATTTTTTCTTTCCCTGTTGTGTTGATTTAGTTTTAAGTGCCTGGCACCTTCCAGGGTGGGGGGAGATAGTTACTTTCTGTGATGGTCAGTTGCGTTTAATGTTGAGGACGAAACTGTTAGTTTGCATGAATGAGACTACACCCATAAGGTTGAGTGTTAAAGGGACAATGTGTTTTCCCTCTTTTTAACCACTTCATGGTGGTGACAAAGGTTTTTTTTCCCGGAGAACCGGCCACAGGACAGGACTAGGGGTTGGTGATGGTGGTAATAGATTTCGGTGTGTTGATAGCATTGCACAGTACTCAGTGCTGAATGTGTTCTATAGAGTTTATGGTATTTTATGATTGTCCTGTGACATTTCCAGTGTAATCTGGTACTACTTTTTGGAGATGTACCACAGTTGGTAATAAAAAGCCTTTTCTGTATTTAACACAGTGACAGAATCTGCTGGAAAACTTGTTGGCCAAATAAATTTTGTGTTGTCTAGAGACCATTATTTAAATGATTTGATTCTGAAGCTTTGTATAATTCGGATTCTGTTAAAATAAATATAAGGCAAGTGAAATAACTTTTACTTCTCAGATTAAGTTTTCTTGTAGGTTATAAAACTAGGCATAAAAACTAAATCCAATATACAAAAGGGCCCATAACAAACATGTTAATAACATACACTATGGATTTTCAAGCAAATATTTAAGTCTGCAAGCTCAGTTGGTGGAATGAAGTTTTATGCCTGTATTTCTTTACTCTTTGTGGTGAAAGAGGAGTGCAAGTGATCATTTATCTGCAGAAGATTAAAATTTATTGCAATATTTAGAAAGCTATATATTTCTAAATTCACAATGTACTCTCTCATTTCAGAGGTCTTCGGAAGTAGCAGTGTGAGTTACTTTTGTACCCAGGGTAGCTTTTCTCTGTTTAGAAAGTCCTGTTACATGTATACACCAGACTTGATATCCTGAAGGGCATAGTTCAAAGATTTGACACAAATATTATGTAACGCAGCTGTAAATTTTGATTTTATTGCTGTGGTGAGCACTCTACTAAAATGCAGTCTTTCGTATGATTTAAACGGCCAGCAAAAACATTTAAAAAGCCCCTTGTGATGTTCTGTGTTTTTTAAATCATTTTTATCATAATAATTTTGTAAGTAGATATGCTCATTTATTTAAAAATGCAAGACAATGCATGTGAATAATATTTCTTTGTAGGGTGTATGCACTGTAAGTCATTTAGTTCTTTTAGAAGAGAGAAGACAGTGAGTGAGAAAGAAAATCTTGAGTAATAATACCAGAATTTTCATTAAGAGGAGCACTTGCTTCCCTAAGATGGAGGTAATTGTGTCTTAAGATTGGTGTCTTAAGAATGTAGACGGTACTGTGTGATGTTTCCAAATGAGATTAAAACCATAATGGGGTGGAAGAAGATGTTCATAGGATTTCAAGTGGGAATAGATATTTAGTTGTGCAAGTATTCTGTAAATAAAGATCATGTTAAGAACCTTTAGTCATAGTAGGTTTTCATGGAATATTGATTGTCCATTATATTACATACTTATGTTAAATTTCTATTACATTGAAAATTTGAAATTTCCTCCTCCATGAATTATATTGGAAATTCCACAACTCTTTAAAAAACTGGTCACCTGGTCTGTGAGTGTTTTGGTTTAAATCTTTGAATGTGGTATCCTAGAATTAGCACCGCCTACTGTTTTCTCATGGAAAAATAATATTGTTCTTAAATTCAGTAAGCAACCCACCCTGATTCTGATGAACTTAATCATGCAAACTACTTTTTACTGCTTACTGAGAGGAAATAAAAAATGTTTCGCTGGGAGAGAGGGTTTGGGATGAAGGTAGAGGATGAGGGAAAGAAGACACATAAGATTAAATTGGCTTCTGGACCACTAACTGACCTTAAGTATTTTATTATCTGAATGCAACAAAGAAATAGTCACAAATTTTAAACAACCTGCTGAATTTGCTAGAACTTTTCTAGGGGATGCCAAAATTTGGACATTTTGAAAAATCCTGTATTACTGAATTAACTTTACATTTTTTGTCCCAGTCTTGAACATTGTAGAGAAAAAAAAACCCTACCTGGGGTTCTGTCTTGAGTGTGTGGTCTGTCCAAGAATTTTTAAATGGAGAAATTTTAATCATTAAAAGTAAACATTTAATTATTTCTTATTTTTATCCTTACATGATTATAAGCAAGCAAGTAGCACACTGATTTTTTTCTTAGTGTGCATCAAGCAGCCACACTGTGGCGGTGTTAGATATAAGGGGGAAAAGTTTCAAACACATATTTTATAAAGGCACTCAATTACAAAAGATATGTTGCCTTTTTAAAAAAAAGATAGTTTATTTTCTCTAATTTTTATGAAAGGCTAGTGGTTAAAAGAGCTACCAAATTTGTGCAAAACAATGATGCTATCAGAATGTGAAAATAATGGAATAGAAAAAGAATGCACATACATTTGATATACAAAAGAATTATATTTTCCTATTTAGAAAAATCGCATGCTATATGAATAATTGTTTCTTAACTAAAACAGTCATTTTTTTAAAGCAGCTAGCAAGAAGTGTGTGGAAAAGCTCCTCTATCTGTTACATTCTTGAAAGCATTTGACTAAAGCAAATGCTTTGCTTACTGTTTACAGATATTGTAAGCACTAATTATACAGTGCATCAAATCAAATAAAACTCTACACTGGAAGTAGAAGAGAAGTGAAGTGGGTATTTAGAATTGTTTATATGCTAAAAAGGAAATTGAAAATATTTTACTTACAATTTAATTAATTTATTCTCCTCTCTGACTTTTCAAAATTTTATTTTTAAATGATGATTAGCTGTGACTTTAAAAAATACAGCTATTTTCTTCACTTCTTTTATCACATTGCCATTAAGAAAATTTTATTTTGTGTATGAAAAACTGAGGTAATGTTGAAAATGTATTCTTCAAGTTGTTTATGGAGCTCCGAAAGAAATTAAAAATTAATTTAAAAAATTCCTTACTGGTCTGAAGTTGCTGTTATTATTTTCTAATTGTTTCATTATTATTATCATTTGCTACTTCTAGTGACATGCATAAATACCTTTAAAATCCTATTTTCATAATTCGGTGTGACGTTTTAATAAACTTCGGTAATTGACAGTGGCAACAAACTTTCACATTAGTGACAATGAGGGCAATTACTTTTACTACATCATGACTTTGAGAACAATAATTATTAAATAAAATTTAAGTAATAGTTTGATTTCTGAATGTACCAGAAACTAATTACATATTTAGGAAGTCTTACATAAATGTCTGTCATCACTCTTCTTTTTATTATTAAGTTTTGACATGTAGAATACATATATATAACCCAGCTATTGCCAACTTTTAGTAGTTCTGCTTTTTCCTGTAGCTTTTTAGATTTTCAAGAAAATATTGGGGATTTTTTTTGTTGTTTTGTTAGACTCTTGTTAAATAACAAACTTACATTGTGGAAAATTGATTTTGTGCTTTTCTAATTCTCCCATAAAATTAAAGGTTTTTAATTTATGTATGATGCAGTTATTATGGGACTGCATTCTGGAAAATATAGAGGTGTTGATTTCCTTTTTCTTTCCATTCCTAGGCATAGAGAGGGCAGTGGGAGAACTTCAGTTAGTGTTTAGGATAAATGTCTTCTGGACTGTCCTTGGAGACTCCGCAGCTGGGGTCAGGACTGCAAGATTTATTTCTTGGGCTGTGTATAAATCTAAATGGAGAGGAGAATTTTAGCGGAGATCATAGGAACGTTATCCTGCTTTTCTGAAAGATGCAATGGAATGTCTCAATATACACCTTCATATTAAAGAAAAACTAGAGATTTTACTTGCATCAATATGTTTCATAAAATTACATATGACTCATCCATCTATCTATATATATTTTTCTTGCTTGGAATAATGTAGTTGAATATTTTGTTTAAACATCAGCGGTGGAAATTAATTGCATTTGTACCTAATCCATGTATTTAGAGAAAATATTTATACACATTTTGGTAGCCATATGCTAAATTATAACTGGAGCAACATATTTTTGAGTCAGTTTGGAAATTGTTAACAGGCTGGAGTAGGGAAAGGCTACTTTTTCATTAAATCAAGAAGAAAGGGAAAGAAAAATAAGACTACATTTATTGATGTGTCAGATACATGCACTTCGATGTGTCCTTCCCCTCCATGACTGATACCATCATTTTTATATTTTTGGGGAAACTGAAACTTGGAGAGATATGTAATTTGCTCAAGGCTCCATAGGTAGTAGAGGGACAAATGATAGGAATGTCTGAATTGACACCATGTGTCTCTCCCTCTGTACAGGGATGCTCCATTTGTAGAGATGAAATGTTGTTTGTTTCCTTTTACCTAGCATAAAACAACTGCTATATATGTATTCTTGGTACATTATTTAAAATGACTGTATTTTGGTAAGTTTTACTACTGAGTGCTGCGGCCAGAAATAACAGAAAATGGCACCATTTACACAGAGACTCTTTACTGGTGCTGAAAGGGCCTTCAAGTGACCATGCCATCACACAGCTCTCCAGGACCATAGGATTTTCTGAACAGACCCAATACGTGGACATTTGTAAGAAGCCACTCATGCTCTGTGGTCAGGACAGAATAGATGGTTCTGTGTCTATGGTGGCTTTGATGAGGTTGTGGGAAAAGCACTGCACAAATATTTAGTACAAAATGCAGTCTCTACTCTTGAAGTTTTTGCAGTGTGACGTGGAAAGTTATTCTTTTGTAAAGGAAAACTGAACAGCCAATTCTTTCATAACACAGTAAATCTATAAATATGGGTGTCTCTTCTGTCTACCAACATCTCACTATCAATATCATCTCCACCTCAGAATTTCACTGTTACACATATTTGTATGTGACATTTTTCAAGCTCATTTTATCTGTTTGTTAAAAACATAAAACACATATAACTGCAAGATGTTATTTTAGGATGCTGTTCTTAATTGCCTCTTCAGATGTGTGAAAAAGGATTTTATTATTAAAGAGTTTCCTTGGAACTTGAAAATAATATTTTTCAGTAAAGAATGGGAAATATAAACTATAGTAGAGGCAGTGTGAATGAACGTGATGCAATGGATTTCAAAGATGATGGTCAATCTGCAAGTCCATAAAATCAGTGAATTTGGAGGCCAAGGTGGAGGGACTATCAAATGCTGCTTTTGAGTTTGGGAATCTGGATATCTTGAAAACCAGGAGTATAAAACAAAACAGGAGAAAATAAAAATATCTAGAAGAGGGCCTGGTTTGGTTGGGGGTGGGAGAATGGTTCAGTTTTGGACATATCACTAACATGAAGTTCTAATATTAACCTGGATAAAATGTCCAATATGCAATTGAAATTCAGATCTAGAGCTGGAAACACACTGAAAACTAGAGAAAGATGTTACAAAATTACCTACATTAAAACTTTAGGAGGCAGACATTTGGGAAACACCTGCATTTTTCTGAGTGGATGTAAAGGGATCTGGTTAAAGGCAGAGAAAGAGAAAAAGGAGGATAGCCACTGAAGCTTAGGAGGAGTGTGTGTGTGTGTGTGTGTGTGTGTGTGTGTGTGTGTGTGTGTGTATAGAGAGACGAGTGTTGTTCAGCAAGGCTGATGTTGTATAGGCTTGAAGGAAGGTGAGACCTGAGAAAAAGGTCCTTGAATCTGTGATTAAAATCTATTAATTTTAAGAAGAAACTAAATGAATGAGACATATTAGACTTAAATAAGTGAAAAAACATTCCATGATTCTGGATATGGTGTGACAGCATCATAAAGAGATCAGTTCTCAAGATTGTATGTGTCACATTCTTGTGTGTGTGTGTGTGTGTGTGTGTGTGTGTGTGTGTGTACATGCATTTGAGCATGTAACATGACTAAATAGGAAGGCCAGTAAGAAGATTTTCTGGAACTAGGTAAATTGATTTTAAATTAAATATAGAAGAAATAGAAAAAGCAAGAATAGCTAGGGTAACTCAGAAAAAGAAGGGCAAAGGGGGCTATCAGATATTAAAATATACTGTACATATTTTAAAAATAGATTTACTAACTCTGTCTCCTTACTTCCAAGCAATGTTTCTTCAGCAGCAATGAGCACATCTAGTGCACAAATTATGGTTTCTAAATACCATTTCCCACTCAAGGGGACCAAACTTTCTGGAGAATTTGCTGATTTTAAGTCCGGGCAGAAAAAGTATAAGATGAGCCTGGGATCTCTCATTGTGCCAGGAAGTAAGGAAATGACCCCAGACAAATAAGGTTGTATAAACCTTATTTGTAAACTGTAACTGTAAATAGGAACTAGCTTGAAGAGCCTCCCAGTTGCCAAATTCAGATAAATTTGAATATCAGTCGTTGTTGGTTCCCAATGTCAGGTGAAATTAGAAACTGGCCCCTGTACAGGGAGGGCAAAGAGAGACTGTAGAAAGAGGCAGACTACTCCAACTTGGTAAGTGGCAGTTTTAATAATCAGGACAACTTATGTACAAGGCTTTTCTTAGGTGGCTGCAAGGCAAATCGATTTCTACATCCACGCACCAGGATCTTAAAAGTTTATTCAGATTTCCCCCACTCTCTGAAAGTGGAACGTTGCCGTGAAACCTTTTATAAGCCGAACTGGTGTAAAGAGAAGAAGCAATTACCCTAGGACACATCTTGCTAATAGATGCACAAAATAAATCAGGATAAAGCACAGATGCTCCAAACACAATTAAAGGTACAGGGGCTTGCTGCTGAGATGCTGAGTGTAATTCCTGCAATGGGAACTTGGCGGTGCCACTCTCAATGCTCTGGTGTGTGCTGTCTCTATGAGGCTCGATGCAAAATAATGAATGCTATTTTCGCTTCTTGATTTTATTCATAAAACGAAAATCCTCTTTGGATTTCTTTCAGTTAGTGAAAATGGGTACTAATGCAGGTCTTTAGTAATTGTGAAGTGGGGGAATCCCTGTATAGAAGCCTTGATGGGGTTCAGTCACGTAACCAGTCCAGATGTTCTTAACCACACATTGCTTTCTCAAGACTGAGTCCTGGAAGTGCCTAAATATACATTCCAAGTGTTAGTGGAAGAGGGTCTGGAGACCCCTCCTCCCGTGGGCCTCGGTTGTTGGTAAGGACGCAAAGAAGAATTTGAGGTCTTAACTGTTGCAAGAGAGTTTATTGAAAATACAGAGAGAACAGAGAGAACACTTCAAGAGAGAGGCGGGCCAGGCCAAGGAAGGCAGTGGCCCGGGAGGGCTGGGGTATAGAGTTTTTAAGGCAAGGTTGTTGATTGACAGTTTTGATTGACAGCTGCAGGTTATATAACAAGAGGCTCTGCTGCGCATGTCCTTCCCATAATTCAGTCTGTTATAATCAGATGTATGTATTCGTAGAATATTTATGAACATTTAATGAACCTAATGGCCGCCAAAGTTTATCTATGGACATGATAGCGTGAGGTGTGTACATGGGCCAGAGTGCGGAAGGTCCCTCCAGTCGGCCAGTGGGGGATCTTTCTGGTCCCCTGACTGTTTTGGAGTACTGATGGGGGCATGTTTGGGGCCGGGTTGGCAGATTGTTTGGCAGGATTAGGCAGCTATGGGGCGCACCACTTCTTGTTGCTCAGGGCTAGCTTCCTGCCTAACACAAGGACAGGGGAGGGGGTAGGAAGCCTCTGATTGTTCGGATCCTACTCTAGGGTCAACCAGTGGTCACATCCTCTCAGTGACCTCCTCCAACAAGAGTGACTGTAACAGACTGTAAAACACTGAATAAAGCCCATGAGTCCATCCTGATACTCTAAATTTAAAAAAATATTAATAAATCGATTCTGAAAATAATATAAATTGAAATAAATGGTTGGCTTGCTTATTAGGAGGAACTCTTGTTTAGTTGATGAAGGACAGCTCTTCTTTACAAAATATGTAAGTGTAAGAAATGCTAGAATTAGCTGTTTGTAATTCACATTGAAATAAATGATTCAAGCAAGAATCATCCACAGGTGCTAAAACCATTAGTTACAAATATTTTGGGGAATAACGTGTTCTCCTTGTGCTCAAGGATTACTTTTTTTTTTTTTTCACTTCTGTGGCCTCTCCCGTTGTGGAGCACAGGCTCCAGACGTGCATGCTGAGCGGCCATGGCTCACGGACCCAGCTGCTCCGTGGCATGTGGGATCTTCCCGGACCGGGACATGAACCCGTGTCCCCTGAATCGGCAGGCGGACTCTCAACCACTGCACCACCAGGGAAGCCCAAGGATTACTTCTTAATTGCATCTGGCATTTACCTTAAAGAGCTGAGTGATCAAACCTGGTGTCACTAATAGCCTGAGGTCATGAGCCTCTTGATGGATGCAGTATGAAGTCTTCAGTGCCATTTGTGAAATATTGTTGCCAGAACGTTTTAAGCTGAATCTAAAACCTATTTAGGCTTAACTTCCAATTTACAGAAAAATACAGGGAAAGTGGAAGCTGTTAAACTGAACCATGAGGAAATAATCATACAAATTCACAGGGTTTAGTATTTTTCATGAAGATACCAGACATGTGGCCTAGTCTCTTCAAAAGGCATTATCACTGTGGGGAGACTTTTCTAGATTAAAAGAGACTAAAGACAACCAAATGCAGAGTTTGGAGCTTTATTTGATCTTAGTTTTTTTAAAAAGGCTATAAAAAAGATCAAATTTTGGTAGAATTGGGAAAATTTGCACATGGGCTAGGTTATAAGTGATATTAGGAGATGCATGCTGAATTAGTTAGGGATAAATGCCATGATGTTTGCAACCTAATTTCATATAAGTCATGGTAAAGTGTGTGTCTGTAAATCAAATCATTTGTTAATAATTTTTGAATCCAGGGAGTGATTATTCAGATTTTATTGTATTATTCTTTCAAATTATCTGTTTGTTTGAATATTTTCAGTAAAAGTGTTGAAAAGTCTGTTAGTTGTCATTGAGAAAAAATGTGCATATTAGAGTTAAATACAAGCAGAAATCCAGTTGTCCATGTTTAAGGTCACATGGGCTCTTTGAAGATATGAAGACAAGAAGTAAGTTCAGTTAAGTGTTAATTGTAGAAATGAAACATTATTCAAGGGAGTAATATTATTGGAGGAGAGATGTATTTTTAAGCCATAATAAAGGATCTATGGATGTGTATTTATTTTTTTCAGGATGGAACCCCCTTAGCAAGAAGAGATAGAGGTATTGGGGGAGGAAAGTAATTTTCAGGAGCAAGTTTCAGAATGTTCTAAGAAGGTTGGTATGATCAGTAGTAGCACAAGAAGAGGCTGGTCACATCTTAGAAGAGGAAGGGAATTGTATCAGTTTGTTAGTTAACTAAATTCATTATTTATTCAGCCCTGTACTGGAGGATGGGGACTCAGTGGTCAATAAGATTAGTTAAGGACCCTGCCTGCAGGGAGTTTGCCATCTAATGATTAGTTTTCTCAGGTAAACTCAAGGTGGTAGGTTGAGATTAACTAGCATAGGGATAGAAATTTAGCAGAGAATATGCAAGAGGTCTATACAAAGAGTCTACAGCCATAAGGAGGAAGTTGGCAAAATTAACCATTTGTTTTCACTAGCTGACACAATTGCATCACTCTCTCTAGCAACACAACATGTAATTTGAATGAGTCAACAAACAATTGATTTTTCCTTGATTAGGAGATTAGCAAGGCACGCATAACGTAAAGCAAAGAGCTGGGCTTTCTAGGTGTAGTAGGTATTTTATTGCAGACTGACCATAAATCTGGGCTGGGGAAGGAGGCAAGGGCAGCTACAGAAGATGAATCGACTAAGAACAGAGCAGATTTGGGAGCCTGAAGGTCAAAATGAAAAGTAATAGTAGGTTCACTGTTTTTAATAGGATAAGAGAGGTGTAAGGATGGATGGTTTTGATCAGAGGAGAATATTGTATTTTGAGATTTTGAAAGTGGAGCACAGTCAAATGATGACACAGTTCAGAGTTTGGGAAGGCATGCAGCTAACTGAGGCAGTTGCTGCTGATGTTGAGAAGTTGAGAGTGTTGTGAGGAGAAGCCGAGTGCTGAAGGGGTCACTTTTAACACCTTTTAAAAATTCATAAGAGGATGACAGGGAAAAAAGTGAAAAGGAAAACTTTGAAACGTGCTAAAAGTGTCAATGACATTCTTGGAAGTTTATGATCAACTGATGCCATAAAGGAATTTTTTTTCTTTTGTGACTGATGGGATTTTAGTCCTTTCTTTTGGAACATTATAAGAGCTGTAGATATATATATATATATATATATATATATATATATATATACACACATATATAGTATGCATATATAGTATGCATATATAGTATATATATGTATATATATACATATATATGTATATATAGTATGTGTATGTCTATCTTGTTTGTGTTTGATTAGAATTATTAGGTAATACAGAAATAAATTCTGCAATGATACTGCAACCCAAAGTTGAGTGTTATAAGAACATAACTGATCAAAACCAAAAATATAGAATACTGCAGTTCAGTACTTTCTAAATAGAGCAATAAATGACTCATATTTAAAAGAACATTATAGAGTATCTGTTATATATTTTGGAGTTCAGTTCAAACTCCTTTTTTAAATCAGACGTCCAGTTGGCAGGTAGATAGACAGTAGCACTTGCTACTGCCAGTTCTGTTGCTGCACTGCTACTGCTTCATTCCATTTATAGATCATCCCTCCTGGATCAGACTGATTGCTAAGTGCTTAGTCATGTTGTGCCTCATCTTTGTAACACCCTGAAGGAATTTATTATTACCCTAGATGGTAATATCAGGAGGAAATTGAGGATCAAACAAGTGACTTGTCAAATGTCCCACTGCTGTCAAATGGCTGAGTAAAGACTTGAACCCAAGACTTTTTGGCTTCACAACTTGAGTTACACCACTGTGCCTTATTTAAAAGGTGAAGAAAAAGGGATACTTTGATGTGTACATCAATAGGTCAGTGACATTTGTGTAACAAAATAGACATACTCACAACAGCTCCCTACGTACAGAAGATTTAAAAACACACAATGCTTTCAGTTGGAACTGTGCTGCTATATATGTTCCAGTTCTGTTTTCTCAGAGTCTTCCGTAGTGTTTCTGCTCTGGGCATAATTGGTGAGATTTTGAACACTTGTTCGTTCATTCAGCCAATATTTGTTGGGAATCTACCAAATCTAAGTCACTGTGTTTTAGGAGATTTAAAGTTTAGAAACAAGACCAGGCACTGGGCCTACCCTCATGAACTGACCATCTACTTGGGGAAGGAAATGGTACATGTGAAAAGTGGCAATGCATGAAGTTATCAGAATTAAACAAAGTAACAGTGATTACTTATGGTTATTTAGGTCATTAAGACCCTTGAAAATTTTGGAATGCAATGCTTCTCCCTCTTCTCCAATGACTTCGCAAGGTCCTAAGGTTGGGAGATTTGACAGTACTCTCTTGACATTGTTATCCAAAGTCAGGAACATATGGGAGCATACAGGGGAAATGTGTAGCAGGAAAAGTGTTATAAAAGGGCCAAGGAAGAGGACAAAAGCAACACAAGATTTAGAGAGGGCTATCTGGAAAGAAAATTGGGAGGTGACAGGAATGATAGATTTGTGAGGCAAAAAAGAGGCCAGCAAAAAATTAATATGTGTGACTTTGTATTCATGCACATTTTATGCCCTAAAATAGAGTCCAGTGTTTGGCAAAATGAATTTTATTTTGGAATATGTTGAGATTATTTAATATTTCAAATAAAAATATCTTATCGGAAACAAATATTATAAAAACTATAAAATGAGTTCAGAAATATCTATGCTTTTTGCTCTTCCAGATAGACAATATAGTTTTAGTAATAATTTAGATTACTGAACCAATAAAATATGAGAACATTTTGTTGTATTTAATTTCTGAACCCATACCATCATGTTTGCAGTCTTTTTATTTCAGAATTACTAGATCTTCCTTTCCTGTTCCAGACCTCTCTCCTGACATTGTTGCAGTTCTAGAAAGGAAAAATGAAGAAGAAAAAAAAAAGGGTAGGAGAGGGAGGAGGGGAGATAGAGAAAGAATGCATATAAACTTTCATTATAACTCTGTGTGTTATTACTGCCTACAGGTTGTACCTCTATATTTTTACGTATCCCTGATCAATATCAATTTTTACTTAAATCAAGTTACTCTGCTTTGTCTTCATCTATTATTTACTTTACAAAAATGTCATCTCACCATACTGTGCTCCCCAAAGTACCACTGTGACATTTTGCTTTTTTATAATATTTGGTGAATTCTTAAATGTATCTTTTTTGTGTATACCATATGTTCAACTACTGTCACAAATTTCTTCACAAAGAAAGATTATGTGAGTATTTCCAAAATCATTTCCAAAAATAATTTACTCTTAAAACATAATTTTAGTAAGCAAAAAGAGTATTCACTATTATTAGGTTTAAAAAATAATATATAATTGCTATTTAAATTCTTACTATGGACTAGGCAAAAAAAAACATGCCTAGGTCTCTGAGGTTCCTTATTTCTGTTCCTATTTTATAGATAATAGACTGGGGAATGGAAAATCAATGAGATTAAGTTACTTGCCCAAGGTGACAGAGCTAGTAAGTAGCAGAGCCAAAACTTCAGCCCAGGTCAGTCTGATGAGAGGCTCTGAATTCTAACCCACTAGGTTACTGTCATCTCATAATATATGCTGTGTTACCTAGGATTTTATTATTTACAAATATGACCCTTTGTCTTAGTCTGTTAGGGTTGCTATAATTATACCATAGACCAGGTGACTTACAAAGAACAGAAACTTTTTCTCACAGTGCTACAGGCTGGGAAGTCCAAGATCAAGATACTGGCAGATTCAGTGTCTAATGAGTCTTTCTGGTTCATAGACAGCTGTTTTCATGTTTCATCCTCACTTGACAGAAGAGGTGAGGGAGGAGCTCTCTGGGGTCCCTTTTATATTGGCACTGATATCATTTATAAAGTCTCCACCCTGTGACATAATCACTTCCCAAAGGCCTCACATCCTAATTCTCTCATATTGGGGGTTAGGGTTTCAACATACGAATTTTGAGGGGATATAAACATTCAGCCCATAACAGTCTTTCATCTGTTGTTGATTTTTTTTTTGGCTGGCAAAACGTGTGTTGACCCCTTAGCATGTCTTCAAAGCCATTGACCTCAGATAATGTTCTCAATATACAGTTATTGAACAGTTGCTACCTTGGTTCAAGCCAGCTAAAGTAACAGCAGTTTATAAGTTTTAATCTCATCTCTCCCTTATAGCTCTTGTGTCTAGTGTCTCAGGGTAATATAAACAGTTCAGGATGAGGAAGGCCATATGGCTGGAAACCAACTGTATGAAGCCCTTTCCTGTTCAGGACTTAAGGACTGATCTGTTTAAGTTTGAATTGAAGAGGATTCCAAAAATATTATAACCTGAAAATATTGCACAATCCCCCTCCAACACATATGCAGGGTGTTTGGAAGAGAAACCCCTGCCGCTCTTTTACCTGGATGTTTTATCTTTTCAATATGCCTTGATTCCACTACAGCACATTATTTGAAGGAACAAGTAACCTAAATTTAATGTGTCTTTGGTAGGGGATGTGGGGACTAGAAATAGCAGAGCTTTTCTAAAACACTAAGTTAGCAATAAAAAGAACAAAGAGAAATCCATAATTTCAAGGCATTTTTCTTTGTGCATATGCCTTAAAAAGTGTGGCCTGAGAAGGAGAAAAATAGCAAATTACAAGTTTTAATCAATCCAGCAAATAAATGATGAGTATTATGTTAGTTTGCTAGGGCTGCCATAACAAGATACTTCAGACTGGGGGCTTAAACAACAGAAATTTATTTTCTCACAATTCCAGAAGCTAGAAGTCCAAGATCAAGGCGTCAGCAGGTTTGGTTGTTTTGGGACCTCTGTCCTTGACATGCAGCCTTCTCGCTGTGTCCTCACATGACTTTTTCTCTATATGCTCACATCCTTGGTGTCTCGATCTCCAGTAATACTTGGTTAGATCTGACCCATATGATCTCATACTACCTTAATTACCTCTCAAAGGCCCCATCTTTATATACGGTCACATGCCCAGGTACTGGGGGTTAGAACCTTAACATGCAGATTTTAGGGACATGTGATTCAGTGCTTAACAAGTTTCAAGTATTCTAAGCACTGTGGGAAATACTAGGAAACTAGATCACAGTTCTGGATTTCAAGGAGTTTGCATCCATGACATTAGTGTGTGGATGATCTGGAGGTAATTCCAGCCTTTCTCATGGTACCTAAAATTAGGAGACCTCATTTGAGTAGCTGGGGAAGTGTTTTTTACTCAGTCACTCAAAAACTACTCATTTTTGTGCTTCCCTGGTGGCGCAGTGGTTGAGAGTCCGCCTGCCGATGCAAGGGACACGGGTTCATGCCCTGGTCCGGGAAGATCCCACATGCCGCGGAGCGGCTGGGCCCATGACACATGGTTGCTGGGCCTGTGCGTCCAGAGCCTGTGATCCGGAACAGGAGAGGCCACAACAGTGAGAGGCCCGCGTACCGCAAAAAAAAAAAGACAAAAACAAACAAAACAAACAAAAAAAAGCTACTCATTTTAAGGGGCACTTTTCTTATTAGAAAATTTAATTATTTCATCAAGACTATCTACATGCGACACTGGAAAAACAGTTCAGTGGGAGCATATGATTAAGGGTTGAATCAATGTTATAAACATTCAAATTAGAGGACAATATGAATTTAGGTTTTTAAGTGAGTAGTTGAAGTTATCATTTGATAGAATAACTGACTGATGCATTAGGAATAGGGAGCACAAGTTTGGAATTGTCTCTGTGGAGGTGATATGTAATAGTTGAAATGCAAATGCATGAATCTGAGAATAAGGAATAGTAGGCAGGGAAGAGCTTCTTGTACAGTATTTATGTCCAATGTTAGTGGGTGGAAGCAAGGCAAACCAGTGAGGAAGTTGGAAAGATTGTGTAATTCTGTGGAAGCTGAGGGAGAAATTATTAAGGAAAATAGGTCTATCAAAAATAGAGTCTATCAAAGTAGAGTTAACAATTTGCTGTTTAAAAAGGTTATTAATACATTTAATGTGTTAAAGTATTATTAGGAGCCAAGATTTTAGCTGCAAAATCCTGTTAGCAACTGTCAAGTATAGATCAAATTCACCATTTTTCAGTCAACAATTTGAGTTTCCCTTATGTATGGTGGCAAACATATCCCATGACTCTGTCTAAGGAACACTGAAGTTGATTGGCTACACAAAGTTCTTTTCTGTAAAGTATTAAATTGTGAAATCAGTAATGAGAGTATTTGCATTAGAAAGTTGTCATTACTACAGGAACCAAAATCTTTTAAAGTTAGTATTATTATTTTTACAAAATAGTAGTTTAAAAATAGTCAGAATTTTCTATCTTTATATCTAAGTAAATCAGAATATACTAACAAATTTAGAAAAGTTATCATGAGTTATTATTTTCTCCTCAAAATGTAATTAGTACATCAGTCAACCTTTTCAGACTTACTCTCTGAGCTGAAAGAGCTTAACTGTGCCTGGTAAATTTTTTAACTACTCAGTTCTTTGCACTGTTGTACTTGTGATGGTTCTTAATACCTTCAGGAGGAGCATGGGCTTTCCAGAAGGAGGGTTCTCAGCTCCTCAGGAAGGGAGAACCTTGGAAGGGCCTTACAAGTGCAGGCACAAGGACCTGTGTGTAATTCCTGCCCTGGCCTTTGTGCTCAATTGCACTTTCTTTGAGCCTCAGTTTCCTCATCTGTAGAAAGTGGCATTAAATTCCTTTACCCTGGGCTTCCCTGGTGGCGCAGTGGTTGAGAGTCCGCTGCCGATGCAGGGGACACGGGTTCGTGCCCCGGTCCAGGAAGATCCCACGTGCTGCGGAAAGGCTGGGCCCGTGAGCCATGGCCACTGAGCCTGCGCGTCCGGAGCCTGTGCTCCGCAACGGGAGAGGCCACAGCAGTGAGAGGCCCGTGTACCGCCAAAAAAAAAAAAAAAAAAAAAAAAAAAATTCCTTTACCCTGTCTGATTATTGGGATGATGGACAAAAATGAGCACTTAAATAGTGTTATTCAAATCTATTATTTATTTAAATGTGTAATTTCAAAAAAAAAATAAGGAAGTTTTAAATCAGGGCTCACAAACAAGGCTGAAATTGCTCTTTTTTGACATAAAAGCATTCTCAAACATGGCTACCTGAGAGTAGCAGCCCTGTCTAAATATGAAGTCTTTTGTTTCTAACATTTTGTATCTAGCAATCTGGGCGGAAAGAGATAAATAAGAAAGAAGGAGATGGAAGAGCGTATCGGCTACATGAAGTTACCATCCCTTTGGGAGTTATGCAAAGCTCTGCTTTAATATTTATTTATTTATATATTTATGGCTGCATCGGGTGCAGGGTCTTTCGTTGCTCTGTGAAGGCTCTTCGTTGGGGCGCGCAGGCTTCTCTCTAGTTGTGGAGCGCGGGTCCCAGAGTCCGTGGGCTCTCTAGTTGTGGCGTGCAGGCTTAATTGCCCCACGGTATTTGGGATCTTAGTTCCCGCTGGACCACCAGGGGAGTCCCATGCTCTGCTTTAATTCTGAATTAGAGAAGCTTGTTGCATAAACACACACACACACAATAATAGTAATAAATAAAAACATTAAAAACGAGTTAACTAACAAATATTGCAAATATAGTCCCTCCCCTCAAAAAACTCTTCATGTCAGATATTACAAGGAGACTATTTTTTCAGGAGGTATTGTCTTTTGGAAATTTGCTGACATCCAACAGATTCACATGCAGTTTTCAAAACACCACTGTTTACTGAACAAAATACACTGCTGGCTCTTTGTGGGTATCCTTTCACTGGACACTTTGTGGCCCCAGTTATACTCCATGGAAGCTTTTTGGTTTAAGTCTGGTATATTGTGAAAAGCACACCTTTCGAATCAGACAGATCTGGACTCAGATACCGATTGGCTTTGCATCCTAATCTCTGAAATCTTTCTTTTGTCATCTGGAAAATGGGGATGATAATATCTAACTCTAATGGCTGCTGTGAGCATCACCTTTCATAAACTGAACCACCACATGGCAATGTTTTTTATAACTGATGGCTTCAGTCTTTTAACTCAGTGGCCTTATATCAAGTTTAGAAGCATCTGAGAGCAGAAAAAAATCCTCTGTGCTCTGACTACAGCTTTCAGACTCAGATTTCTGGGGATTTAGGGTGGAGCTTGGAAGTCTGCATTTTAAAATTACCCTGGTTTTATTTTAAGGTGCTATTGGGATGGCAACCAGTGTTATAATCCCATCAGGTAAATAAAAAACATTACAAAGTAGATTTAGCATTCTGGTGTAGTGTTCCTTTACCTTGCCACCCCCACCTGTGTGTGTGTGTGTGTGTGTGTGTGTGCACACGCGTGCGTGCTTGTGTGTGTGTATATGCATGTGTATATGTTCCAATACAATGACTATTTCTGAATAGGCAACTATCATTATTTGTACAGTATGCTGCTTCTCTGTACTCTCATCTTATTTGCTTTTGGTTGACAACTTAGGTAGTGTGATTATGAATTAATGCAGCTACTTTTCTCCTATGGCAAAACCTACACAAAGGCAGTTATTAAAGAGGAGTATGACAACAACATTGGAATAAGTGTATATCTGTGAAGCTGATAACTTTGGATTGACAATACAGACATCAGGGTAGATATTCTGATATGTTTTAAAAATGAATCTCACTTCTTTATATGCTCTCTAGTTTTATAGCCTCAGAACTGTACAAGCTTAGTCATAAATATGCATATGTGTATATATATGTCTTATTTTTTATAATTTAAAATAACTTTTGCAGAGTCTATATTGACAGCTGATAAGCCTTTAAGTCTTGATAACATTTTGATAACTGGTATTCAATACATTATAGATTTCTCACAATGGATATTTTTTAGCAAGCTTCTTATATTACTATACCATACTATAAGCCTCGATAGAGCTAGTGGCAGCACGAATAGCTTCTCTTTCTCAATTAATGCATCGTCCATAAGAAACATGATTCCATTAGCCTCCAAGAAAGACAAGGCTACTATGATGTAAACAAAATATATACAAGTACTGATTGAAGAATGCAAATAGAAATGGAGTGTACATCATCTGCTCTTCTGAGTCATTCCCTCTACCAGAGCAGAAAATGGAGAAATGCTCATAATATAGTACTGTGTTTTGTTTTACTCATTTGCAGAATCCAAGTTGTAAGGTCATGGGCCACTGAAAGTTTATTTTGTAGTTGGCTCAACATTTTTTATTACATTTTATTTTCACAATCTTAGTTCTTTAAAATGAGACTCTGTACTGATCATGCTTATATGAGAGACACATGTACATAGATTATCCAGTTTGTTTCCATAAATTGCATCAGCAGCAGCAGCATCATAACCAACTTTGCCTGCCTAAGGTGTGCTTGGCAGTGATATACAACGACTAGTGTAATCTCCATGTTGTTCATGTAATTCTAGTGAGTGATAATAGAGTTGTGTATGATGTTAAATGTTGGTTTCTTCCTCAATGTATTTTATAATTTCATGATGAGAAGTAAAAATCAGCACTAATACCTGAATACAGCCATGTGCCAGGTATTCTGTAGTCGTCTCTAGTATTGACACGATCCCTGAAAGGTAGGTGTTTTATTATCCCCATTTTATAGATGATGGAACTGAAAATTTAGGTCACTTGCCCCATGTCAGTCAGCAAGTAGCAGAGCAGAGATCAAAGCTGAATCCAGCTTCTGTACCCCGACACCGAGGTAAATCTCGGAGACAGAGTTTTGGGTGAAGTATAGAAGAATAGCTTTATTGCTTTGCCAGGCAAAGGGGACCACAGCGGGCTAATGCCCTCAGAACTGTGTGTCCCAACCTGGAGGGGCTAGTGAGGAGTTTTATAGTAATGGTTCAAAGAGGGTGTGATCAGCTCGTGATCATTCTTCTGATTGGTTGGTGGTGAGGTAAGTGGGAGTCGGCATCATCAACCTTCTGGTTCCAACGGGTTTGGGGTCTACGTCCTCTTTAACTATTAACTTCTCCCACCTGGTGAGGGTTTCAGTATCTGCAAAATAGCTCAAAGATTTTGTTGTATTTATCCTTTGATGGGGAGCCAGGATCTTGCTCCAAGGCTGCACTATTGTTTCTCTTTACTGTTTGTTTCCTCCCTTGTCTTTTTTTTTCTTTTTTTTTTTTAAATAGTGATCTTGGGGTCTTCTTATTTTTTTTTTAATTTTTATTTTATTTATTTTTGGCTGTGTTGGGTCTTCGTTTCTGTGCTAGGGCTTTCTCTAGTTGTGGCAAGTAGGGACCACTCCTCATTGTGGCGCTCAGGCCTCTCACTATCGCGGCCTCTCGTTGCGGAGCACAGGCTCCAGACGCGCAGGCTCAGTAACTGTGGCTTACGGGCCTAGTTGCTCCACAGCATGTGGATCTTCCCAGACCAGGGCTCGAACCCGTGTCCCGTGAATTAGCAGGCAGATTCTCAACCACTGCGCCACCAGGGGAGCCCTCCTCCCTTGTCTTGCATCCCCTCCCTTCCCTACTTAACAATTGTTTGAACCTGCTGGTTGGAACTCAGGGAAGGTCTTGGAGGCTGAATGAAACCTATTTCCTTTAATTAAAGAGATGGGGGACACAGGAAGGTTTTTGTGCACAGGAGCCCCACGGGGTCCTGCTCGGTATCGATTTGAAAGTATGTCTGTGTGACTCCATACCTGACCTCTTTCTTGTAAACGATACTGTTTTATTATCATAACCTCCGGTTATGTTACCCAGAGATCATTATCATAACCTTCCGGTTCTGTTACCCAAAGATCATAAGAATTAGAGTTCGCAGAGCCCCTTAGTTATTCTCTAACAACTCATCTTGATTTGAAATGTACAGCTACTAGCTTTCTAGTCACAGCTTGGACTGGGGCCTAAAATGGTCTATTGAATGTTTAGTTGTATAAATGACTGCAGCAACTTGCCCAGCTTCTCCATCAAGCCACTGAATAGTAATGTAATTAGATCCAGCACTTAGATTTTGCTTCCTCCCATGATGTTTTTATCATTTGGTGATTAGATTACAATGTCAGTGATTAGCATGCATAGTTTCCCCACTCTAAGCAATAAGAAACTCTGTATTCTATGTTTCAAGCTGGCTGCTGGGTTAATCCACTAACTGCCTGTACCTTGATCCACAATGATATACTGATGAATAGTGATGAGTTCCATGAAATTCAGGAAACTGTTCTGTTGGCTGACATCAAGATGTGTTATGATTTGATATGGCTGTGTATAAATGTTTACACTCAATCAGAACCCAGGAAAATATGTTTAGAATATAGAAGAATGAATTCATGGAGCTGGAGAGCCATCCGTAGGGAAATCTATGGAGACAGTATGATAATAATAATAATATTAACATTCTCAAAAACGTATTCACTACTTGTCTATTTGCCAAGAAATATTCTAAGCACATTGCATGCATTAATATCTTTAGTTATCACAAAAGCATTGAGGAAATCGAAGTATAGGGAAGGTAAGCCCAGGTCACAGAGTGGCAAAGCCAGGATTGCAGCTCAGGCAGTTTTTTTAAAGACAGATTCTCTTTGTTTTTTAACAGTTTTATGGAGATATCATTGACATATAAAAATCGTGTATATTTAAGATATATAACTTGATGTTTTGATATACATACACACTGTGAAATGATCACCACACTCAAGCTAATTAACATATCCATCACCCTAAGATTCTGTGTTCTTAACCATTGTGATTCTGTCTTTCAGAAAACCTCATGTGGATGTAAATGTAGTTCTGAGTAAAAAAATGCAGATTTACATGAGGATTTCTAGCACAGAGATGAATAATTCTGAATATAAATTTTGAGTAAAAACATTTTTTTGTGAATTACATAGTGTTGTTTCCTGACAATAAAATGGAAGTTTCATATATTTCACAATTTATTTTTTTAACATGAAAAATGCTATCATAGCCTTCTGTCTTGCCGTAATGACAATACCATCTTTTGTTTCTTTATGTTTTATTTTTTGAAACCCATTTCCAATGAGTAAATTGATGTGATCCTCATAACTCCTTTGTGTTTGGGGGCAGGTGGTGTTTTCTAAATCTATTAATAAAGAAATTAATCACAGAGCTGTGTAATGAGTAGCACAAAATCACCAGCAAAATGAATCTGAGGCTTAGAATGAGAGCACACATTTGATCTCAGAAGAAGCAAAGGCTATTGCATCATCCAAATTTTGATGAAATAGCTTAAGACTTCAAGAAACAAGGTTTTAGTAGTTATATGTGGAGCTATAGGTGGAGTACAGGTAGCATAATTGAGGTAAAGGAGGTGTGAGAACTATACAACTAGAAATGTTCCCTTTGAAAAACAAGACATGATTTCAGTATCTCACTAAAAATATACTCTGAATATATGAATATGTACTTTAAAAAGATCATTATTCTCTTAAACATGCTTTTTTTTCAATTGTCTTTTCATCTTTTGAAATAAACAATTTTATTGGCAATTTTTATCATGAAGAGTTTCATAAGAAGATTTAGGTATGTAACAGAAATGACATTTCAGTAGTAATTAAGCAATAAAAAGTTCCCCATTTACTTCAGTCTACCAAAGTAGATTTCTTTTAACCTGTAGACATTGTTCTCTATAACATGCTTCAAGAATCATCTGTGTTTCCTTTTCCTTACTTTCTGGGTTATTCTCAAAATACAGATATAATTGGTAACTGTCTTATTGTGTGAAAATAGATTTCTGCATATAATGAAAAGTTATTTTATATTTAAAATGACTATGATTTTGAAACAATGCATCAAATTTTATTTAAGCGATTCCCATGTTTCTTAAATTTATTTTATTTGGAATAAGTAGGTTATGTTTTCCTCAAAAGGAATTTATATGTGTGTGTGTGTGTGTGTGTGTGTGTGTGTGTATTTCTGGTTCAAGATAAAAGTAATCACTTATAACACTGACACAAAATGCAAATTAAAAATCAGCTTTCATAAATCCATACTTGTAATTTTCAAAATAAATCCGACATGATTTTCATGTTTCCCATTATTATACTTTAAGGAATATAATAATTGCATATTTGTATTTAGATTCTATTCTCAGAATATGTACCTGAATGTTCACAATTAACATACATACACTATGGAGTTGTGTACAACAACTGTCGATGTATGTACCATGAATGTCTTCAGTATATATTGTTAGTGTAAGAAGGATTTCTTTATAAATAAAAGTATGGCTCTTTCACTGATATTATTGGAAGTTGAATGAAAAAAATGTTCGAGTTTAGTAAAAAATTTGTTATTGTTAAAATTCCCTTTTTTTCCGTAAATTATTAACATTACCTCAATTTTCTTTGTCTTTAGCTAATTTAATTTTCTATGGCTGTGGTCCATTATTATTATCAATTGTCGCAATCTGTACCTAATACTTTAGGCCTATTATGTATAGAATATGCTAAATTAGGCTATTTTTAAAAAAGTAATTAAGTAATTTATTTTTGGCTGTGCTGGGTCTTTGTTGCTGCACGCAGGCTTTCTCTAGTTGTGGTGAGCAGGGGCTACTTTTCTTTGCAGTGCATGGGCTTCTCATTGCAGTGGCTTCTCTTGTTGTGGAGCACGGGCTCTGGGCATGCAGGCTTCAGTAGTTGTGGCACGCAGACTCAGTAGTTGTGGCTTGCGGGCTCTAGAGCACAGGCTCAGTAGTTGTGGTGCACGGGCTTGGTTGCTCCGCGGCATGTGAGATCTTCCCGGACCAGGTCTCGAACCCGTGTCTCCTGCATTGGCAGGCAGATTCTTAACCACTGAACCACCAGGGAAGCCCTAAATTAGGCCATATTACAGTTGTTACCCTTGGGTGGAAAATATAAGGCAAGGTAATCAGGCAGCATGTAAATCAACTTTGAATAATGAAAATTGATAAATTGCACATAAGAAATTTGTATTATTTCAGATACATAAAATGGAAGTAGAATGTTGGTATGTTTTTATGTTCAAACTTTCTCTTTTTTTGGCTGCATTGGGTCTTTGTTGCTCTGCATGGGCTTTTCTCTCTAGTTGTGGCAAGCTGGGGCTACTCTTCACTGTGGGCTTCTCATTGCGGTGTCTTCTCTTGTTGTGGAGCATGGGCTCTAGGTGTGTGGGTTTCAGTACTTGCAGCACGTAGGCTTGGTAGTTGTGGTTTGCGGGCTCTAGAGCACAGGCTCAGTAGGTGTGGCACGTGGGCTTAGTTGCTCTGCTGCATGTGGGATCCTCCCGGGCCAGGTATTGAACCTGTGTCCCCTGCACTGGCAGGTGGACTCCCAACCACTGTGCCACAGGGAAGTCCCCAAACTTTATTTTTGTTTGGGGCATTTATGTAGATTGAGATGGAATGTATATTTGTGCTTTATCAAATTTATATAAACTAAGTAGAGAAGATACTGTATTTGTATACATCTTCATATGCATGAACACGACCACATATTTACCAAATAAAGGCTATTGAACTGAATATTTCTAAAATATGCAATAAAATTTATTTTGTCTTTTCAGCAGTCTGTTAATATTTTCAAATATTGTGAAAGAAGTAATTTAACATTTTTACTATAATAGCTACAATAACATATAAGTGGTGTGTGTATATATATATATTTGAGAGAAGAATTATTTGAGGCAAGAATCGTTTGAGACATTTTTATTGAATTGTATGTTAGCCTTCTTTCCAGGAAAAAAAAAATATGTGGTGTGATTAACTTAGGGCTACTCAGAAGGTGATCTGTGGGACCACAGTTACTTCACCAGTGTTTGTTTTGGGTCTGCCAGGAGACAGAAACTGAGAGTTAATATTTAAGAAGCTTTATAGCAAAATGACAGAGTAATTTTTACCTATTGAGTCTGATAAACATTTTGGCTTGTCTTTTTGTATGTAGGTTTTATTTCATTTTCCTAGTAATTAATTTTTATCAGTCCACAACAGATTAAGGGTGGGGAGAAGGGAAGACTGGTTCCTCATTACAGGGTTTAAAAAGCACTGATTTAACTGATTCATGATTCCAGCAGTTCAAAGTACAACCAAAATAAGATTTAAAGTTTAATATTATTGGCATTACAGTAAAATCTGTACTACTTGAATAAATGTCATGTCCTTAATGTTTTTTTTGACATAAAATGCAAAAGCTGGCATTACCATTTGACTAATAAACAACTTTTCATCAAAATGGTCAGCAGTACTAAAATGTATCTTTTCTGTTTATAAAGAGAATATTTATACCTTATTATTTATTGATTCTGTATAATGTAAGTGATCTTACGTTAAAAATACTACTCATATAAGGGGGATACTATATTAAGTACAGATACATTAAAATTTTAATTATTTTATAAAAAGTTCTGGATCATATTTCTTAACTTATCTATTCTGCCACTTGCATCTTCATTTTTCTCTGTAACTTTTCCCTGCTACTTAGGTAGGTTTTCTCTGTCTTTTAGACAGTGGCCTGTTTATCTTTAATCCATAAGCCAACCAATACTTTAGTTCTGAGGATGTTTGGGTGACTTTCGTGAGTTCTGGTCATCCAACCCACACTACCTCACCCAGCCCCAAGGTCGAAGAGAAGAACATGGACAAAGGATCTTTAAAGAACATTTTAAAAATGACTCATTTGAGTAACTAATGTATGCATGTGGCACACACATAAAAATAAATGGTACAGAAAGTTATAAACCGAAATTTAGGTCTCCCTTCTCATCACTGTACACACTTCCTGGAATAAACTGTACCAGCTACTTGTATGAGAAAATGTAAATATTCTCCCATATAAAGATATACTCACAAGAAATTCTTTATGAAGTCATAATTTACAGTCTCAGTGAAACATTTGAAAGTAAATGATTGCTTCTGTAAATAACGCCACACATTTGCTCTTACTGTTCATAAGGCACATAACAAACATCCTCCTCATTATGCTATGACCCCAAGTGTAATTATCCCTGTGGTACACATGAAAGTGGGCCTTACATGTTGAGTAGTTTGCAGGGATGCCAGATCCTGAATCTGATCCTAGTTTGTTCTTAGAGACTGTACAGACATTTTGGCTATGATACAGTATATTCATTTCTGAAAAATCAAACAATTTGCTAAATTATGCAGTAAAATTTATAAGGCTTATGGGGAAAATGGACCTAGGCTTTTATCACTGTAAGTCTGTGTAACCAGATCATGAAGAAAAATAACACTATTTTAATAGAAATCTCAGCAGTGTTTAAAAGAAATGTAAAATTCCTTATAAAAAAAGAAGTAACAGAACAGATGTAAGAATTAATCTTAGAAAATGGTGAAGGTGCGGGCTTCCCTGGTGGCGCAGTGGTTGAGAGTCCGCCTGCCGATGTAGGGGACGCAGGTTCGTGTCCCGGTCCGGGAAGATCCCACATGCTGCGGAGCGGCTAGGCCTGTGAACCATGGCCACTGAGCCTGTGCGTCCGGAGCCTGTGCTCCGCAACGGGAGAGGCCACAACAGTGAGAAGCCCGCATACCGCAAAAAAAAAAAAAATGGTGAAGGTGGCAGGTGGAAGGAGGCATAAGGAATGAATAACACTGTGATATTATTGAGGTGAGTGAAATGCACAAAGATCAGGAAGAAGCATGCAATAAGTACTTTTAAGACTGAGTATCTGAGTCAAGAGGATAAAGGAGGCATACTACATTAAGGAATTCTTGTTGCTTGCAGCTCTGCTAATGGACTTTGTGTTCACTTTCTTCTACTTGGTGGCATAGATCCTTAACTTTTTGGGCAATAGTATAAACCAGTGCTACTGTCAACTTGAATAATAAGACAGCCAGTTTATCTCACCCAGCAGAGTGAGTTTATTCAGGAATAGCCAGAGGAATTGCAATTGAGGATATTCGAACTGTGGTGGACCATAGGCAAATCCAGAGAACAGGAAGGGGAACTTGCTATAAGGGAAAAGGGGGTGTTCGGGAGAAGCTCTAATACTGAAAGAGTCCATTGGAGGAAGTATGGAGGCTTCTCATTGGTTGGGTTACTACAGTCCCTGATTCACTGGGCTGTCATTGGCAGATAAAAATTTGTTCTTTCTGCTGGTTAGTGAAGTAGGCAACACCTTCCTGTGGGAGATGTAGGCCTACTGTCTTTCCCTGTTTGGAGTAATGGGAGGATGTCTGATGGGTCGTGAGAGCTCCCCCTTTAGGCCTATCCCAACTCTAATTTTAGCTGAGGTTTCTTTAATTAATTCCACACTATCCAGTAGAACTTTCTGTGATGAAGGAAGTGTTGTATATCTGCACTGTTCAGTAGGCTATATATGGCTAACGACCACATAAGATGTCATTACTGGGATTGAGAAACTGAATTTTTAATTTAATTTTAACTTATGTACATTCAACTACTACAAGTAACCGGTGGCTACCAAATAGGACATTGCATGTAAAACCAACTGATTTTCACATTGTACTAGTATCATTCTTCTATTCATTAATCCATATGAGCTAATTCACTCTCCAGATAGAGATGGTGCATCAGATCAGATGGGTCTCATAATCAGTATTCTATGTTCTTGTCCTGAAATAAAATTGGACCTAGCTTACATATTTATGCTGCTAGTAGATTTATGTCTGTAATAATAACACAAAAGGTTGTGATGGGTTAGAGTCCTTTATAAATAGAAGCCACATGCTGGTCACTGAACACAGCTTAGCCTCTGAGCTTGCCCAAACTTTCTGTCATTAATATGTAAATCTTACCTTCAGTAGGTAAGCTCTTTCAGAACTGTGATCCACTTAGTGTGTCCTTGTTTCTCCGTGAATAATTGTTCCAGACAAGCACATTTTGCATTTTAATTTGCTGCATGAGTTTAGTTTTTAAAATCTACCATGCTATTTAAGGTCAGTGTTTTCTATTACAAAAAAGACTATTATAATTTCCAAAATAAAAGTGGTTTAGGAAATGCATGTTAAAACCAATTTTTAAAACATCTTAAGGTATTAAAATACACTAAATATTAAATACATTTGAAATAAATTATTTTTAAGTTGTATGTGTAAAATATTAAATAAAAATAATTATCAAAAGAGGATGACAAATTATGCAATATTAAAGAACTGAAGGCCGACACTTAAGCCTAGATCAGCAATACACTGAGAAGGAAATAATTATGAGTTAAAGGTGAAAATATAAGTGTTTTAAACCCCTCATATATCTTGATCATATAGATGTTTCTTCAGGCTTGTACAACTTGTTCCATGTATAATAGAAATTCTCAGATCCACTTGAAAAGCAGAATGCTTGGAAAGATTTTATAGTAGATCATTCTTGGAAATAGTTCTTTTATTATTTGATGTTTCATAAACATGCCTGTTTTGATATTCCCTGCATAATCAGGCTGTAAAATAATGGTTGAGGATAAAACTACTGGGATATTTTATAAGCTGCTTCTCTTTACTGATCCCGTAGGTTAAGCATTGTATTAACATGTTTTCTGGAAAAAATTAGACTCTTTAGAAGGGAGATTTTGGAACATTTTGTTTCACCATTTATGAAAAGTATGGGCGAGCTGAAACCATTTCTCATAAGTGGATAACCTGGTCATCGACAATTTATTCAAGCCTCTTTCCAAGTTGATAGCAGTGATGATAATAGTGTTTAAGTCTTGTGAAGTCAGTGGGACATATAACACTTTATAACTGGAGAGAAGCTAATCGGGTTAGTTATGCTATCCCAATAGAAATATTGCCCAAGCAGTGTTTTGCAGAATGATAGCTTCCTATATATCATCAACTCTAAGATGCCTGTGACGGTCAGAAGCATCATTATTTTATGCACTGATAAGGGAAAAAGTGCTGTCAATTAAACTATGCCATGCTCTCAATTGTATAATATGGCTTTCTTTCAGAGATGTTAAAAAGTGAAGAATATGTGCCTAAAATGTTATAAAATAGTGCCATAATTTTATAACAAAGAATCCTCAAATGACTATTTCTGGTGCAATAGTTTTTTGAAATACTGTGAATTGATGGATTGGCATCAGGGTAGACCTTCATGCCCCACAGGTTAGAATTCCAAAGACATTTCACTCCCTGCGAAGAATGTGCCGCTCCTCTTGGCTCCCACAGCACCTGTGCACAGCTCTGTGGAAGCTTATCCCAGCAATCAATTTATTGCTCTTCTGTGCCTACCACATGATTTCTGATCATCCAGGGCATATGATAAACGTAATGCAAATTTGTTGTGTTGGGCCCAGTGTATGGTTCTTGTTAAATGACTCTTTCACGAATGAATAAATGGATGAACAATAAACACAAGGGGTGTTGATGATGTAGTAGCCACAATGCCAAATGGAAGTCTTCTTTTTAAACTCTTCCAACAGGCTAACAGTATGATTTTCCCATATCTGAATCACAATTCAGTGACATTTTCAAGTTATCCTGGAACCTGGAAAATTTAGTGCATACGCTTAAATCATGTGATGTCAAACTGAGGCCTGGAGTTAGTTACAGTGAACATAAATTAAAAACTATAAGCAAGAAAAGCTAACTGTGTACTTTGTAGATTTTATGTGTTGTTTTTTTTTAATGTAATGATCAGCTTGCTATTTTTCACTCACACTTTGTATTAAATGTAAGTTAAAATGAATAGGACACCGCTGTGTTTTTTTCTTAACAAAGTAGGGAAAGTAAGCATATTTTCCCCAAGGGAAGTGGATGAGGGTGCATGATGAAGCATAGAGTATGTGAACAAAAGGAAATAAAAAGGAATTCTAATATTGAAAATTGTTAAGTAATAGTAACTTTTACTGGGTATAACACAGATAGATAGTAGGCTCTACAAGGCAAGGAAATAAGGACACTGGCACCAGAAGATTACTGCTATCTCCATCCTCCTAAAAAGTAATGATAATAGAAGATATGTAGATGGGCAAAGAGGAATCTTGAGATTGGTCAAACATTCTTCCTGTGACTGGATGATATGAAACTAAAATATGGGGTCCTTTATTTTTCTGGCTATGACAACAACGATTCGATTTTTTTTTTTTTTTTTTTTTTTTCTGTAAGCGGGCCTCTCACTGTTGTGGCCTCTCCCGTTGCAGAGCACAGGCTCTGAACGCGCAGGCTCACCAGCCATGGCTCACGGCTCTAGCCACTCTGCGACATGTGGGATCTTCCCGGACCGGGGCACGAACCCATGTCTCCTGCATCGGCAGGCGGACTCTCAACCACTGCACCACCAGGGAAGCTCACGATTCGACTTTTTAGTTATATTGATATTCTTAACCTAGTCATCTAAATGAATGTTTGACTAGGGTACTCTGGAAAGTTTGGATACTCTCAGGTGCATATTTTGATATGGTCATCCAGGTTTTCCTAACAAGGTAGATAAGTGTGACTAGATAATCTATTACTCATCTCTTTAAAATATTGTATTACTACTTTGAGATTAATGCTGCTACTATTATAAGCAGTTATGCTGGGGCTTCCCTGGTGCCGCAGTGGTTGAGAGTCCGCCTGCTGATGCAGGGGACACGGGTTCGTGCCCCGGTCCGGGAGGATCCCACATGCAGCGGAGCGGCTAGGCCCGTGAGCCATGGCCGGTGAGCCTGCGCGTCCGGAGCCTGTGCTCCGCAACGGGAGAGGCCACAGCAGTGAGAGGCCCGCGTACCGAAAACAAACAAACAAAAAACAAACAAACAAAAAACAGTTATATCATCATAAGTATTTTAAGATTTCAGAAACCTGTTTGTTCCATGTTTATATATTCAGTCATTCAATTTGTCGTTTATATAAGTATAATACATTTTGGAATGATTTGGCTTGATATAATATGTATGGTTTTACTGTGAGTCAAAAGACGGCATTTCTGTATATGGAGAAATATGGTATATTTTTGTCCCTGATAAATCGACAACTGCAAAGCAGATATTCTTGTAACATTATCTTTGGGAAATGTTTATCCCAGAAATGATTGATAGAGAGCTCACTGTTTCATAATATGTTTCTAGAAGATTATGGTAAATGATAATATAAAGAAAAACACCCCACTTCCAAATGTCTCCCTGATTTTTACATAAGAGCATAATTTTTATGCACACATAATAGCTATTTGAAACAATTTCCATATTAGCCAATATTTTATTTCCCACAGGTGATGAAACTAGCCACTCATTTTGAGTTTATTTTGCAGTGAGTTTCATGCAATTAAACCAAACAAGAAGAACAATTTCTGTAAACCACAGTCTGGAAAAATTAAATAGAATTTGTACATAAGTGATTAGAAGTACATTATTAATATATATATATTTTCCTATACTTCATAAAATTTATCTCTAATGCATTTATTAATCTAAGCTGTACTGTCGTAGTAAACCCCAATAAACTCTAAATCATTTAAAATATTCTATTAAATATTTATATCATGGGGGCTTCCCTGGTGGCGCAGTGGTTGAGAGTCCGCCTGCCGATTCAGGGGACACGGGTTCCTGCCCCGGTCCGGGAAGATCCCACATGCCGCGGAGCGGCTGGGCCCGTGAGCCATGGCCGGTGAGCCTGCGATTCTGGAGCCTGTGCTCTGCAACGGGAGAGGCCACGACAGTGAGAGGCCCGCGTACCGCAAAAAAAAAAAAAAAAAAAAAAAAAAATTTATATCATGATATTAGCTTGTATTGTGCTGAACCCTTTACACAGCCATCATCTTCAACACTTTCAGGTGAGATAAAATATATTTCTCTTGTATTTCCTCCTAATGATATGGTTGACTGTAAAAGAACAATAATCACTATTGCCTAGGGGTAAATAGGCTTTGAGATTCATTAACCATCTTAGTTTTGCCTCAGCCATTAATCTGAGAAGGCATTTATTACTTTGCATATTACAATGAATAGAGAATATTCATTAATTAATTCTATTGGGAGGTTTTGGTACCAACATAAACAACATTTAAAAATAAATTAATTTTATAGGAAAATAGAGAGTAGAATATATACATAATATGCACAAAGAGAAACAGAACTGCAAGTAATTATTTTCACATTTGTAGAGGGACAAGTAGTTATAACTCAGGAATTCTTTACAGGAATGGAGGTAATAACAAGAAATAGCATTTGATGGAGAGAAGTCAGTATAGCATTGTGGGTAAGTGTGTGAACCAGAGAAAGCTTGGGTTTAGATATTTGCTGTATTGATTCCTAGCAGTGAGATCTTATGCAAGTTACTTTTTTTCCTCTAAACCTGGGCTTCATCCACATATAATGGAATAATGATATTGCTCAAAAGAGAGTATTTAAAGAATTAAACAAAGTACCGTAAACAAGTACCTTGTATTAAACAAAGTGTTATAAAATGTTCAAAGTAATGCTAAATAAAACTTACCTGTTTTTATTAGATATCACAAGTCCAAGTAATATAAATGTGTTTTTCCCAATCCTATCATGACACAAAAGGAAATCTAAAATTAAAGCGAGAAAAACATAATATTTCTTATGTTTCAGTATCCATATACTTGATATACTTGGATGTAGGTTAACTGTAGTGCATCTGGAGGGGAAATGTCTAAACTCTTGAACTTCTGGTGCAGCCCATCTTCCTAGAGCCTGCCAATCTTCTTTTTTTTTTTAACACAAAGCAGAAAATTGCTGTGTTTTATTCATGACCTTAAGTATTTTTTTATATAGCTATGATTTAACTATCCATTTTTGTGTTTAGATATAGTATAACTATTTTAAATATTTTGAAGTAAATGGATACCGTGCCTGTGTATTAGGCAAGTAAAATAAGCATTGCTTGATCATCTATGTAATGGGTACATTAATATCAGTCCCCTCAGGAGTTTTTTGAGGGACAATTGAGATTACTTATTTTCTGAAATAGTACATTGTAAAATATAAATGATATGCAGAAGTAAGTAATTATTATGCATGTAATAAGTAAAAAATATCTTTCAAGTATAAGTTGAAATTCATCCATGTAAATCAATAAAAGTCCAGATTATTTATTGAACGCCTACCATGTTCTGTCCTGCATGTTAATCTGTGCTGTATTAACACACTAGTTAACTTTATTTATTCCAACAGTGCATATTTAACAATGCGTGTGTATTAGCTAGTTACAGAAACAGATATATAACCTGGATCCTGAATCAAAGTGCAGTGTGTTGAGTGCCATCATAGAAGTAAACACACTAAGGCACAGTCATAGGTCTGTTTTATTGATCAGAAGATCCTGTGAGGGTTTCCTTAAGATGGTGATGCTTAAATCTGTGTGGAGAATGTGTAAAATTTCCTCTATCTCACTTTGGGAAATGATGAAAGGAGAGCACAAGTTCATCTGTACCATGGAAGTTTATGTATAAAATTACTTTATGGGCTTGTAAAACCTCACTGGAAGGATACAGTAAATCACTTTGGCCAATAGTAGTCTGGTCCCTGATGCACAAAAGGTCCTTCAGGGTTCATATGCCACTGATAACCAAGTAGCTTCTGATGTAACCAACAGGGCTAAAGGGATGGGGGAAAGAATGCTATAAAAAGACCAAGTCTTCGGTTGTGAGCTGAGGGTATGTGATTGGCCTTGATTCTTCTCTTTGCCTTGCCCCTCTTTTCTAATCCTGGGCAAATCTTACAGGTTCTCTTACAAAATGGATCTTGAATTTTTCCACCTTTTTATCCTATCTCCCATTGCCCTAGGCCAAGTTACATCATTTCTGGCCTAGATTTACTGAAGTAGTCTCTTAACCGGACTTTCATGTTTATACTTTCTAATCCATTCTTTACATAACAGTTAGAGGTGATTTTTCAAAAATGTAAATCAGATCCTGGCATGAGTTGACTTACCCTTTCAGCAGCTTTTCATTACACTTAGAACAAAATCCAGCTTCCTTGCAATGACTTACAAGGCCCTGCCTGATTTGGTTCCTGCTTATCTCTTCAATCTTGTCTTATTCCTTCTTGCTGATTATGTTTCAGCCATAGAGTCTTTCTCAGTTCCTCAAGGAAGCATTAGTTCTGCCCAGATTCTTGGCCATTTCTCTGCATGGGAATTCTGGCCTTAGCTTTTTGCAGGACTGATGTCCTCTCGTTTTTGAGGTCTCAGGTTTTATTGCACCTACTGAAAGAGGGGCTCTTTAGCCTCAACCTTGTATGCCTTCTCCCACTCAGGTTTTCCTCTCTCACAGCACCCAGTATATGTCCTTTGTAGCACAATCCAGACTGTGTGTGCTGTTTACTTGGCTGCTACCAGTTGGCTTCTTTAGAATGAATACTCCATGAAGACAGACACCACGTCTCTCTTTTTCCCCATTGTATCTTTATCACCCAGCCCTGTGCCTGACACATGTGCAGATCCAATATGCTTTGGAAGGATTGAATGACTGAGAATTAATGAGAAGTAGGTTTTTTAGTGAGTTTAACAGGCGTAGAGGAGCCAATCACTATAGGTAGCAGCATATCAAAAACATAATAATGTATCGAGGGGTAAGCATGACTACCTGTTTATTTAGATCAAAGAGGTGCTGCATTTCTTCAGGTAAGATCTCATATATCTTCACAAATTTCATACGCTTATTCAGATTAAAACAATATTTTATTTAGATGTTTGTTGAGTACCTATACTTATCATTCACACCTTCATTTATCTGTATTATTTCAATGTATTCTTTTTTTTGTTTTGCGGTACGTGGGCCTCTCCCTCTGCGGAGCACAGGTTCTGGATGTGCAGGCTCAGCGGCCATGGCTCACGGGCCCAGCCGCTCCACGGCATGTGGAATCTTCCTGGACCGGGGCACGAACCCGTGTCCCCTGCATCGGCAGGTGGACTCTCAACCACTGCGCCACCAGGGAAGCCCTCAATGTATTCTTATTAGTCATTAAAAATAAAGCAACTATTACTCAACCCATCAGTCAAACTATAAAGAATATAACTAAGAAACATAAAATCCCTCTCCTTAAAGTTTTAAATTTGGGAGAAATTATTGTTCAGAAGTCTGTTAAGAAAGTATGATAATCTATGCATGTTTACAGGGATTTTTTGGAAAATAGATTACATTGCCTGTAGTAGGTTAGGTATTTCATGAAACTTGATTCAGTTACGTGTTTGTACATATTTATGTTACCTGTCTTTATTGGAACTCAAGAAAAAATGTATTTCTTGAAAATACTGTGATAAAAAAACATTTGAAAGTTGCTGTCCTAGGTGCTATCATTCTTAAAAACTTTGTGTATAATTCTTGCTAGCTCAGTCTTATGCAAAGTTGCATTTAGAGGGAATTCAATACTTATTTGTAGGTATAACCAGAAAATGACAATTCGATCAGTACTTACAAAACAAAATTTATGTCATCTTCTTCTCCACGGTTACAATTTATAATTTTATTTTTTGGTATTTTCATCTGAGTGTACTCTTGTAGTATCAGAGTCACACTCTGTGATAATATTTTCCCCAGTCAGCAATTCCTCCTGGCTCCCCTATTACTGTTAAGGAATGATGTAAAATTGGTAAGGATTAATTATGATTACAGTAGTTATGGGTCATTAGGCACCATGCATCAAGTCTTAGAAATTATTTTCAGTATTGTGATCATGATTTAGAAAACAATTTTTCTTCTTTGACTTTTTAAATTATTACCACCATGTGTCACAATTGTGTATCTGTTTATCAAATATTAATCAAGGAACTACTTTGTGCCTGTCACTGCAAGTTAAAAGACAACCTCCTGATCCACAGGGAACATGTATTTAAGCAGAGAATACAGACTTGTAAGCAGATAACATTATACAGTGAGAGAAATGCTTCAGTAGGCACAGTATAGAACTGTAAGGGAGTGAATTGAAGAGATGCTCCCTCATTCTTGAGTGTTCAGTGAAATTTTTTTGTCTTGTGAGTGTTATTTAATCCGAGACATGAAGAATGAATATGTTAGCCCCCAGAATGTGATTGTGGTAGTTAATGTTCTAGTCAGAGAAAATAGCGTAGTATGGGGGAATGAAGGCAGAGGAGGGCCATGAAATGGAGTGACAAGGGTAAGACACGTTAAAGAACTTAAACTCCATCCTGGGTGTAGGGGAAGTTTTCAAGTGTATGAGGAAGCACGTACAAAATTACCAGCAAAGAAGGATTTTGATAGCACTGCTGATCCAAGTACACTTGACCATTAGATGGCTGGGTTAACACTAGGCTCTTTTTTCTTTTTTTTATAAATTTATTTATTTTTGGCTGCATTGGGTCTTCATTGTTGTGTGTGGGCTTTCTCTAGTTGCAGTGAGCAGGGGCTACTCTTTGTTGAGGTGTGCAGGCTTCTCATCGCGGTGGGTTATCTTGTTGCAGAGCATGGGCCCTAGGCACACGGGCTTCAGTAGTTGTGGCACACAGGCTTAGCTGCTCTGCGACATGTGGGATCTTCCCTGACCAGGGCTTGAATCCGTGTCCCTTGCACTGGTAGGCGGATTCTTAACCACTGCGCTACCAGGGAAATCCTAACAGTAGACTCTTGAGAATAAGACTAACACTGGACACAAAGAGTACGAACTGACAAAATCCTGCAACTTTTGTGTAGAGTTGGAAATGGTAAGAACATCAGTATTTCGAAAAGAATCTTCAAAATTTTGAAATAGGAAGCACCTGTATTTGCGTATCATTCACTATATTAAATGTGAATGACTCATCAAAGTTTTATTTTGTAGGTGCTCATGTGCAAACACACACACACACACATACACACACACAATATATGTAAGAACTTATATGCCATTCATTTCCATGCTGTGATTTAAACATCCTCCCAGTCTCTTCTTTAAATGGTGCTTAATACTCAGGTCCCAGATCTTCAGTTTCATCTCATTCTATTTATTCATTTATTCAATTTGTATACATACATACATGTGTACATTCAGACAATCATGCAATCATTCAGCCATATTTTGGACAGAATTTATAAAACAACGCATACTTCCAGTTTCTTTGGTACACAAAATAATCTGAAATGTAATTTTCTGTCCTTGAAGAGGATATAGGATGTGTTCAGAGTCATAATGGAAGTGTGTATGAATTGCTCTGTGTCTTCATCAGGAAAACAAGGATGGTCTCATAGAGGTAGTGGGATTGGAATTGATCCTTGAAGAATGGGCCTGTTGAATGCACAGTAGAGGACCAGCAGTCCTCAATGCACAGAGGGGAAAAGCACGTTAAATGGGTAATAACCCAGTTCGCCTTGTATTGATTCAACTCGGAGGGAATATGGAGCTATTTATTCCATAAAATTAACATCTCATTTGGGGTCTTACTGATCTCAGGTGGCCTCGGCCTGCAGCAGCTTGAAGCGAGATTTCTGTTCCTGGCCAGAGACTGAAGTCAGGCTGAGGCAGTGAGAGTGCTGAATCCTAGCCACTAGACCACAAGAGACCAGTGGCCAGTGACAAGACCCTGGCCTGTCAGCTGTGTAGAAATGAATTTCCACATAGAGATGGAAAGTACTGAAACAAAGTGTTTATTGGGAGGAAAAGAGTACGTGTGGATAGACACACGGGCAGACTCAGAGAGAGTCACGCCCTTGTGGTAGTGGTAGTTTGAATCACTTTTATGGGTGTTGGGAAAACTAGTAAAGGAGTCTTGTTCAGGCTTCAGAGGCAGAAGCAGGCCTCTGCCCGACCTATGACCCTGCCTGGACTGCACGCCTGCTTGCACACCTAACAACTGCTGCTAGCAAGTCAACCTAACAATTGCTGCTAGCAAGTCAAGTGGCACTTACGATAAGAAAGGGAGTGGGTCTTGGAATTTCTTGAGCCCTGGGCACCTGGCCAGTCCCCCGGGGTCTGGAAAATCTTGTGACTCACATGGTGAAACCAACAGCGTGGTTAAAGTGCATCCAGAGCTGCATTTTTGCACGTAAACTGATGATGTCAGTTTGCAGCCTGGAATTATAAACGGAAGCCCCCAGAACTCCAACCTGAAGTCTCATCCGTGGGGTGGACGCACCACCTGGGACCCTTCCCAACTGGGGCTCCAGATTGCTGTCCCTCGGGACTTCCCAGATGCTGTTTGGATCTGGAAGTAGGTGTCGGCCCAATTCGGTGATGTATACCCTGTTGTGCTTCTGTGATATTCTTATTCCTTTCATTCTAACAATTGTATATTAAAATTAAGTTAAATCACCTTTCATTAAAGAATTGATTAAAGCTGTTTATTTGTGTGAAACAAGTGGTTATTTTGCCAGCGAATCCAACGAACCTTAAAGCTGAAAATGGGCTTTTGGCAATACAATGGGGCATTTCTTCCAGGTTTCCTTTGACCAATCATCATGCTTTGCCTGGTTCTGAGTCCATGTTTGGTATATCTCAGGGTCCTCCCATGTGTGCTTGACCAATCATCATGCTTTGCCTGGTTCTGAGTCCATGTTTGGTATATCTCAGGGTCCTACCATGTGTGCTTGCGCATCTCTTAGCCAAGTTGGATTCACTATGATGTGACGCCCCCTCCCTTTTTGACCTTCAAGGAGCCTTTCTGCACGTGCATAGTCAGTCAGGAAGGTCTCCTTGACTTAGAGAATGGGGAATATGTGGTCTTTTATCTCTGATCTGGGCAGGGCTCAGCTCTTCTCTTGCTCCTGCTATTGTGGAGCATCTGTCCACAGGGGGCAAACTCTGGCTCTTCAGTCTGGGGCCCATCTATCTCCTGCCTCATTACTGAGACTCAGTCACTCCAAGAACAGGCCACGCTAACCCAAACACCTTTTTTCACTCCTATCATAATCATTTATGTAGATGCGCGTATCTCTCACTTCATGTTAAGTTGACTCAGGTTTAAAATCTGAGTAACTGGAGAATAAGTAGGGACTTCAGAGTCAGAAAAGAGAATGGATCTTTTAGAAGAAAGAGAAATTATAGATAGAATAAACCCTGAGGTAGTTCCTGTCCAACTTTCTCATGTTATAGATGAAAATGTAAGTTATGTGACATCTGAGGTCAAGTACTCTTGCAGTGGCAGAACCGAACTAGAACCCATGGCTCCTGACCTGCAATGACTTTCTTCCCATGTTAAGAAAATCTGATTATATAATACAGGGTAATAAAACTGTTTGCAGAATTAAAATAGGAGAACTTGAGTGTGATAGTAAAAAATGGACAACTACTAAAATAATTTACATATTCCTTTTATTGTATGCCATCCTTAATTAGTTTGAGAAGTAGATAGGACATAAATGACAAATCAAAGAAATAATGTATATTTGACTAAATAAAATTTAACCTAATAGAGTCCACAGATACAGGGTTCATTGTTAATCTCTATTAGAGCTAACAGACTACATAATGACATAGAAATTTCTTCAAATTTCTATTTAAAAAATATTTGTAACAATTCCTAAAATTTTCTATGGTAGCTGATTTAATTAAGGAAATTTGCATTTTGTTCAATAAGATAATTAAATTCATAAAATTTATGAGATAATTTATACATTGAGAGTTATTACCAACCCCATAACATTATTAAATATTACAGAACAGCTTGTGAAAATGACACAAATCCGTTTATTTAATTTGGATGAGGAAAATAATAAACAATAACATGCATAAACAGAACTTGTGTTTCTTTAAATTTAATTATATTTGTGAATTTCATAAATTTTCTTATGAATAATGTGACAAAAGCAAATTGTAGTATTTAAAAACTTATGTATTTACATAAGTTTAAATATAAATTTGTTGTATAGTAAATTATTCTCCAGTTATTCTCCTTAAGAAAGATTTTTACAAATCCTGTAGAAATGGAGCTTTTTTTTTTTCAATTTTCATACTAGTATGGTCATTACTATGGACACAACTTAATATTACTTATTACTGTTCACTACAAATAGCTACCATTATTGAGCACATATCAATATTTTATGCCTAACACTGTACTAAGTCCTTTACACAGAATCTTACGAGGAAAAGGAAATTACTCAGAGTCAAACAACCTTTAAATAGCAGAGGTGATACGTTAAGTCCAAGCCTCTCTGATTCCAAAGCCTTGTGCTTAACTTCCATGTTAAACTGCCTTTATTCAGTCCACATATATTTAGCAAGCCTCATATAGTAGCACTCTTTCAGAAGCAATGGAATCTTACAGATGCTGTGGGAGAAAAGCACTTACTATGAGGTGACACCCCTCCCTTTTTGATCTTCAAGGAAATAATATGCCTTATTTGATGTCCTCACTACATTCTGATGTCTTTATGCTTTTCTCCCACAGTATCTGTAAGATTCCATTGCAATTGTTTTTTTAAAATATCCTCTCTTCCTGGAGAAGCCTGGAAGAGCTTCTCATGTATCTTGGCCTCCCTAGCATCTGAAAGGTTGACATTTCAGAGAGTCATAGAAGAGGCAGATACTCCAAAAGAGGCCTTGATAAATCGTAGTCATTTGGGAAAAATAGTCTGGTCAGTTCTTCACTCCTTATTCCAATATGAATTCCAAATGCATGAGAGATTTAATTATAAACATTGAAACAATAAAAGTACTCAAAATTTGGGTGATTTGGAATGTAAAGGGGTTTTTAGTAAGTGATACCAAGGGCAAAGATTCTAAGAGAAACGATAACATTTGGCTACATAAGACAAAATTTTTCTACTATAAAATAACATGTAGGGGCTTCCCTGGTGGCGCAGTGGTTGAGAGTCCACCTGCCGATGCAGGGGACACGGGTTCGTTCCCCGGTCTGGGAAGGTCCCACATGCCGTGGAGCGGCTAGGCCTGTGAGCCATGGCTGCTGAGCCTGCGCGTCCAGAGCCTGTGCTCCGCAACAGGAGAGGTCACAACAGTGAGAGGCCCGCATACCGCAAAAAAAAAAAGAAAAAAAAAGAAAAGAAATAACATGTACAACTTGAAAGAAAAATGTGAAAATTGTTTTCAACATGTGAGATATGAGTGGCCAATAAAATAGGCAGATATATTCAGATTTTCTAATAATCTAGTAAATAAAAAAATGATAATGAGATGTCATTTTAGCCTATCCATTTGAAAACTATTTTTTTAAGTTAACAATATTCAGTATTTTTCTGAGTGTTTGGAAGTGGGCATTTGAATATACACTTTGAGGGCATATAAAATGGTGTACTCCTTCTGGATTGTATTTTGTTAATATGTATGAAAATTTTTAAAAAATGTATATATTTAGTCATATAATATATACACATCAAGGAATGTACCCTAAAGAGATAGTCATACAAGTTAATAAAAATGATGTTCAGCAAAGGCATTTTATACAGTCATCAATTTATGTGTAAGATTAGAACACTTGAAACAACTTTAATTCCTATCTGGAAGGAACTAGTTAAAAGCTATGTATTATAAAAATATCACCATCAAAAGTGGTAAAGTAGATTAATATTTGTGGATATGGAAAATCCCTTGACATATTGTAGATATCTTTTGGCAATTATGTTATGGGTAATTTCTTTCTTTGTCGTATTTGGATTTTTATTTATGACATATTTTAATAGAGAAAAATAAAGGCTTCCATTTTATAGGAAAAAAACTGATGGATTTGGTGGAGACATGTTTATTACTGTGGCAGGTCCTGGGTCTGGGTATGTCTACGACGCTGTCACAGACTAATTCCAAACCTAGCAGCTAAGGGGCTCAAAGCTCCTAACTCACTCCAGCTTTTGTCTTCTATAGTTTAGGAACTGAGTAGAGTTAGAATTAATATTTTAGTTTCGCAATTTTGAGGCAGAAAGGAAGGACTGGCACTGCTTCCATGTTGCCATTATGCCACCTCCATTCTTCCAGTCCCTCCATTTCAAACACTGAAATTTTCTTTGCTACTTCCCTCTCTTTGTTGTGGTCACCCTCACTGCGTACCAAGTCCCATTAATTTTCCATCCATTCTTTTTTATTCCACTTGGACCGTCATCATATTCTGGGCTCTTCGGTTTGTTGATGATGCACTAGCTTTCTAATTGGTCTTGTTTCTCTCTCTCCTTGTCTTTAGTCTATTCTAACACCACTGCTAAAATGGAATGTTGGAAATGTCATTATACAGCTCAGACTCTTTTTAAGTCACTTCTCATCACCTACTTGAGAGTGGCTTCCTTTCTTTGTGTGCTTTTGATGTTGACTGTGAAACTTTCAGTTAGGTAGCCATTGTGCCACTGATGTACACTTGGCTTTCCTGTCTCATTTGTCTAGAATATCCTGCTGCAATTTTGACTACCTTGCCTTTCTTTCCAATTTTTTTTGGCAGCTCTTTTACCTATTTATTATTTTGTACCTCTCTCTGGTACAAATTACAAACAGAAATACAGAGGAAAGCTAGGTAACTCCCCTAATTTTCAGTGCATTAGGGATTTTTGAAAAAATTCCACAGTTAAAGTGATCATATGCTCTAAAGAGTCTAGACATTGCTAATTAGTCCTTTTTGCTTGGCCATTTCTTAGCTTTGGCATTTCTTAGATTTGTCCATTTGTCTTTTGATTCATCTGAAAAAAAAGATTCTTGCTTTTAAGAGCACTATCACATATAACTTTTATCCTTTTTTTTTACTCAATGTGATAAAGTGACATGTTTCTGTCTCATTTCTCCAACAGAAATCACCTGATTCCTAGGCTTTTATACCTGATGACCAAGGTACAATATGGCATGGAGAGTAAATATTTGATCTGTAATGATAAGAGGGAGAGATTGGTTTAATATATTTAACACATATAAATATCTCTTATAACTGATCCAGATGGATGACTTTGGGCAAGTTATTTAACCTCCTTAAGCTTTCCTTCATAACTGATCCACATGCATGACTTTGGGCAAGTTATTTAACCTCCTTAAACTTTCCTTTTCTTATCTGGAAACAGCTACCACTTTTGAGTGATTTGCCTTCATTGGAATGTCTTTTCCTTTCTGTCAATTTTTTAAAAAATTTGTAACATATTTTTTTTTCAGTTTGTAAATATTTTTCTTTGTGCCCTTGCCCATTCATCCCCATTAAAGCATTCATCCCCCTTGTAAGATGTCTTTTTATTTATTTTTTCTAGCTTTATTGAGATATAATTGAAATATAACATTGGGTAAGTTTATGTTGCTTTGATACACTGACATATTGCAAAATGTTTACAACCATAGCATTGGCTAACACCTGTATCACATCACAATTATCTTTTTTTGTGGTGAGAATGTTTACAATCTCTTTAAGCAACTTTCAATTATATAATACAGTATTATTAATTATAATCACTCTGCCATACATATAAGAACTTATTCATCTTATAACTGGAAGTTAGTATACTTTGACCAACATATCTCCCTTTATACTCACCCCCTAACCCCCAACAGTTCCTGGTAACTACCATTCCAGCCTGTTTCTATGAGTTTGGCTCTTTTAGATTCCACATATAAGTGACATCATACCATATTTGTCTTTCTCTGTCTGACTTATTTCATTTGGCATAATGCCCTCAAGGGTTATCCATGTTGTCATAAATGCCAGGATGTTCTTCTTTTTGGTGGCTATACTATTCCATTTTATATATATATATATATATATATATATATATATATATATATATATATATATATATATACACACACACCACATCTTATTTATCCATTCATCCATTTTGGCTGTTGTGAATAATGTTGCAATGAACATGGGAATACAAATATCTCTTTGAGATTCTGTTTCTATTTCCTTTGGATATGTACCCAGAAATGGGATTCCTGGATCGTATTTTTAATTTTTTTGAGGAACCTTCATACTGTTTTCCATAATGGCTGCCCCAATGTACATTCTCACCAACAGTGCAGAAGGGTTCCCTTTTGTTCAAATCATCTCCAGTACTTAGCTCTTGTCTTTTTGATGATAGCCATTCTGACAGGTGTGTGGTGTTATCTCCTTGATTTGCATTTCCCTGATGAGTAGTGAGGGAGAGCACTTTTTTTTATATACTTGTTGGTTGTTTCTATGTTATCTTTGGAAAAACATCTATTTAGTTCTTCTGCTCATGGTTTTTTTTTTGTTTTTTTTTTTTGTTGTTGTTGTTGTTTTGTTGCGTTACGCGGGCCTCTCACTGTCGTGGCCTCTCCCGTTGCGGAGCACAGGCTCCGGACACGCAGGCTCAGCGGCCATGGCTCACGGGCCCAGCCACTCCGCGGCATGTGGGATCTTCCCGGACCGGGGCACGAACCCGTTTCTCCTGAATCAGCAGGCGGACCCTCAACCACTGTGCCACCAGGGAAGCCCTGCTCATGTTTTTAATTAGATTTTTTTTGCTGTTGTGTGAGTTATTTAGATATTTTGGATATTAATTCCTTATCAGATACACGATTTGCAGATATTTTCTCCCATTCTGTAGGTTGCGTTTTCATTCTGTTGGTGGTTTAATAAAACTTGCCACATCTTAAAATCAATTTTCTGGGAGGATATTTGACCTAACTTTGTTAAAGTATTTACTGAATTTGAAACATTTTAGAAACATTAGAAATGTTTTGTTTAGTTTTAAGTGGCCCTTTCCATTGGTCTCTTTTGAACATTTTAGGAAAATTTCATTCATTGTTTGCATTCTTCTTCAATATTTATTTTCATTTAATTATAACAGAAATTTTACTTTTGGTTAACTTTAGTGCAATTTCAGTTTAAGACTATTTTTTTAGTAATTAATTTTTATTGGAATATAGTTGCTTTACAATGTTGTCTTAGCTGCTACTGCACAGCAAAATGAATCAGCCATGCATACACTTGTATCCCCTCCCCTTTGGATTTCCCTCTCATTTAGGGTACCACAGGGCATTAAGTAGAGTTCCCTGTGCAACACAGTATGTTCCCATCTGTTGTCTATTTTATACATAATATCAATAGTGTATATGTGTCAATCCCAATCTCCCAATTCCTCCCACTCTAAGACATTTTTTAATACAAAATATTCAGAAGAGTTTGAAATACAGGTGAAGAAGTCAGTTAGGCAAACTGGTTTAGGGGAATATTCTATTATCTGTCACCCCGCTTCTACACTATATAACTTTGGAATCCGTCCTTTTTACTTTGTATGCCAGGACTAAGGTTGAAAAATTATCCTTTTTCTTCCCTCCTCCCTCCCTATTCCCTGTCTTCATCCTTCCTCTGCCTTTTATTTTATTTATTTATTTATTTTTTGATAAAATACATTCTTTAATTATAGTCAAATTAATTTTCATCCACTATGGATATTAGAAAGATTACTTCTTTTTTTTTTTTTTTTTTTTTTTTTTAACATCTTTATTGGGGTAGAATTGCTTTACAATGGTGTGTTAGTTTCTGCTTTATAACAAAATGAATCAGTTATACATATACATATGATCCCATATGTCTTCCCACTTGTGTCTCCCTCCCTCCCACACTCCCTATCCCACCCCTCCAGGCTGTCACAAAGCACCGAGCTAATATCCCTGTGCCATGTGGCTGCTTCCCACTAGCTATCTACCTTACTACGTTTGTTAGTGTGTATATGTCCATGATTTTCTCTCGCCCTGTCAAAGCTCACCCTTCCCCCTCCCCATATCCTCTAGTCCGTTCTCCAGCAGGTCTGAGTCTTTATTCCTGTCTTACCCCTAGGTTCTTCATGACATTTTTTTTCTTAAATTCCATATATATGTGTTAGCATACGGTATTTGTCTTTTTCTTTCTGACTTACTTCACTCTGTATGACAGACTCTAGGTCTATCCATCTCATTACAAATAGCTCAATTTCGTTTCTTTTTAAGGCTGAGTAATATTCCATTGAATATATGTGCCACATCTTCTTTATCCATTCATCCGATGATGGACACTTAGGTTGTTTCCATCTCCGGGCTATTGTAAATAGAGCTGCAATGAACATTTTGGTACATGACTCTTTTTGAATTTTGGTTTTCTCAGGGTATATGCCCAGTAGTGGGATTGCTGGGTCATATGGTAATTCTATTTGTAGTTTTTTTAAGGAACCTCCATACTGTTCTCCATAGCGGCTGAACCAATTCACATTCCCACCAGCAGTGCAAGAGTGTTCCCTTTTCTCCACACCCTCTCCAGCATTTATAGTTTCTAAATTTTTTGATGATGGCCATTCTGACTGGTGTGAGATGATATCTCATTGTAGTTTTGATTTGCATTTCTCTAATGATTAATGATGGTGAGCATTCTTTCATGTGTTTGTTGGCAGTCTGTATATCTTCTTTGGAGAAATGTCTATTTAGGTCTTCTGCCCATTTTTGGATTGGGTTGTTTGTTTTTTTGTTATTGAGCTGCATGAGCTGCTTGTAAATTTTGGAGATTAATCCTTTGTCAGTTGCTTCATTTGCAAATATCTTCTCCCATTCTGAGGGTTGTCTTTTGGTCTTGTTTATGGCTTCCTTTGCTGTGCAAAAGATTTGAAGTTTAATTAGGTCCCATTTGTTTATTTTTGTTTTTATTTCCATTACTCTAGGAGGTGGGTCAGAAAGGATCTTGCTGTGATTTATGTCATAGAGTGTTCTGCCTATGTTTTCCTCTAAGAGTTTGATAGTTTCTGGCCGTACATTTAGGTCTTTAATCCATTTTGAGTTTATTTTTGTGTATGGTGTTAGGGAGTGATCTAATCTCATACTTTTACATGTACCTGTCCAGTTTTCCCAGCACCATTTATTGAAGAGGCTGTCTTTTCTCCACTGTACATTCCTGCCACCTTTATCAAAGATAAGGTGTCCATATGTGCGTGGGATTATCTCTGGGCTTTCTATCCTGTTCCATTGATCTATCTTTCTGTTTTTGTGCCAGTACCATACTGTCTTGGTTACTGTAGCTTTGTAGTATAGTCTGAAGTCAGGGAGCCTGATTCCTCCAGCTCCTTTTTTCGTTCTCAAGATTGCTTTGGCTATTCGGGGTCTTTTGTGTTTCCATACAGATTGTGAAATTTTTTGTTCTAGTTCTGTGAAAAATGCTAATGGTAGTTTGATAGGGGTTGCATTGAATCTGTAGATTGCTTTGGGTAGTAGAGTCATTTTCACAATGTTGATTCTTCCCATCCAAGAACATGGTATATCACTCCATCTATTTGTATCATCTTTAATTTCTTTCATCAGTGTCTTATAATTTTCTGCATACAGGTCTTTTGTCTCCTTAGGTAGGTTTATTCCTAGATATTTTATTCTTTTTGTTGCAATGGTAAATGGGAGTGTTTTCTTGATTTCACTTTCAGATTTTTCATCATTAGTATATAGGAATGCCAGAGATTTCTGTGCATTAATTTTGTATCCTGCTACTTTACCAAATTCATTGATTAGCTCTAGTAGTTTTCTGGTAGTATCTTTAGGATTCTCTATGTATAGTATCATGTCATCTGCAAACAATGACAGCTTTACTTCTTCTTTTCCGATTTGGATTCCTTTTATTTCCTTTTCTTCTCTGATTGCTGTGGCTAAAACTTCCAAAACTATGTTGAATAAGAGTGGTGAGAGTGGGCAACCTTGTCTTGTTCCTGATCTTAGTGGAAATGCTTTCAGTTTTTCACCATTGAGGATGATGTTTGCTGTGGGCTTCTCATACATGGCCTTTATTATGTTGAGGAAAGTTCCCTCTATGCCTACTTTCTGGAGGGTTTTTATCATAAATAGGTGTTGAATTTTGTCGAAAGCTTTCTCTGCATCTATTGAGATAATCATATGGTTTTTCTCCTTCAATTTGTTAATATGGTTTATCACATTGATAGATTTGCGTATATTGAAGAATCCTTGCATTCCTGGAATAAACCCCACTTGATCATGGTGTATGATCCTTTTAATGTGCTGTTGGATTCTGTTTGCTAGTATTTTGTTGAGGATTTTTGCATCTATGTTCATCAGTGATATTGGCCTGTAGTTTTCTTTCTTTGTGACATCCTTCTCTGGTTTTGGTATCAAGGTGATGGTGGCCTCGTAGAATGAATTTGGGAGTGTTCCTCCCTCTGCTATATTTTGGAAGAGTTTGAGAAGGACAGGTGTTAGCTCTTCTCTAAACGTTTGATAGAATTCACCTGTGAAGCCATCTGGTCCTGGGCTTTTGTTTGTTGGAAGATTTTAATCACAGTTTCAATTTCAGTGCTTGTGATTGGTCTGTTCATATTTTCTATCTCTTCCTGATTCAGTCTTGGCAAGTTGTGCATTTCTAAGAATTTGTTCATTTCTTCCAGATTGTCCATTTTATTGGCATAGAGTTGCTTGTAGTAATCTCTCATGATTTTTTTTTATTTCTGCAGTGTCAGTTGTTACTTCTCCTTTTTCATTTCTAATTCTATTGATTTGAGTCTTCTCCCTTTTTTTCTTGATGAGTCTGGCTAGTGGTTTATCTATTTTGTTTATCTTCTCAAAGAACCAGCTTTTAGTTTTATTGATCTTTGCTATTGTTTCCTTCATTTCTTTTTCATTTATTTCTGATCTGATTTTTATGATTTCTTTCCTTCTGCTAGATTTGGGGTTTTTTTGTTCTTCGTTCTCTAATTGCTTGAGGTGCAAGGTTAGGTTGTTTATTCGAGATGTTTCCTGCTTCTTAAGGTGGGCTTGTATTGCTATAAACTTCCCCCTTAGAACTGCTTTTGCTGCATCCCATAGGTTTTGGGTCGTTGTGTCTCCACTGTCATTTGTTTCTAGGTATTTTTTTATTTCCTCTTTGATTTCTTCAGTGATCACTTCAAAATTAAGTAGTGTATTGTTTAGCATCCATGTGTTTGTATTTTTACAGATCTTTTCCTGTAATTGATATCTAGTCTCATGGTGTTGTGGTCAGAAAAGATACTTGATACAATTTCAATTTTCTTAAATTTACCAAGGCTTGATTTGTGACCCAAGATATGATCTATCCTGGAGAATGTTCCATGAGCACTTGAGAAAAATGTGTATTCTGTTGGTTTTGGATGGAGTGTCCTATAAATATCAATTAAGTCCATCTTGTTTAATGTATCATTTAAAGCTTGTGTTTCCTTATTTTTTTCCTTTTGGATGATCTGTCCATGGATGAAAGTGGGGTGTTAAAGTCCCCTACTATGAATGTGTTACTGTCGATCTCCCCTTTTATGGCTGTTAGTATTTGCCTTATGTATTGAGGTGCTCCTATGTTGGGTGCATAAATATTTACAATTGTTATATCTTCTTCTTGGATCGATCCCTTGATCATTATGTAGTGCCCTTCTTTGTCTCTTTTAATAGTCCTTATTTTAAAGTCTATTTTGTCTGATATGAGAATTGCTACTCCAGCTTTCTTTTGGTTTCCATTTGCATGGAATATCTTTTTCCATCCCCTTACTTTCAGTCTGTATGTGTCTCTAGGTCTGAAGTGGGTTTCTTGTAGACAGCATATATAAAGGTCTTGTTTTTGTATCCATTCAGCCAATCTGTGTCTTTTGGTGGGAGCATTTAGTCCATTTACATTTAAGGTAATTATCGATATGTGTGTTCCTCTTCCCAATTTCTTAATTGTTTTTGGTTTGTTATTTTAGGTTTTTTCCTTCTCTTGTCTAGAGAAGTTCCTTTAGCATTTGTTGTAAAGCTGGTTTGGTGGTGCTGAACTCTCTCAGCTTTTGCTTGTCTGTAAAGGTTTTAATTTCTCCATCAAATCTGAATGAGATCCTTGCTGGGTAGAGTAGTCTTGGTTGCAGGTTTTTCTCCTTCATCACTTTCAGTATGTCCAGCCACTCCCTTCTGGCTTGTAGGGTTTCTGCTGAGAGATCAGCTGTTAACCTTATGGGGATTCCCTTGTGTGTTATTTGTTGTTTTTCCCTTGCTGCTCTTAATATGCTTTATTTGTATTTAATTTTTGACAGTTTGATTAATATGTGTCAGGCGTATTTCTCCTTGTATTTATCCTGTATGGGAATCTCTGTGCTTGCTGAACTTGATTAACTATTTCCTTTCCCATATTATGGACGTTTTCAACTATAATCTATTCATATATTTTCTCAGTCCCTTTCTTTTCTTTTTCTCTTCTTCTGGAACCCCTATAATTCGAATGTTGGTGCATTTAATGTTGTCCCAGAGGTCTCTGAGACTGTCCTCAGTTCTTTTCATTCTTTTTTCTTTATTCTGCTCTGCAGTAGTTATTTCCAGTACTTTATCTTCCAGGTCACTTACCCGTTCTTCTGCCTCAGTTATTCTGCTGTTGATCCCTTCTAGAGTATTTTTAATTTCATTTATTGCATTGCTCATCATTGCTTGTTTCATCTTTATTTCTTCTAGGTCCTAGTTAACTGTTTCTTGCATTTTGTCCATTCTATTTCCAAGATTTCGGATCATCCTTACTATCATTATTCTGAATTCTTTTTCAGGTAGACTGCCTATTTCCTCTTCATTTGTTAGGTCTGGTGCATTTTTATCTTGCTCCTTCATCTGCTGTGTGTTTTTCTGTCTTCTCATTTTGCTTATCTTACTGTGTTTGGGGTCTCCTATTTGAAGGCTAGAGGTTCGTAGTTCCCGTTGTTTTTGATGTCTGTCTCCAGTGGCTAAGGCTGTTTCAGTGGGTTGTGTAGGCTTCCTGGTGGAAGGGACTAGTGCCTGTGTTGTGCTGGATGAAGCTGGATCTTGTCTCTCTAGTGGGCAGGTTCACGTCTGGTGGTGTGTTTTGGGGTGTCTGTGGCCTTATTATGATTTTAGGCCGCCTCTCTGCTAATGGGTGGGGTTTTGTTCCTGTTTTGCTAGTTGTTTGGCATAGGTTGTCCAGCACTGTGGCTTGCTGGTCGTTGAGTGAAGCTGGGTGCTGGTGTTAAGATGGAGGTCTCTGGGAGGTTTCCGCCATTTAATATTATGTGGAGCTGGGAGGTCTCTTGTTGTCCAGTGACCTGAAGTTGGCTCTCCTACCTCAGAGGCAGAGCCCTGACTCCTGGCTGGAGCACCAAGAGCCTTTCATCCACACGGCTCAGAATAAAAGGGAGAATAAGTAGAGAGAATTAGTAGAAGTATGAGGAAAGAAAGAAGGAAAGGAGGAAAGGAAGGAAGGAAGAAAGAAGCAAAGAAGGAAAGAAAGGAGGGAGGGAGGGAGGGAAGGAGGAAGGAAGGATGGAAGGAGGGAAAGAAGGGAAAAAGACAGAAAGAAAGAAGATACAGTAAAAATAAAATAAAGTATAATATAGTTATTGAATTAAAAAATATTTAGAAAAAAAAAGGGATGGGTAGAACGTTAGGACAAATGTTGGAAGCAAAGCTATACAGAGAAAATCTTACACAGAAGCACACACATACAGCCTCACAAAAAGTGGTAAAGGGGGAGAAATCATAAATCTTGCTCTCAGAGACCACCTCCTCAATTTGGGGTTATTCGTTGTCTAAAGGAGGGAAGGAAGGAAGGAAAGAAAGAAAGGAAGAACGAAGGTAAAGTATAATAAAGTTATTACAATTAAAATTAATTATTAAGAAAAAAAGTTTAAAAAAAAAAAACATGGACGGATAGAGCCCTAGGACAAATGGTGGAAGCAAGATTATACAGACAAGATCTCACACAGAAGCGTACATGTACACATTCACAAAAAGAGGAAAAGGGAAAAAAATCATAGATCTCGTTCCTAAAGTCCACCTCTTCAATTTGGGATCATTCCTTGTCTATTCAGGTATTCCACAGATGCAGGGTATATCAAGTTGATTGTGGAGCTTTAATCCGCTGCTTCTGAGGCTGCTGGGAGAGATTTCCCTTTCTCTTCTTTGTTCTCACAGCTCACAGGAGCTCAGATTTGGATTTGGCCCTGCCTCTGCGTGTAGGTTGCTGGAGGGCGTCTGTTTTTGCTGATACAGGACGGGGTTAAAGGAGCCGCTGATTCGGGGGCTCCGGCTCACTCAGGCCGGGGGTTGGGGGGGAGGGAGGGGCACTGCGTGCGGGGCGGGCCTGCGGCGGCAGAGGCCGGCGTGACGTTGCTCCAGCCTGAGGCCCGCCGTGCATTCTCCCGGGTAAGTTGTCCCTGGATCCCGGGAACCTGGCAGTGGCGGGCTGCACAGACTCCGCGGAAGAGCGGTGTGGAGAGTGACCTGTGCTCGCACACAGGCCCCTTGGTGGCGGCAGCAGTAGCCTTAGTGTCTCCCGCCCGTCTTTGGGGTTCGCGCTTTTAGCCGCGGCTCGCGCCCATCTCTGGAGTTCCTTTAAGCAGCGCTCTTAAACCTCTCTCCTTGCGCACCAGGAAACAAAGAGGGAAGAAAAAGTCTCTTGCCTCTTCGGCAGGTGCAGACTTTTCCCCGGACTCCCTCCCGGCTAGCCGTGGTGCACTAATCCCTTCAGGCTATGTTCAAGCCGCCAACCCCAGTCCTCTCCCTGCGCTCAGACCGAAACCCAAGCCTCAGCTCGCAGCCCCACCCGCCCCGGCGGGTGAGCAGAGAAGCCTCTCGGGCTGGTGAGTGCCGGTCGGCACCGATCCTCTGTGCGGGAATCTCCCCGCTTTGCCCTCCGCACCCGTCGCTGTGCACTCCTCCGCGGTTCCAAAGCTCCCCCCTCCTCCTCCCGCAGTCTCCGCCCGCGAAGGGGCTTCCTAGTGTGTGGAAACTTTTCCTCCTTCACAGCTCCCTCCCACTGGTGCAGGTGCCGTCCTTATTCTTTTGTCTCTGTTTTTTTCTTTTTTTCTTTTGCCCTACCCAGGTACGTGGGGAGTTTCTTGCCTTTTGGGAGGTCTGAGATCTTCTGCCAGCCTTCAGTAGGTGTTCTGTAGGAGTTGTTACACGTGTAGATGTATTTCTGGTGTATCCGTGGGGAGGAAGGCGATCTCCGCGTCTTACTCTTCCGCCATCTTCAAGCCCCCTCCTCTGCCTTTTAACTCTGAGTCGTTGAACTGTTTTTCTCTTCTCTAAAGCTAACAGATATAATTAGAATATCACAAAATAATAACTTTTATGTTTATAGTCTTGGTGTTTATACTTTAATGTTACCATACTTTTAGTGTTATAAACTTATTCAATCTTTATTCCTTCTAGAATGTTCTATTTTCCCAAGCATACTTACAATATATTTCACTATTATTTACTGAAGTTCCCTCGAAAGTCTGGAAGAGCTTCTTAGTTACCTAGTTCACGGATCTATCTATGGACTTAATTCACATAAGGGTTATCATTTTGTCCTTTTGATTCTCTTTTCATGATCCTTATGCACCTTCTAAGGGATTGGCTAAACAAAGTTTTCATGACCTTAGCTAGTTTACAGGTATACCTCAGATTGACAGTTATGTCTCCTGAACAACAGTCATAGACAACTATAGTTCTGAATTTTGGACTGTCCTCTTGGGTTTGTATTAAACTATTTGTGTTACCATAATTTAAGGACCACTTGAAATTGTGATGGTCAGAAGATAACTTCAGAATGTTTTGCAAGATTTTGATACATTAGGCCTGTAAATCATAGAGTGAAAACTCCAAAACTACCATTACCTTTCTAGGCTGATTTAACTGCAGAGGTGTCTCCTGGCCCTGGCAGCCTGATAATTACTGAGTAACCTTTCCATCTCCATAAGGAAGTGAGCTGCACGACTACTGAAACAGAATTCTGGGAATGAAAGACAAAAGATATGTGAGAGAAAAAGTAATATATTTATGTAAAATATATGAAATGTGAGAAAATAGGTTTTTGAAAATTCTTATAATTTTTCAAGTTAATTATCTACCTTGCCATACACCTGCTTTAGCTTGAGGTCATGGAAATGAATAAAATGTGTCCTTGTTTTTGAGGTGCTTATTTACCCTCTGACCCTGTGCAAAAAAGGCAGACTTAACAATAAGTAGTATTTACTGTTCTCATGTTAAAAAATAAATTTCATGAAAACTGATAAAGGAGTATTTCTGCATGGGGGGTTAGAGATCTTGCATTGGAGATCATTGTATAATTCTAAATCCACTTATTTATATGATTATGAATAACAAGGCTAATGCTTTGAAATTAAACATTTGATTTAAAAGAAACTACAAAAATGTTAATTATGGGAAGTTACATTTTATTTTATTTTTGTGGGGAAAACTCAGAATTTAATCTTTTAATGACTTTTATATATATCACACCACATTGTTAATTATAGTCATCATGCTTTACATTAGATCACTAGTTCTTTTTTAAAAAAAAATTTATTGGAATATAGTTGATTTACCATGTGTTAGTTTCAGGTGTACAGCAAAGTGAATCAGTTATACATATACATACATCCACTCTTTTTTAGCTTCTTTTCCCATATAGGCCATTATAGAGTATTGAGTAGAGCTCTCTGTGCTATACAGTAGGTCTTATTAGTTATCTATTTTATATATAGTAGTGTGTATATGTCAATCCCAATCTTCCAATTTATCCCTTTCCCCAGAAGTTACGTTTCAGATGTCAGAAATTTATTTTTTAAATTTTTATTTATTTAAAAAAATTTAAATTAATTTTTCTTGGAGTATAGTTGATTTACAATGTTGTTTTAGTTTCTGCTGTACAACAAAGTAAATCAGTTATACATATACATATATCCACTCTTTTTTAGATTCTATTTCCATATAGGTCATTATAGAGTATTGAGTAGAGTTCCCTGTGCTCTACAGTAGGTTTTTATTAGTTATCTATTTTATATATGGTAGTGTGTATATGTCAATCCCAATCTCCCAATTTATCCCTCCCCCCTTCCCCCTTGGTAACCATAAGTTTGTTTTCTACATCTGTGACTCTATTTCTGTTTTGTAAATAAGTTCATTTGTTCCATATCATATGATATACAAACAGTAAATGCTAGAGAGGGCATAGAGAAAAGGAAACCCTCCAACACTGTTGATGGAAATGTAAAATGGTACAGACACTATGGAGAATAGTATGGAGGTTCCTTAAGAAACTAAATAAAGAGCTACCATATGATCCAGCAATCCCACTTCTGGGCATATATCTGGAGAAAGCCATAATTCAAAAATATACATGCACCCCATTGTTCATTGCAGCACTATTTACAACAGCCAGGACATGGAAGTAACCTAAATGTCTATCTATAGATGAATGGATAAAGAAGATGTGGTACATATATGCAATGGAATATTACTTAGCCATAACATAGAACGAAATAATGCCATTTGCAGCAACATGGCTGGACCTAGAGACTGTCATACTGAGTGAAGTAAGTCAGAGAATGACAAATATCATAGTAATTTCTTTATTTAACAAAGGGTCCATTAAATTCATTTATGAAGGCTAAACAATTTAAGCAAAACAGTTTAATCTTCTGACTTGTTTACCATTCCTTAGTTTCTTGTGGATTTTCTATGACAGAAATAGAGCCTAGAAACTTTGTATAGATATCAGGTTCCCTCAATAATGCATTTACTTATCCTCTTCGCCTGTGGTCAATGAATACATTTAGTTGTTTGGGAGCCATCTGGTGGGGAAGATCTCTGAAACACTTTACCTGCCTTCATTGTAGCTGATCAACAGTTGCCAGTTGTGTCTCCTGGAAAGGTAGTCAGGCAACTTCAGTTCTGAATTTTAGTCTGTCCTAAATTTGTATTAAACTAATTTTTGTTGGCATAATTTGAAGACAACTGGAAGTTGGAATGACCAGAAAGTAAGCTCAGAATGTCCAGCAAAATGTTGATATAAAAGATATATAAATCATAGGAGAACTCCAGGAATGGAATCTCCAAATTAACAGCTTACCTCAGCAACGGTGCTGGCATCTCAACACAGCAGCTGATAATTCATAGTGCTTTTAGTAAGTACAGTATTAGCAGTTCAAATCAGTTGAAGCTAGATTGATATGAAATGCTAAATATTATCTGATGAATTTCTCATATATAACCAACATGATTCCAGTTTTTTAAACCTGTTTATATGGCTGTGTTTCACTGTTTATCCAGATAGTTTAATTGTACCACATGCATCCAATATAATCAACCTGAGTAATACATTTTGCAATGTGTATACACACACATACACAATGTATATACGGCGTATTTGGGAGGATGTGAACTGCAATGCATTTTTAGTCACATATTTATGAACAAGTTTTTGATGTTGCATCTGTCCAATAATATAAAGTTACTCAGGATGAAAAAGAAACAATGCAAACAAATTACTTATAGTACTCAAAGTTGATAGTAATCAAAGTTTATGCTAAGATTATGCAAGGAATTGAGTGAGAATGAATTTTTTTTCCTGTCAGATGAAGTTACCAAGAGTTTCTGATTTGTCTTTGCTGAATTACTCTCCCTGTAGGTCAGTTCTGGTTGGTTTGATGCCATTCAGGGGTGAGTGTTTGGGTAGAGTTGGGGCCTGCTCATAATGGATACCTGTTCTACTGTACAGTGAATCTGGACTAATTCAGGTGATCAACTTGCCACTTCAATGTAAGACACAGGTCTGTGCTGAAAGGAAAAGAGTTCTAGGGAGGGCCCACTGGAGAACTTTTTCACAAAAGACTGCCCTGTGTATGCCAGGTACAGATGTTGCAAGGACCCTGCCTTCTGATCACTCAGTATACTTTTCCAAACAATATCTTCATACAGTAACCGCAGTGATGACATTTTTACCATATCAAAAAACTAAGACAGGGCTTCCCTGGTGGCACAGTCGTTGAGAGTCCGTCTGCCGATGCAGGGGACATGGGTTCGTGCCCCAGTCTAGGAGGATCCCACATGCCATGGAGCAGCTGGGCCCGTGAGCCATGGCCGCTGGGCCTGCGCGTCTGGAGCCGAGGCCACAACAGTGAGAAGCCCGCGTACCGCAAAAAAAAAAAAAAAAAAAGACAGACATAATAAAAATGCAAGAGAAAAAGTTGGAAACAAAAGGAATATGGTTCCAGGCTTAAGACAAGTGTAGAAAATAACAAAATAATGGGAGATGACATGTACTTTACCAAAAGTTTATAAACTGAAGGAAAGAGTATGATATAATGTAATTTTTTGAACTAGTTCCTAATTAGTAAATAAACCTGTGTGGTTCTTAAATGGTAAATCATCTAGATTCCTACAGGATAATGATGGCTCTCTAAATTTAGTCTCTCCAAACATCCTGCCAAAAAAAAAAAGAAATCAATCAATGAGGAGAGCAAGTAAGACTGCTTATAATCCATGCCTACAGAGTAACTAGGAAACGCAGAATACAGCAGACTTCAATGTACTTCTAAATGGGAAATAAATTATATGACATCCGCACATCCAGTTCCAAAGCCCATGCTGGAATGGAGAATCAGGTGGAGACTGAGCAGTAGACAGGTGAGTTCATGAGGATCTTGCTGGTGTAAACACAGATAAGATGATTCCCAAGAAAGAGGGAGAAGTACTGAGAACAGGTCAGGCACCTGGTGGATCACAACCCTGGCTACTGGGGAATATAAGGAAGGTGGCAGCAGCCTAGGAAGGCATTGCCTAAGGGCGAGATGAAAAGAGGAGGAACCCTTAAGGGCTGAGAGATGAAGGAAAGGAGAGAAGCAGTTGGTAGAAATCACGGGTATTAAAGAGGGGAAAGAGTATCATGCAATCATACAATGCATCATCCTCTTTCTGCTTAATAGTTAATTAAAAAAAACACTTTTAAATTAAATAGTTAATTAAAAGCACAATATAATAAAATGTATTATATTTTAGTATAATGAAATACACTTATTATACCAAAGAAGAAGTTACTCTTGAACAATAACACTAAAAAATTTCAAAGCCTTCATTCCTGGATAGAACCATTTTCTTGTTGAGACACAAAATCCCAAGATCATTTAAAATGAATAGAAAATATCAAGCAATATCCAAAGTACATTACTGTAAGAAGAAAATAAAAAGTAAGAATTAATATTTTTATCAGATGATTATACTTCCCAAGTACCATCCACAGAGTAGAAGAAAATGTAACATGAAATAAATATCATTAAACCAATATTTGCATATGTGAAAGAGCATTGCAAAATTGGAAATTCTAAGACTCAGAATATGAATGGACAAAAAAACGGGAGGATATGAAACAAGAGTTGATAAAACCGGGAAATATAAGAAAAAGAAACATCATCTCCAAAAAAAATTAACGTTCCTTCTAAAAATAAAAGTATTTGGAAAATAGCTGTTAAAATATGAACTTGTAAGAAGACATTAATTTCAGTCATAAAATTAATCTAAAATTGCTTATATAGCATTTAGCAAAATTAAAATATTTTGAAGTATGATCTACCCTTTCTCCTTCAAAAGACTATAATTATCTATTATCAAAAGTGGGGGTACATATTTTTTTCCAGAACTTTTCACGATGCTTTATGCATCCTAGGTGCACAGTTAATGTTTGCTCTGTGAACTAGAGCACGTCAGCCAGCTGTTCCTTACCTTATAGCAGAAAGACTCACATTTTTAGTAGAGGATAACTTTCCTTTTTATATTGTCTTGAAATTCATATGAATCCAGTGAATCAGATCAGAGAGGTTTGTTGACTGAGCTTAGCTGGGAGGCAGTGGAGAAGATGGGAGAGTGGTAAAGCCTTGGAGGCAGCAGTGACAGGGTGTGAGGAGGAGAAAGGGGAACCTGAGAGCTTCTCCCTTGGGGCTTAGTGGGGGATAACGCGTTCAGAGTGGACACAGGGTAACAGCAACATGAAAGCAGAAGGCACAGTGGCAGCTGCTGCCTCTCAGTGTGTTAATTCTGGCTTTCTAATAAAAAATACAATGAATTCCACATGGTCTAGATTTATGACAATCTATACCATGCATCCTGTTTCCGGGTCAGAATTAGAAGCTATACTGTGAACCATGGACTTGACCTCAGCTGTCAAAGAGATGAAGGCATTTTTTTTTTTTTTGCGGTACACGGGCCTCTCACTGTTGTGGCCTCTCCCGTTGCGGAGCACAGGCTCCGGACGCGCAGGCTCAGCGTCCATGGCTCACGGGCCCAGCCGCTCTGTGGCATGCGGGATCTTCCCGGACCGGGGCACAAACCCGTGTCAGCTGCATCAGCAGGTGAACTCTCAACCACTGCGCCACCAGGGAAGCCCGATAAAGGCATCTTATATCAGACACCAGACGGCCCTATAATATGTAGCAGCTTCCTCTCTTATACATGCTGGGGATCAACATATAAAAACAGAATGAAGCTACCCAATCACATTGTTGGTTTTCCCCCCTGTTTTTGGTTTGACACTTCCAGAGTTAATAGGAAATGTCTTTTTAAAAATTAAGATGTTTTCATGATAGGGGGCTGAACAAATTCTCACCAACTGAACGTTTATATAGCTGATCATTCATTCATGATCAACTCAAATAAAAATATTCTGATATTTTGATAAATGTAATTGATCCCTGTCACGCATTAAACCATTGGGGCATTTTCTAATTGCATCAGAACAGTAAATACGTCGTAAATTAGAATATGCTTATCTGCAGAAAACTTTTTAAAAATAACTATATTGAGTTTATAATGTTCCTGGCACTGCTCAAAGCCTTGACGTGTGTCAGCTCATTAAGTCCTCATGGCAGTGTGACATAGTAATTATTATGCCCATTTTACAGATTAGGAAAGTGAGGTGCAGTGAGGTTAATAGGAAAGTGAGGTACAGTGAGGATAATAACTTACTCAAGATCACTCAGCTAGTAGCTGCCAAGAGTCACACTAAGGCACTCTGTCTCTGGTGTATGTGCCAAAATACTGAATCATATCTGGTGCTTTTTCCTCAAAATGGATTTTACAGTGAAAAAGTGATAGATGAAAAATAGAAAGTCAGTATTTTAATTCATTGTTGAAGAATCACTAGCAGAAATGACTATTTTCTAAAATTATTTACCAGTGTTTGTCAGTATTGTTGTAGGCTGTAAAAATTATATATATTTCCTAAACCAGAATTGAGACAAATGAATAACAAAAAAATTTCCCCTAGCCTGTGAATTTAGCTGATTTATAAAAGTATAAAATTAAGTAACAATTATATTCTTGATTCGTTATCTTTATTTAGAAGTTAAATAATGTGAAAATTTGGAGTTTTCCAGAAAATCATTCTACCTAGAATTCTCTTCAGTCCTGATCTGGTGTGTTAGACTGTCTTCTAAAATTCTAATTAGTGTCAATTGAGGTATTGTTGATTTTGACCTCCTGACTTCCTGAGATCTAGAATATTGAAAGTCTTGGCCTCTTTCCTATAATCAATTCCAATCAACAGATATTTATTGAGTGCCTACTAAGTGTAACACTGTTACAAAGAAATAAATATCTTCAAAGAACATACATTGTTGTAGGAAAATTTAATGCTTCAAGATGATAGAAGAAATGTCACAAATGATAGCATGACTCATTGCCACATGAATAAAATAGACAGAAAGTGCTATTGTGTTTCTGAGAGGAGAGAGAGTGCTTCGAACTCTGTTTCACCCTCATGGTTAACTATGTTCTCAAGGCAAGACTGGTGTGCATTAACCATTTGTGGGAACCTTGAGTCAGTAACTTTTAAACTCTTTCCAGCTAAGCAATAGACTTTTCAGGTTCACCCGAAACAATGGAAAGGGTAAACTAAAGAGGATCAAATTTGAGAACCAATTATATCCTAGGAGCAGCACTGTGCGTTTTAAAAATATGTATTTTTAAGTTAAAACAATAGATGCACATAGCTTAAAAATATAATAGTAGTAATAAAATTGTAAAGAAAAAAAACCACCCTCTACCTCCCTGTATTAAAAGGGAAAAGCACTTTTAGTTCTCTTAAATATTTCTTTTAATATTTGCCTGCATATATTAAAATAATACAGGCATTGATTTTCTATTACACATACCTTTTCTCTTAAACAAATATGCACACACACAATCATGCACATGTGCATAAGCACACACACCAAGATACTTCCCCTCCTCATATTTCCCCACAACTTTTAGTAAGTGAAGGTGCATTGTCAGTATGATTGCTCTTATTTGTAATTTTTTCTTTCCTTTCATGGTCTCTGTTTCCTCCTGGTTTTATTTTTCTTCTTGTTTTCATTGGTCTCCCATTTTTGTGTGTGTTGGGAGCATCCTCAAATGTCTCATGGTCCCTAGTTATGTTGATATGTAACAGTAAGGCACTAAAGCTCTGTGTGCTTTGGGTGGGGTTGGACAATTAAGATGGTGGGCGGGACAGCTGCTGGGTTTCCTAGAGAGGGACCAGTGATCTGGGCTGAACTGTCTATCGATGAGCTCTTCCAAGCATCAGTATCCACAGAATTTTTCTTTGAAGTTCATCAGATTTTCCAGAGTGGAATACTTTAGTTTTCTATCTGGGAGGTGTGTACCTCTCTATCCAAGTTCTGGAAGCTCAGTGGGAGAAAAGAGCTAAGGGTCTCATAGTTAAATATATAGACTCAATTACAGCTCCCCCCCCCCACAAATTTGCTTCATGACTTAATTTGCCTTATTCTTCCCTTTGCTATGCCGAAGGTCCTCCCCTCCAGGGTCTCTCAGATTTTGTTTCTTAGGAGATACCCCCTTTGCAGGATTGTGTAGTCATGGTGTAGCAGCCTGAGGGTGTCCCTATCGGGGTTCATGAGTTGGGGACCTGCATTCTGAGTTAGGGGTTCTGGAGGACATGAATCAGTGCCCCTCTCTTTGCTAGTTCTCTTTAAAGTCAGACTGGCTTGGCTCTGCTAACTCCAGTTGTTATTCTAAGTGCTTTCCCTAAACTTAAATGGGTATGCCTCTCTTTCTTGTTCTTTTCTTTCTTCTTATCACTTTGTCCATGTAGTTTAGTACAATTTTGTTCTCTGTTACCAACTTACTAATTTAGGAGGAAGGACAGGAGATGGCCATACATGTTCAATCTGCCACAATGAAATAGAAGCAACTATATTATTACTGCTGTTTTTAAAATAAACTTCCCAGTAAGCCTGTGAAGTTATCCCATTTAACATATAAAGACATCGAGATTCAACTAAGGTTAAATGAGGCTTGTTTCAAAAGCTTATACTTTTCCCACTGGTTCTCAGGAAAAATAAAGGATCATGACAAGAGAGGATTGCAAACTTTTTAATGTTAAGGACAACTGTTTAATATTCTCTTTATATTCTATGCTTCAAATAATTTTATTGGCCAAGCAAACTTGGCCAATATATGAAGTATATATGAAGTTGTGCACCATTGCATTATTTTCCCTTTTTATGTTTATCCAAGTACACAGGCAGATTTTTCTGAACAGCATTAAGTAGCCAGAGTTGTCCCACAGGGCAAAGGTCTTCTTTCTTCCAGTTTTCAGTAACATAGTTTTACTTTCCTTTAAGTCATCCTGAAGGCCATCAGGCTTCCTCTAACAGATTTTTTTCAAAACCCTCCCATCTTCTCCCCACCATATAGGCCCAAGTCCGCTGAAACATTTTTAGGTTTTTGTTAGGGCAGCACCTCACTCCCAGGTCTTAGTTGTCTTTTCTGCTAACCCAGTTCCCACACAACATATTGGCTTAAAACACAAATGATCATTCATAATCTCTCACTTTTGTGGGTCATGAATGCAGACAGCACAGTAGCTGTGGCTAGTCTCTGCTAGTATCTGGGGATTGTCTGGAAGAATCAGAAGTTGGGAGCCAGAATCATCAGAAGTCTCCTACACTCACATCTAAAGATGGATGCTGGCCGTTACTTGGAATCCGTGAAGATCTGTAAAGCATCTGAGGTTGCTCTTAACGTGTTCTCAGCATCTCAGATGCCAGCAGAAGATACAAGACTCCCAGGTTAGAGGCAAAAGACTGTTATTCAGGGCATAGTAGGCAGCATGATTTTCAAGTTCACATTGTTACTCTTCTCCTTAAGACCCATGGAGGGCATGGGGGAGGGGTGGAGTAACTTAGTTGGGTGCTGCACATGTAGTAGATGTACATGACAGCTGAGGAGGCTTAGGAAACCTCAGTCTTTTCAAGAGGTTGCAAACAAACTTGCTCCAACTTTGTACTGGAAGGCAGCATGATCTTTATTCTCATACTTGCCATCAAAGAATTCACCCTTGTTCCAGAGGGAGACACTGTCTAACTCATCAGGTTGTTTGGTATACAAACACTTTTGGAAAGAGAATCTGGAACAAAGGACAGTAAGTTTCTCTGCTAGTAAGATGTGCAGAAGCACAAAAGACCGATTGAGAGCTTCCCTGGTGGCGCAGTGGTTGAGAGTCCGCCTGCCAATGCAGGGGACACGGGTTCGTGCCCTGGTCCAGGAAGATCCCACATGCCGCGGAGCGGCTGGGCCCGTGAGCCATGGCTGCTGGGCCTGTGCGTCCGGAGCCTGTACTCTGCAACAGGAGAGGCCACAACAGTGAGAGGCCCGCATACCACAAAAAAAAAAAAAAAAAAAAAGATCCATTGAGAAGACTGTCTCAGTGAAAGGAAGAGAATGGATATTGGAAAATAATTAGCAACTTCTGACACACTGTTTATTAGAACAAACTGAGTTATCAACAAATAATGTTACCAAAGTGTAATAAGTATAAGGGAATTTAGACTTCTTATTTGGTGTTCTAAAAGCAATCTGGCAAATTCTGCTTGCGGACTCTGATTCAGAGAAGGCTTCAGATACAAAATGCTCAAAGGAAGTAAATTAGATACTGAGGAAATCTTCTATTGTTGTCTTATTGTTATTATTGTCATTAGCTCTTTGAGCATATGCATATGACTTACCACGTCTAATATGCTTCAATAGTTTTGGATGACGTATTTTCATAAGAACATTTATTACAATTAAAGTAAATATTTAGCATGGAGAAGGGCAGACTCAGGGGTATGCATGAAATAGAGATTGCGAGGTAAAGAAAGAGGGAACTGTCATAGAAGACATGATGGGAAAGACCGTAGCACATTTAGAAACAGACAGATGGCTGCCAAGGTGGCTAGAGCAATGTTGATGTGGGGAAGTGGTCTGAGGTAAGTCTGGAGAACTGGGCAGGGTCCAAAAGCTGAACTTGGCTTCTGCTTGGAGACATGTTTGGTGGTGAGGAGGTATACATGAGGATAGACCTGCAGGAGGCTGTGGCCATAGTCTGGGTGAGATGTTTTGGTGGCATGGACTAAAGAGCTGGCTTTGGAGGAAAGACATGGATGGATGCTTTTCAACATCACTGAGTAGAAGAATTCACCAATTCTAGAAAAAAAGACTTTATCATCCACTAGTATTATTTTCTAAGTGTCATAAGTCGTATATTGCCCTTTGAAAGCATGAAGGTTGACAACACAGGCTCTGGAGTGAGACTAGCTGTGTCCAAATCTTCTACCACTTCCTAACTACATGAACTTAGGCAATGTGGCCTTCAGATCCCTCAACTGTAAAATAAGTTGCTTAGAAATATCTTTTTATAGCATCTGTGTGATTGTCAAAATGGCAATGATAATTTGTGGAAAGACAGCACAGGCCAAATATACAAATTTGTTTAACTTAAGGAAGTTTACAAGAACCTAACTGGATGGCAGGGGTTGTGCAAAGCAGGAGGCTTTCCTCCTTATCCCCATTAGAGGAGCAAATGTCCCAGACCTTCAGGTACGTCAGAGGTGTCCCAGCATTCCCCTGACTGGAAGGCCGCCCATGTGGCTGGTCTTTCTTGGTGTTTACCTTGCCATTCTTATGTGATGCCTTAGCCCCTTTTGGCTTGTAGCAATATTTATGAATTGCTCATGAGGTGCATGTAACTAACATTCCCAACGTCATACTGCATTTTCCTCAAGGTTAGAACACCTGTGTCTTTTAGCAAGTCAAAGATTTAGGTCTGTTTGAAGTTTATTCCTGCAACTTTGTGCAATGATTTAATGATGTAATTGTGTAAAAAACTTAGCCCAAACCTAGAAGATTATAGTACATGATAGAACGCAGGTGTTAGTTATTAGTGAATTGTTAAGTAAATCTGTAGTTTAGTTTTAGTTATTCTAAATTCTATTATAAAGTTCTTTTCTAAAAATACTTTCTTTTATTATTTTCCAAGAACCTGGAATAAAGTATCCCTTCAAGCGTAATAATCCAGACATGTCTAAACTAAGTGAACCAGCTCACAGTTCTGCTATTTAGGCAGGGATAACAGTAAAAAGAGTCTGCCAGAGTTTCAGTTATGCAAATTTAGTAAACCGTGGAACCCAGACTAACCTTGCTTTGCATTAATTTATAACTCTTAAAAAAACACCCACATGGAGAAAAATCCCTCTATGTATTATTATGTCAGGTGAATATGTTTTATAAAAGCTCTTTGTTAAGTGAAAACTTTCAAAATATTAACAATTTTTACGCTTAATATTACTGAACTAATAAATTACAGCCATATTAATAATAATAATAATAATCAGCAATAAGGTTCATGTGCCTTTATTCCTTCCTTAATTTGCTTAAGGGATTCCTTTATGTACCTAAGAGGAAAAAAATAGGATCACTAATTAATATGCTAGGTAGTAAAATATCTGACTGGATCAAGTTTGGTTGGATACATCAGGCTGTCCCAAGACATCTCTTCAGAATATTCATAAAGAAATTTACCAGGTCTAGTCTTACAGCTTGAGGATGATTCAGGGGCTCATGGGAGTAATTAAAAGTAAAGATTAAGTCAGTAATGGTCCTACTCAGCAACTGTGTCAAACCTGGGCCAAATAATCTGCTGATAGGCAAACAATGCCATGCCTTTCCCAGGGGATAACACCTGATCCGTCCCTCTTAATACACTTAGGAGATCTTGGTTGTCAGAATTCAGACATCATTAATGATTATTCTAATATTGTTTCCCTAAAATAGCAGCAGTAATTTGATCCCCTCTTCTCTTGCTGTGAATACAGTCTGCCTCTGCATAGTCCTTAGTCATCCTGGGTTCACCTCCAAAATTTTTTCTCCTGGTTGTAGATTTACATTGTGAAGCTGCAGATGGGGAAAAAATTCTTCCTCTTAACCCTCTCTCGTTACCTTTTATGATGTTATTGGAGATTTTGAGTTGAGAATCAATAAAGAGAGGGGACGGGAAAAAGAGAGAGAAAGAAACATCACTTTTTATTCATGCCACTCTTCTTATATATTTATTTATTTCATAGTCATGGAGGAACTATTTCTTGAACAAAAGTAGTTATTCATTGTGATAAAAAGGACAACACCATGAACGACAATGATCTATGCAGACAATATTGAAACAGATGAATATAAAAATAGAAGAAAGGAGATACTTTTTTTTTTTTTTTTTTTTTTTTTTTGCGGTACGCGGGCCTCTCACTGTTGTGGCCTCTCCCGTTGCGGAGCAACAGGCTCCGGACGCGCAGGCTCAGTGGCCATGGCTCACGGGCCCAGCCGCTCCGCGGCATGTGGGATCCTCCCACACCGGGGCACGAACCCGCGTCCCCTGCATCGGCAGGCGGACTCTCAACCACTGCGCCACCAGGGAAGCCCGGAGATACTTTTTTAAAAATCTGGCCTTACCAAATTGAGGTAAGAAATTAAAAGAAGAGTACCTGGAATTTGACTAACTAAATTATAAAGTTACTATGTTCTTCCTTTGCCCCAGTAGAATTTACTATAGTTGGCCAGATACAGTTACTTGACACTTATTCGGACTTCTCTAAATTTTTCAATTAAACAGATGTAGTGGAAGAGATCACATAAATGGTTATTTCTCATCTATCTGAGATCCACATCAATGAAGACTAACCACAGTACAACTGTCATTTAAAACTTCCTCTTTAAGATTCTCCAGCAACTTAAATTTTATCAATAAGCTATTAACATTTATAACTTTACCAACACATTTCTGAGATAGTAACTGAAACTTTTAACTTGATTTTTACAATTCTACTTTTTTTTTTAATACAAAGACTTGAGGAAGGGATAAAAGATGAATGTGGAATCCTATAGTCTTAAAATTGAAAAAGAATGGAGGATTCACTTTGCATTTTATAGTAAACTAAGCTGAGTTCTAGAAAATCAAAGAATGCTATGAGAATTTTCAAGTCCAGGACCAAACTCAGTTTCTTGATGTCTTAGAGAATGTCTTCTTCACTATACTATACTACATTTAGAGAAGATTCTAAGTCTTGAAAAAAATTCTCTGAGAGAAAATATGAGAAATAATACCTGATTAATTTGTTATTTTTTTCAGTGCAATGTTTTCTTCTTTATACACACATAAATGAGCTACTAATAACACAATAACAGGAAAAATATAAAAAACTAAATTTCTTACATTAAGGAAAATGTTTGGGAAACAAGTCCAAAATTTATAAAAATATTGGTACAGAATTTCTGGTTTTAGTTTTATTTTAAATTAGTTTATCACAAAGTCCAATGTCTTAGTTCATTAAATAACTAAGATAATACAGAAAGGAAACTGAAAATCTACTTACATACATATACTTTTTAATTTTAGGGAAACAGGCTTTCTAACAATCAACAACTGATACCATGACAGTCAAATAGCAGTTAACATCTTGTTCTGGATTTTTAAAAAATTGGTTGGTAGAAAGCAGAACTTCAGGTGTGTCCTAGCTTCATGTTTCATACATAATCTACTTAATTTATATTCAAATTTAGTGTGGTGATGCTGTGTTCCAGTTTAAATGTCTTTTTTTTTTCTATTAGCCCATGAAATAATGGCCATTTTTGATATTGTTATATACAAAACTTTGCTTAGTACATTAATTTATAAGAAATTGCAAGATAGAAATATGGAACTATGTGGATTTTGTTTAAAAAATGGAAACAAATAGTATAAACATACTGCTTAATTGCTTGAAAAAATCACACACAAAATTTAATACTATAGTCTATACTGATTTTCCTTAGTATGAAAGGTGATTTTTTTAAAAACAGAGTCTGCCAGGTACTTTCTTAGAGACTTTTACTACAGATTTCTTAGTAAGTTAAAGGCAAAATAGGGTGTAATGAATAGAAAATAGAGTGCCAAGTAGCCCAATTTCTGTTTCCAACCTTAGTATATTAGAAAGCAACCATTCTAAAGTCATACTTTGGAACAGTATCTCCCTTGTCTACTTCTACTCAGGCATGTCAGATGATTTTTATACCTTCTTTGCAAAGCTAATTCGCTGATATTAAATATTTTCTTAAAATTCTAAAAAGTAATGTTGAAAGAGTGTTCCTTGTATGCAATATGACAGATAAAGAAGCTCTAAGTGATGTTTACAAGTCTTTTTTTTTTTTTTTTTTTTTTTTGCGGTAGGCGGGCCTCTCACTGTTGCGGCCTCTCCCATTGCGGAGCACAGGCTCAGCAGCCCTGGCTCACGGGCCCAGCCGCTCCGCGGCATGTGGGATCTTCCCGGACCGGGGCAAGAACCCGTGTCCCCTGCATCGGCAGGCGGATTCTCAACCACTGTGCCACCAGGGAAGCCCTGCCATTTATTAGTTGTGTGACACGGACCACGTTATTTTATCCCTTTATGTCTTAACTGCCTCTTCTGTAAAATGGGAATGATAAATGGGACCTTCAACCTGGAGATATTGGAATAACAAATGAGTTAATACGTGCATAAGCACTCTGCACAGCACTTGGCATATTGTGTTATGTGACTTAGTCATTCATTTCTGATAACATTCATCATATTTTACATTACATTTATTGGTATTTTAATTTCCCTGTTGTAGGAAGCTGCAGCTAGATACAAGGAAGTTCATTTAATAAACATGAGGGCTAGAAATACTGGTATATAATATGTAGTCACTGCTTTCAAGGAGCTTACAGACTAGTGGGAAAGAGAAAAAACAAGCTGATAACTGCAGTTGGAGAAAATGTTATGGGAAAGGTCTACAAAAGGTCCTATGGAAGCAGAGTGTAGGAAGTGTAACAGATGAAGGAAGAATTCCTTACAACTGGAGCCAGGCAGGGTGTTTGGGCCATGTTTCATTCATTTGCTCACCCTGCCCTTCATTCATCCATTCCCCCATCTGTTCAATATTTAATGAGTTCCCACTGTGATTTAGGTCAGAGTATTAAATTGTGATTTAAAAAATAAATAAACTTCTCTCCATTTTTGGAGACTATAATTTAGTTAAGGGGACTGATACTAAAAAATACATTCTTTAAAAAAAATTCCACTTTGACTGAAATTAATAATCGTGTGTATATTTAATCTTACCGTATACGATATTTTCTTTTAAATAGTTTTTTATGAAAGCACATATGATTGATTTTTATTTTCAGTCTTCAAATCTTTGTCTTTTAATAAGAGCATTAATTCATTTACTATTGCTAATAAGAGCTAGAGCTGTTAGACTCTAAAATTTACTGTTTTCTGCTTTGTTTGTTTATGATTTGCCTCCTTCTTTTGATGTGTGAAATTTATTTTCACTCCTTTTATTTTTTCTCTCTAATGATTTGGAGAGAAGATTTACCTTCTGTTACAGATTCACCTATTAGTTCCATTTTACTTTAAAAACTTTTACTTTACTTAAACCTAAGTTAATGTTAATGGGGAAATTATATCAACTATTAGAGGGCAGAATGAAAGAATTAGCACTCTTTATTGCTCCTATGCCCCCACTCACCTATTTCACAGGTTTTGTTGATATAATATTAAAGTTAACTGTCATGTTTTTATCTTTAAGACACAGATATTCACAATTATATTTTTTAGTGTAAGACAAACACGGAGAGAAACCTTTAATACTCTGTTGACACTGTTAGTAAACCATGTCTTGCCTATTCTTCTTATCTATTTTATTTCTAGACAACTGGTGCTTAGTTTGGGATATAAGTTTTAAGAGTGCCATGAATATCAGAAGACAAGTTCTTTTGCCTCAGACATGAATTCCAATATTAATTAGTTTAAAAATTCTCTGTAGACTACAGATTAAAGGGAACTCACAAATGTATGCAGGGTCCAAACTGGAAGTTAAATCATTAAGTGTATCAGTTATAAGATATTTAGATAAAGTCTATGGCAAAAGGGAGAGGTGCAGACCTATTTTGAAGGCATTCATATTCAATTTATTTTTAAGCGGGGAAGGAAAAAATGACTGTAAACCCCATCTGGCTCATGGATAGCTACTGTTTCTGTAGACACTGCTTGAGTGATTTTTACAATTTAGTGGTGAAGAGGAGAAGTCTGAGGCAAACATGATTCCTTATGTACATGACCTGTTTTTTGTTTTGTTTTAATCTGGACTTTCCCCCCCTTATCCCTTGAAATAAAGAGAAAAAAAATGCAATAATAAAGCAATTTTTAAAAATTAAGTTGAAATATAATCAGTAATCCCTTTCAGTTTTCAAACTCAGGTTTTGAATTAAAATATTTTATTTTTGAATGTTATTTCTTTGCCATGTGTTCTGGTCTTTTCTTCAAAAATATCTGTGTCTCATTTTTCACTTCCTTCCATATGTTAGTCAGGGTTCTCCAAAGCAATATATATAATGTTACTATAGCCAATTCCTATAGTAACATTATATATATTGCTTTGGAGAACGCTGACTAACACAGTCCCCACAACTGGCTGGTCTAGAAAAGTCTGTAGGGTCTTCAGGCCCTGTGAACAGGGAAGTCAATTGCCTTGGTGGGAGGGATGGGTAATTTCTCCTTTAAATGTGCCTAGCCTAAGTATTCTTCCTGAGGACTCCAATTGCCTTTGGCTTTTGAAAACGTATTCTGAGTTCTAGAATATCAGTACTATGGGAATTCTAAAGTGTGTATATGTTAAATGAAATGAAAAAGTAAAGGTACGTCAGTTTTGTATCACAAAATGATGCATGCTTACGCCGAAAATCGTAATTATTTTAAAAACTTAATTCAAAGAGTACTTAATGAATAACTTTTATGTGTTAGGTAATGTACCAGACTGTATAGGACATACAACTTTAGATGCAGACTCTGCCTTCCAGAATTTTCCTTATAGTACTAAAGAGTTGCCAAACCTAGATGACTAGACTGTAAAGCCTGAGACGTCATGTAAAAGGGATTTGCAACTGCTGGAAAAGGACTCTTTCTGGTTGGTGGAGATTATGGAAGGATTATTTGAGATAACGTTAAAAGTATGTTAAACTTAGACAGCATTGGGAGAAGCATATGAAAAAAACACATTTTAGAAAAAAATATGTGGAGTATGTAAGTTCAGAGTGTATTTGAAAATTCAAAAGAAGCTGGGTTTAACTGATGCTCCAGGTCATTGATGGAGGTTAGTACCAGTTATTTGGGAGAGTTCTGTTAGGACTGTTGTGTGGAAGGCCTTGAGGTTCAGACTTACGAGTTTAACTTTTTTATAGAGAAAATTTTCCTTATTTGTGTTTCTATCCATAAAATGTTGCCTAACAGTAGATGCTCAATAAAATATTTGTGTAAAATGAAGTCATAAAAATTGTAACTGCACATCCAAAATGACTCTGTATGTGCTTAAATTCACTCATGTAGAGGTTTTTTTTTTTCTTTCAGGAATTTTTTTTAAAGTTTTTCAAAACCAATTTTATGGAAATAGATGAATGAATGAGATTTGCATATAATATCACTGTAGACTAAATTAGAAGATTTTTTCCCCTTTAGTAAACAGGAACATAAGTAAGGATACCACTTAACAAAATTATTATAATTATGAGTAAGGTTTCAATTAAAAATATGTTGAAAAACATGGATTGAATATCATGAAATACCCAGCGTCATGGCAAAAGAAGCAATTTTCCACAATTAACAGGTCCACCAAAGGCCAGAGTTGCAGAGGGTATGTCTGAATACTGGTGAAGGGTGTAATTATCTCTGAGGTGGAGAAGGTTTCTATGCATTGGCTTGTTTGCCGACATCTGTCAGCTGTTGCAGGTTGCCACATCTCTGTTCTAGTTTTTAGCCTTAATATGATATCCTCAAATGTGTAAGCTGAGTGGCGTTACATACAAAAGTATATGCTGGGTATTTTTCTCTGAACATATGTTCTTCCACAAAGAACATTTCCCATTTATGAAAAGCATTTTTTATTTGCCAGCAGAAACTTGTATTTTTACACATCATTTTTCACTAAGTCAAGGCGTTTTCTTAAATCAAACAGCAGGCAAAAGGTTTCCTGTGGAATAAGTGGGAGTGACTTACATTAAAAGATATTCTCTGACATAAAACGACTTCTAAAGGCTGTGCTTGCTGTTCTGAGAACCTTTAGAGTAATCTTGGCTCTAATTGGTGTCCCCATCTTGTCTACATCTTAAAAAAAAATAGAAATCTTCATGCAGTTGTGGTAGAGAAAGTGAATTGGAATCAGGTAACAGAAAGTTATCAGAATCAGGGAAGTGCTACTTCTTGACTATATAACTTTCAACAAGTGATTTAACCTCTCTTTGTGTGTCCCAGTTTACTTTTCTTATTCTAAGGGCTTTACATGAATGTCTTAATTCTCACACAACTCTAGGGAGTAGATACCATAACAGGAAATTCAACTACAAGTAATTTATCGAAGCAGGTAACATGTAAGCCTAGGAAATGAACCAGGCTTCTGTCCCCTGAGTCATAACCTTACCCATTTTCTTCTGTACCTATCAAACACTATTTACTTTATAAGAATCTTATGAGGTGTAAATGTCTGAACACAGCAGGGGTTTATTAAATGGTTTTTGATTCTGAATATAAACTTTTGAGAAGTAGAGATTTTAAAAAGTTTAATTAAATTAATTAATTAAGGGTGTGCCGGGTCTTAGTTGCAGCAGGCGGGATCTTTAGTTGCAGCATGTGGACTCTTAGTTGTGGCATGCATGTGGAATCTATTTCCCCAACCAGGGATTAAACCCCGGCCCCAGCATTAGGAGCTTGGAATCTTACCCACTGGACCACCAGGGAAGTCCCCTAAAAAGTTTAAATTTTTGACAAAAATTTTTATTCTTGTTAAAATAAAGAAAACTTGCTGGGAAAAATATTTGTGAACAATATTGTCAGTAAAGGTAACTGGAACACATTCAGGTGGTTGGTAGAGCCCCACTTTCAGCCTGAATTACTTTATGGAGCATTAGGTCACAGATTATTGAATCTTCGAATTATAGTGGAAAATTTATGCAGGATTTCATTGTTTTTGCCTACTTAAATTCCAATTACCAAAGGCTATGCCTGGAGTTGAAGGGTCATACTTAGAACAATGACACTTGGAAGAAATGAAGACCCACTTAATTATTTAATGGGACTGCGAAATGCCAAGTACAGCCATAAAATGCTAAAATTCATAGCAGACAAATCTTTTGGTATTATACATTTTCATCAGCATCATCATGGTGATACTAACATATGCCTTCTAATACCAGGTCAGAAATTATATCATACTTGGTTTGTGGTAAATTGTTGGTTAACTGGGAGTGACTCCAGGGCAGTAGGCAATAGACTCACATCATACCAAAAGCATGTTTTCTCTGTTTGATTCTATAAGCTTTCCTAACTGGATAAGTACATTTTCTGAAATTGCATTGGCTTCATTTTCTCAGTAAAGATTTTAAGTGGGATGAAATGTTGGTTAATCATATGAGTTTGTGAGTATTTTAAACTAATTTATATTTTAAGGACCAAGCTCTTTTCATGAAAAAAAAAATTAATGAGTTATGGTTTCAAGTGAGACCATTAGGATAAAGCTGTCTTTAAGCAAGTTGGATAGCAACAGGGGAAAAGCAAGTTTAGAGGACACATGGGAATAACTAGATGCTTTGCAACACTGGGTTTAGAGTCCTTGTGGGGTATCTGTGTGAAAATTCTGGAAGATAACTAGACATACAGTACTGGAACTTAGAGGAGAACTAGTGACTTTAGACATCAATTTGAGAATCATTAGCTTATTTGGTGCTGGAAGAATGGGAGCTGAGGTAGCTACACACACAGAGTGTGGTTTATCAGATTTTCAGTAAAGTGGAATATCGTGGCAGTGAGATTTGCTTATTACTCTCTTCTGCTATTTATTTTTTTTAATCAGTGATTTAGATTAGCACATAGAAAGTGAGTGGGCTTTTCAGGATTTCAGATATGAACTGAATGGCATGAGTGCCTGATGCATTGAGTCAGATTCAGCTATTTTCATTTAACTGGAATCAGTGTCTGAAAACAAAATGATAATTTAGAGGAATAAATATGAAATGTTACATTTAGGTTGAAATGTTAAATACAGCTCTACAGACAGGATAGCAAAGCCAGGCTTTAAAAGGCTTAGTTTGAAGATGGACTAGATATTTTTTGTACACAAGTGATAGTTTCTTTGCACCTCTCCTCCCCTCCCTTCCTTTTTTTTAAAATTTTAATTAATTTATTTAATTTATTTTTGGCTGCGTTTGATCTTTGTTGCTGTGTGCCGGCTTTCCCTAGTTGCAGAGAGCGGCTAGCGGGGGCTACTCTTTATTGTGGTATGTGGGCTTCTCATTGTGGTGGCTTCTCTTTGTTGCGGAGCATGGGCTCTAGGCACCCAGGCTTCAGTAGTTGTGGCACGTGGGCTCAGTAGTTGTGGCGCACGGGCTTAGTTGCTCCGCGGCATGTGGGATCTTCCCAGACCAGGCCTCAAACCCGTGTCCCCTGCATTGGCAAGCAGATTCTTAACCACTGTGCCACCAGAGAAGTCCCTCCCCTCCCTTCCTTTTCCTACCCAAACAAACTAATTGCTGTCTTGGATGGTATCAACAAAAGACATTCTCTACTTCAAAATTTGTGTCTAGAACTTGGTATATTGTTGCTTTTCCTCCTCTTCCTTATTCTTCTTCAGATCTGTAACACATTCAGATGATGCCAGTTTGACTGGGTGATGAGTAGATCTGTAAATTATGTACCAAGAAGTTAATGTAAATACTGTTTAAGAAATTTTTAGCCAGGTGATATTGGGAGCATGTTAACTACCTGCAAATGACTAAATGGTTGTTACTATTTATGCTTTTTCACAAACTCATTTTTTTATATTTCCCCACTAACTTATTCTTGTAATTACCTTTCAAGACACAATTTTAGAGACACCTTCTCTGTGATTACCTGCCTGATGGTCCCAGGTGGATGGATCATTCCCTCTTTTGTGTTCTCTGTGTCCCTGCCCCAACCTTTTTGTTTCAGCACTTACCACATTGAAGCACATTAATTTATTGACACATGTGCCTCTCTCCACTAGCCTGCAATGGACATGAGAGCACAGACATCATCTTAGTATTGTGTGTTATCCATATCTGTAGCCCAAGTCCTAGTTCAATTTTTGATAGTATGCTTTTGTACTGAATTGAACTGGGGGTAGAATAGAAATGTTCTTCTTTGCTCTGGAGGAATAAAATAGGGTCAAAGTGCAGAAGTGACAAGGACGCAGATTAGTTAAATTCATTACTAACAATTAGAGCTGTCTGAAAATGAAATGACCTGCCTTTACAATGTAGGTTAAGCACAAGGTGAATGATAATGCAGAAGAGATGTTGCTTAGCCTGACTTCTAAATTCCCTTCCAACTCCTATATCCCATGCCTTACATTTTTATCATGTGTCAGTAACTACCTTCTTGGGTAGCCTTCAAAAGTACTTTCATATTTATTATCTCATTTATTTGAACCAATGTCCTGTGATGTATGTAGGGATAGGGATTATCATTCTAATTGTTCAGTAAAATGAGGCATAAAGAAATTAAGCGACTTGAACAGGGATACTCCATCAGCATGAAATTTGAGACCAGAATATCCTCTTCCTCATGGTAGTTTAGCATTCTTTTATAGATAAAAATATCTGAAATGGTCTGATTTGGACATTCGGGGTACATGCTCATTTAGATATTCATTAAGAAATATGTTTTTTTTCCTGTTTATGCTTTTATGCATGTTTAATTTTTTAAATGATCAAACCACTGCCTGTCTTTTTCATGCTACTTTTAATTATTGTATTTTTTTGATTGTTCTGAATAGCAAGGACAACAGAAAAGCATATATATAAAACAGTGCCTAAGAAGAAACAGTGATAACACACCACATATTTCAAAAGTCTGGCTGCGTGAAGGTCTCACTATGTGAGCATACCCCCTGCATTCCATGTCAGGACCCCCAAGAGTGGAGCCCGGGCTATTGTAGGTCAGTGGCCAGATTTGACAGTGATATCTGGCTTCAGCACATTCCCTAGAAAGACTAGAAATAGAGAAGAGTCATTCTGGATTGCATTAAACACCTATTACGGATTTTATTTTATTATGTTCTATCTGTGTTCCTGCTCTGACAGCTGTACAGGAAGGATTGCACTTAAAGTTAGATATTTCCTGCAGTAAGGTTAAGATCATATGAGGAAGTAAACCAATCATTTCAGTTACCTATCCCTGTGTAACAAACCACACTAGAATTTAGTGGCTTGGGGCTTCCCTGGTGGCGCAGTGGTTAAGCATCCACCTGCCAATGCAGGGGACACGGGTTCGAGCCCTAGTGCAGGAAGATCCCACATGCCTCAGAGCAACTAAGCCTGTGAGCCACAACTACTGAGCCTGTGCTCTAGATCCCGCAAGCCACAGCTACTGAGCCCACGTGCCACAGCTGCTGAAGCCTGGGTGCCTAGAGCCTGTGCTCTGCAAAGAGAGAAGCCACCGCAATGAGAAGCCCGCACACTGCAGTGAAGAATAGCCCCACTCGCTGCAACTAGAGAAAGCCCACACACAGCAATGAAGACCCAAAGCAGCCCAAAATAAATAAATAAACAAACAAATAAAAATAAATTTATATTAAAAAAAGAACTTAGTGGCTTAATACAATAATTCTCTTTTTCCTCATGATTCTGTGTATTGACTATTCCTCTGCTGGTCTTAGATGTCATCAGTCACAAAGCTACATTCAGCTGGTGGTAGGACTGGGATTTCAGCCAGAGCTCCAGCTTAGTTCTCCTCCACGTGGCCTGCCCAGATGGCTAGCTTGGTATCTCATGGCATGGTGGTCTGAGGGTTCTAAGAGAGAAGTGGAAGCTGCCAATCCTATTCAGGCCTGACTCTAAAGTCCAGGGATGTCACCTCACATTTATTATCAGCCACATTGTGTTGATTAGAGCAAATCACAAGCCCAGCTCAGATAAAAGGGGAGGAGAAACTGACTGCACCTCTTAATGGTAGGAACACCTCTTAATGAGTAAAAGGGGTAAGGCAGGTTCTTAGTGGCCATTGTTGGTGGCCATAGGTGTATGTACCTTATTACATTGGCCAAACAGGAAAATAGTAACATGCAGAGAAGGAAGATCTGAGCTCTGGAATCACATTGCTCCTTTGTCAAGATCATAGAAGTAATCACCTAAAAATTATATGAATGATGTTTCTCTCCATATTGATTAGAAGCCCTAACAATCCTTTCTTAGAGTAAATCAATTTGCCATTAATTCTGTTGTTATGATTATGCTTTTCCTGTCTGTTTAGTTATTTTTTTTGGAATTTTGAGGTGAGATAAACACTTTCTGAAATATAGCAGATGAAAATTTTGGGCTTGCAAATTTCTGTAATCCATATATTGATTATTTAACTGTTTGTGCTGCATTAATTATGGTTAAATATGATCGTTACCACCAACTTTTGTGTAACTATAGTAAATTGTTTCCAAAGATTCATTTATTACTATTGTTGTTAGTATTATTATTATGTATTACTTAGTTTTTGAATGTTACTCAGGTAGAATTGAATTAATTTTTAAATAATTTTAAAATCAAATTCTTTAATACATATCAGACTTATGTTATCTCAGCAAAATCCTGAATCACATTTGCATTTATTTACCACTTATTGATCAATATATAATAAAAGTTCACTCTATATACTATTTTGAGATCAGAAAATATGGCTCTACAATATTAGTCCAAAATGTTTGGGCATGTCTTCATTAATTCTATCTAAATTTATTCATTTTCTAGGCATTGGTGTTTGAAAATTTCATTTTCAATATATGTTTATTGCTTTATGACACAACATTAAATTAGCCATCTTAGTGATTTTAAGATATATAGATTATTTTTCATTTTTTCTTTTCTTTTTTTTTTTTTTTTGCGGTACGCAGGCCTCTCACTGTTGTGACCTCTCCCCCGTTGCGGAGCACAGGCTCCAGACGCACAGGCTCAGCGGCCATGGCTCACGGGCCCAGCCGCTCTGCGGCATGTGGGATCTTCCCGGACCGGGGCACGAACCCGTGTCCCCTGCATTGGCAGGCGGACTCTCAACCACTGAGCCACCAGGGAAGCCCTAGATTGCTTTTTTATAAGTTCATTGCATCAATTCAGATTTTTGTAAGTTTAAAAATAAAATCCGTATATGTTTATAAATGAATTGCCTGGGAATAGATAACATAATACAACACTTGACAGAGGAAATTTTGTCTCATCATTTACTCAACTCAAAGTTATATTTTTAAAAATAGTTTTTTCATCAGTAACATACATAGAATATTATCATAACAATAAAGTCAGCTCTTTTCTGTTGATAGAAATTTGCGTGATACCAGTGACTGTAGGAGTCATGGTTCCAGATCAGAAGTTCTGGATAAGGTTTTCTGTCTGTAGATGTTATTAATTTCAGCGTTTCAAGCCTAGTCTTCTGATTTAACATTTCATTCTGGCAACTGTGTTCTTTCACTAGTGGAAAAATATAGTGTACTTTTTCTATTGCAGCTTGTATATGCATAAGAATGTTTGTTTTGATTCAAACTGGAGACTCAAAATAACATTTCCAGTTTACTTATGAGCTAAGAGTATTTACAGATCTAAGTCGAAAACAGACCATCTTTCAATGTGTTTATCAAAATGTTTATAATTTCTTTTTCTGGTGATATCAAATAATAAATATGGAACAAAGTCTGAGTCTGTTTCTTGAGCATTTCTGTAAACAAAAAGTAAACAAACTGTGATTTATTGGCTTTTATAACTCTTTGTATAGTGAAAGATACAGCATTTAGTGTAATTTTGCAAATTGTCTGTCTTATCCCATTCTGTAAAATAACTACCATGAGTTATTTTCTACAGATTTTTGAATTGATAAAGAAAAAAAAAGTTTCTAAGTTTTTAGATGAATTGTGTAGAATGTCCTGGAACAATAGTTTTCCAACCTATTGGTGATCTATTAGTGGCTGATGAAATCAATTTCAGGTTAAATTTAGCATTTTTAAAAGAGTGGAATAGAATTGAGTAAACTAGATTAGAATAGAAAATAGCATAGTACATAGGCATGTAGTAAAGAGTAGATGTTTTATGTAAGCTTTGTTTGAGTTTTATACATTTGTATGTAGTTGGTCACAGTGTAAAATATACCTCTAGCTGAGAGTCATGGTCAAATCAATTTTGAAGCTATATGCAACTTTATATAATTCTTCAGTAACAAACTTACACCTCACTATTGAACTAAGTTTGGTGTCTCCAACTGTATTTTGATGAAACACAGATTACTTTAAAGATAAGATGTTATTAGTCAAAAAAAGTGTGAAATTTTGGTCTTCCACATTTTAATTAAACATTGGCCTCCTGTATTAAATGCTTATTTTTAATAATAAAATGTGTGTGACTCAAATCTATTGATTTATCTCAAAGTTTTCAGTTTATTCTTCATAACTGTAGTATAGTTGTCAGTCATTCTTGAAGTATTTTGACAGGAAACTTTCTATTGATAGGATTAAATCTATTTATTTACAGGACAGAAAGAGCTGTAATATTAAGGAATATATGGTTCTATTAATCTTATGTAAATATGACCTGACAAGATACTTTCAAAATGAGATGATGGGGCTTCCCTGGTAGCACAGTGGTTAAGAATCCACCTGCCAATTCAGGGGACATGGGTTCAAGCCCTAGTCCGGGAAGATCCCACATGCCACGGAACAACTAAGCCCGTGCACCACAACTACTGAGTCTGTGCTCTGGAGCCTGCAAGCCACAACTACTGAGCCCATGCACTGCAACTACTGAAGCCCACATGCCTAGAGCCCATGCTTCGCAACAAGAGAAGCCATCACAATGAGAAGCCTGCACACCACAGCAAAGAGTAGCCCCCACTCACTGCAACTAGAGCAAGCCCATGCACAGCAAAGAAGACCCAACACAGCCAAAAATAAAATATAAATTAATTAATTAATTTTTAAAAATGAGATGTTGGATAGTAAATAATGCCAATTTCTTCCATTCTAAATACAATTTAAATCACTAGTTTATGCTTAAATTTCTGTAGTTGTTGATCACAGATTAGTATATTACTTTGGTATTGAAGACTGATATTTTTTAATTTTAGTACTTGGTCATTCGTATATTTAATGTTTGTGCCTTGGCTTAGCATTCTGCTAAAGCACCAAATGTGTGAATCTTCCTTCATGAGGCTAGTGTTTTAGTTGAAGAGACAAAATAGGATCTTAAAACATGTGAGCTCCTTGAAGTCAGTAATGATGCATAGTTATACTTATGGTGGCTAAACCTTCAGGATTTCCTTTAACAAAACTTAGTAAGTATTGTTGAATGAATGGATGATTGAATGAATTAATTTAAATAATGTAGGAAAAACTGAGGTATTGCTCATGAGTTTACAAGTTTAACATGCTCATGGAAAAGCATGAAATAATATGAGCTCAAGTTGCTTTGAAAAGGGTTTTAAAGGAGATTGGACTACAGCTGAACTTTAAAGGATAGAAAGGGATGGGTTCTAGATGGGGGAGATTGTATGAACAAAACTACTATCATGAACTAGAAGTGTTTGTAAAGCCTGCTCTTTCCTACCTCTTTTCTCTTTCCAAAGGAAAACAGCTTTCTCCTTAGGCTTCCATGTCTAGGTGGTTGTGGTATGCAGAATGATGACACCTAAAAGTTGTCTACATGCTTATCTTCTGAACCTATGAATGTTGTTACCCTGTAGATAAAAGGACTTTGTAGATATGATTAAGGGTACAGCCCTTGGGATTGGGAAGTAATTCTGGGCTATCCAGAGAGAAGGAATGCATGAGGAGGAGTGGTTCTCTCTTCTTTCTGTTTCACAGTGTCTTAGGTTTGAGGACCTCAGTGGTATATTGGTCAGTTCAGGCAGCATGGTTCAGGGAGCTGCTAATAACTCTGTGATTGGTTTTAATAGGCGCCACCTTTTTCCTAGTTAACCAGTCTTGAAATGTGCCACTTACAGCCTTCTCCCCACTAATGTATTATTTTTTATCAAGATCAGATATTACAGTCTTTGAGTAGTTTTAGTTCTCACGTTCATTCCCTTTTCCCCTTTCTTTTTCCCACGTTCCTTATCCTGGCCTGATCATATCTTGAGTTGCCAACTCCATGAGCCTCCTTTCTCTCACCCTTTCCATCTAGGCTCACCTAAATATAGCCCCACAATAATCTTTTAAAACTCCTTTTGATCATGTTGCTGCCCGAGTCAAAACCTTTAAATGGTTCCCTGACATTTATAGGCTCATCTGTAGTATAGCTTTCAAAACAATCGGCAGCCTAGTTTCAACTCCCATTTATCATACCTCATATCCCATTATATTTCTATAGAAATCATCTTCACCAGACAAGTTGGCTCACTCTAAATCCCCTAAATATACCTCTTGGTTTTTTGCCATTACAATTTTTGCCCATTTCATTCCTCTCACCTTCAGTGTACTCCCTGGCACACTTTGCTTCTTCAAACCCTAGTCCTCTTTTGTTTTGTGCCTTTCCAACTAGGAAATGTTTTGCTCTGGAATAGACTGTGGTCCTATTCTTTTAATAACAAGGAAAATTCAGAGCTCCAAGAAGGAAACTTCAGAGCTCCACGAAAACTAGACCAATGATATTATATTTCCTTTCTTTCCTATCAAATGCAGTTTCAGATGATAGTAGGGTTTTTTCAATATCACTTTTATCTTTAGTTCTGAAGGTGGGAATCTGCAAATATGAAACTGTCCTAGACTTCAAAGTTGGGTCTGGCAAATCAGGCTAGCCTTCTGGCAAGGGGTGTTTTGACCCTTTGTTTTTCATTACTTTCCCTGGGACAGAGATTGAGAGCCCCTGGTGAAATCAAATTACTACCTCAGTAGGTAAATGCCAATCCTTTCAATTGGTGTGAGAAACAAAGGGATATCTCTCTCCCTCATCAGTATTCAGGGACTTATACTGAGAAAGAGTATAAACATGGGGACTTAAGCAGCAGATGTGCTCATTATTCACTCTGAGAGCAGAACTGCAGGAATCTTACAGGAAAGGGCAGAGTGATCTTGCTTGGCAGCCTTGATAAAGGAAAATGATCATAATCTATTCTTTGCATCTTTTACATAAGAAAGAAAGATTGTTTTGTGGTAATCTATGAGTTTTAGGACTCATTTGATTATTTTCCTGAGGATCCCTCAAAATACCCAGTTCTAATTCTAAGCCCTTTTAGCTATATTGCCTAAAATGTCCTAAATTCTGCACCCTTACAGTACCTAAAGCAGACATTGATGATTAATCCCAGAGTGCCTGATGCCTCTTATGCACTGCCTTTCACTCTGTTTTTGTCATACCTCCATCGCCAAATTATCAGGTCCTGGAAGGAAGCCACTGCTCCATATTTATTGTACCTCCAAAGGTGCCCCCAGAGCTTTCATTCAAATGTTATTTACTGAGTGTTTACTATGAGTCAACACTGTTATGGATACCCACATCTTGACTATGTGACATTCTTCTTCTCATCTCTAGAATGCCACTTAAAAATATCTGTTAGCAGGAAAGCAGACTCAGATATCTGCATCCAAAAACACAACTTGCTTGTTCCTTGAATGTTCACTTATGTTTTTGCACTGGATACAGAATACCTTATAATATATCTGATTGGACCAAAATAATTCAGAGTTTAAGCTCAATAACTGAGAGCTATTTTTCACCAGGGTTTGCATAAACTCCATCACTGCAATTGAAATCAGAGTAGAAAGAATTCCAGGAACTTTTGACTATACAAGATTCAGCATCAGGTGGTAGGCTACTCTGTTGCTGATTTTATTTTCCCAAAGGCTTGTTGCCAGGACTATCAATGTTTACCAGTGTCAAACTTGCTCCATTTTTCAGGTCATTAAAAAATTGGATAATAAGCAGAATGGTTTCAAGTGAGGACTGGAGGGCAAACTTCTGTGAGAATCCCTGAGAATAACTTAAACAATGTGTGGTAGCTGTGAATGGTAGGGCTAATCCTAGATGACATGAAGCTATCAGAAGTAGGGTACATCTTTATTTAGCAAATGCTTCAGGAGATCAGGACTCTAAGAGACACTCTGATATAGTGAGGGGCTCTTCAAGTAGCTGCAGTCATGAACTGATGACAACATTTCATTTATTTCATAGAGGCTATTTAGACGGCCGTTAGTCTTCTGCATTTTTCAGCCATACCCATTCACTTACAAACCATAATCACCTCCCTGAGAGGCATCACTCTTAAGAGAAATCTGAAATCCAACACATACTGTAGAAATACATAATACAAAACTAAGCTCCAAAGAAATAATAGGAAATCTCAAGGTGGAAGAAATGATGTGGAAACCCACAGGTGGAACAGTAAGCAAGGGTGATACTTTTTCCCAGAGGGTGTCAGTCCAATGCCTGGAGGAGGATAGGAGACGCAGCCTGGGCTCGCATGAGGTAGGGACCTAAAACTTAGACTCTTTCAAAAAGCTGGGACCCCCTCCTCACCCAGTGAAAGGAGGATTAAAAAACTCTGAACAAGGAAGTTCTGAAGGTCACTTCTTTAGGCTGTGAGTAGAAAAACAGGATTCTTTGGGAGAGTTCAATCCCCAGCTGGGCCGTGCGTGAATGTGGAGTGTGATTTAACACTGTGTAGGATGCGGAGATTCCAAAGTGAAACACCTGAAACCTCCTGGGACCACCAGAAGCAAACACGAAACCTCCCTACAGGGATGTTTCCACAGCCCAGGGGTAGCAGATTGTCACCAGAAGATAAAGAAAAGATAAACGTGAAAAAAATGACATTTTCAAACATAGGAAGAGTCTACCATCCAAAAGGTTTTGGCTGAAGGAGCCACTAGATTGTACTCTGGTGCAAAGGAAGTTGAACCCAGAAAGAATTTCTTACAACTTAAAGTAAAAAGACAAAGAACCCAATTTAAAAATGAGTAAAGAATCAGAATAGATATTTCTCCAAAGAAGACAGACAAATGGACAATAGTCATGTGAAAAGTTGTTCAACATCATTAGCCATTAGAGAAATGCAAGCCAAAATTACAGTGAAATACCACTTCATACCCACTAGGATGGCTATAATCAAAGACTGAAAACAGTAAGTGTTGATGAAGATGTGGAGAAAATAGATCCCTCATATCCCTCTATGCAGGTGGGAATGTAAAATGATGCAACCATTTTGGAAGACTGTTTGGCAGTTCCTCAAAATATTAAACATGCTGAGTTAACCATATGACCTGAATTCCACCCCTAGGTATGTACATATAGGAATTGAAAACATATGTTCACACAAAAACTTGTACATGAATGTTCATAGCAGCATTATTCATAATAGCTAAAGGTGGCACAACTCAACTCAAATATCTATCAGCTGATGAATGGATAAATAAAATGTGGTAAAGCTATACAATGGAATGGCATTTAAGATAAAAAAGGAGTAAAGTACTGATACATGCTGCAAAATGGATGAACCTTGAAATCATTATGCTAAGTGAAAGAAGCCAGTTACAAAACCACACATGGTATGATCCCACTTATGTGAAATGTCCAGAATAGGCAAATCCATAGAGAAAGTAGATAAGTGGTCTCTGGGGGCTGGTTGTAAAGGGGAAGGGAGACTGACTGCTAATATATACGGTTTCGTTTTGCAGGTGGATGATGAAAATATCTTAAATTTAGACACCACTCTGTTATGTTGAGTTGCAAAAAAAAAGCAATCGCAACCCAGTGTATAATGTATAGGTTCAAAAGCTAGTGTTTATCAAGGAATTATTGGGGGTAAACTTGGCCTAAAGTAAAATAAAATCCAGTAAAATAAAACTATGAATAAGGGAAACAGTAATAATAAATGCATTTTCTGTAGTTTATTATATTACTTTGTAGTTTGTTTCCTTTCTATGTTTGTTTCAGTAAACCATAGGTATATCCACTTTACAAATTAAGAAAAAACTATAATTATTATAGTATAGCCACAATTTTCAGTGTTAATTGGGAGTGAAAATGTAGAACAGAGGCTACCATAGCACTATTGCTTTTTTCCAAGATGGTTGTTTTGTTCAGTCCATTCCATCCAAGCAATTTCTATAACAAAGTATTGCTGACTGTCATGGGCTGTAGCATTCTCCAGTAAGAAGGAAGACTGGATGGGCCCTTTGCCATCTCATATCCTAATGAACGGTTCCCTGCTTTCTTTGGCATCTAAGTTCTTCTAAGGCAAGGCAAGCATACTGTTTAACAGGGAGGTGGCTGGGGGGGGGGGTGGTGGATGGGGAAAGACTTGCATGTTATACAGTAATCTGTTAGTATATACAGTCAAATTAAAGACATTTAAAAAAGTCATTCTAACACCCTCCCTACTGCATATAATAAATTCAGAAGATGAAAGAGTACTAAGTAATTAGCACTGAGTGTAAACGGTGGAATCGCAAAGCATTTACACATGTAAAAAACTGCTGGTGTTGCTGCTTTTCAGGTGATCACTATGAGTTTATAATTCATTCTTTCTCTAAAGGTTTTAGTGCTTTCAAGAGCAAGATCTCTTATTTTACACTGTAGGGATTACATAATTAATATGGGAAAAAATGACTCTACTGCATAGTCAGAGTAGAAGTGTATTGGTGAATATAGATAAATTAAAATCTAATTAATTTGAAATTTATGGACTGGTGGCCACTTATGCCATGACACATTGAATGCTTTAGTAAGCAACTGCATTATTCAACAGAATCCTTAGTGGGAGTGATTGACAAACGTGGGGATGTAGGTCTCCTGTCATGAATACAGATGGAGCCAGAGGTAGCTTTTTTCTGTAGTCCTTATTTAATGATTTTATCTGTAAAATATATTATTTAATTGTTCCCTGAATTGACTACTTGTTTGGCTTTCTGTTCTTTTAGTTTCAATTCCAATAACTAATTTAAGTTCATTAGGAATTAGAAACCACATGTTGTCCATGACAGGAAAATGTAGTCCATTAAATTTAATTAATAGCTAAGACTAATTAACAATGGCTGAGTAATATCAAAATGATTTCAATAATAGAGTATTTAATGTGTGCCAACAATCCTAATTATTATTTTAAGAAAGATCAACTCTGAGTGTTTGTGATTCAATGCTATATTTATGGTCAATATCTTTTCCTATTTTTATAAATACTTATTGGGACAAATTGACGTTAACACTTGTCAAATCGTAGAAATAACTATCCAAATATATCATTGGAAAATTAAAGAAAATTATAATATAAACATTAATTGAAGTACTTTTTTGATCACTGGTATTTTAAAATTATAGTAGAAATGTTTATCTTGATCATTTCCTGAAGTTTTTAATGGTAAGAATGCAAATAAACTAGTTTTTAACTATATAATTTTAATGTGAGAACGCCTCAATCATAGCAAACACAGCTCATTATTAGTCATAATAATGCTGTTGTGGAAAGAAGACCACAGACTCAGACATTGCCATGCATATGAGTCGCATTACTTGAAGGCAGAGTTGAGCACTCACCAGTAAAGGACTGAACCATGACAGCAGAGTTCTTAACAAGTCAAAAGAGCAAAGGGTCTTTTATATCTGCAGATACCAAGAACTCTTCTAAGATTTTACTTGTAACCAAGTACAGGAGGATAGAGAACTGGGTACTCTCTGAGAAGAAAGAAGTGGCACAATAATGGTCAGTAGGAATGGTGATGTTGGAACTCATTATAAAATAACAGATTTGAAAGATGCTATATGGAAAGTTTGATGATTCATGAAAGACAAAAGCAAATATAGATTTGAATAGAGGTTATGATTTGAAAATTTGAAAGTAGAGATTGACATTTGAAAACATAGGTCTTCAAAAGAATTGTTTAGAGAAGGAAAGGGAGGATGCTGACATTGAAGAAATGTAAAAGGATTTTGGTTGCTCGAGGGAGTGCAACACCAGGAGCCTTTTGGCTTGAGTTTTCAACTGACCACTTGATAAAGTTTATATATCCCTGTGTGTGTGTATCATTTTCACATATCTTTCTATAAAAATTATTATGCACTGTACTGGCCTAAGGATGACACTCTAACACTACAATGTTTATATAGAATGTCACATTCCATATCTTTTATTCTTAATTGTTATTTAAAATGGAGAAGTAGAAGAAATTCCTTCCACATTTCTTAAAGTTTTGAAAATAGTAAATTAAACATGTTTAAAAGTTAAAAGTAATTTCTATTGGCTGAGTCTAACAACAAATCACAGTGAATAAATTAACTTAGAGGTAGATCTCATGAGATGCCATTGTGAGCACAATCATATGGAGTTGAATTTTCAAATTCTGCTATAAATTCACAATGTGATTGGGGATATTAGCTCTTCTTTCTTCATTACAGCTTTCCATACTCAATTTTTAAAACATTACATATTTTTTGTAACGTTATAAGAAATCCATTTTTGCTCTCGACTGCACATGATTAAAGTTAAATGCCTTTAATTTTTTTTGGTATGCTTGTATTTGTGTTGAAACTGTTGTATCTTTCTATTCAAAATTTTTATATCAACTAGGTCACGGAGTACACACACACACGCACACAAATGAAACTAGAAACAATCCAGAAATAACATAAAAAATTGGTAAGATTTCCATTCATGATAGCATCTAAAAGATATAAATGTAAAAACTTCTAAAAGAAAAAAATAGGAGTGAATCCTTGTAATCTAGGGATTAGGCAAAGATTTTTTAGTGTGACAAGTATAAATCCAAAAAATGATAAATTGAACTTGTATCAAAATTAATAATGTTTGCTCTTCAAAAGGCAACATGAGAAAATAAGAAGACAATCTAGTGAGTGGAAGAAAATATTTGCAAAACAGTTATCTGATAAAGGACTTGTATTCCAAAATACATGAAAATAACTTTTTTAAAAAAGACTTATTTTTTAGAACACTTTTAGGTTTACAGTAAAGTTGAGACGAAGGTACAGAGATTTCCCGTATACTTCCTGGCCCACACTTGCATAGCCTCTTCCATTATCAGCACCACTCACCAAAATGGTATATTTTTATTAAGGATGAACTTATATTAACACATCATAATCACCCAAAGTCCATAGTTTAATGTAGGGTTCACTCTTAGAGTTGTACATCCAATGGGTTTGAACAAGTGTATAATGACATATATCCACCATTATAATATCACATAGATTATGTCACTGCCCTACAAAACTTCTGTGCTCTGCCTGTTCATCTCCCTGTCCCTTGTCAGAAATTGATATTTTAATTGTCTCCATAGTTTTGCTTTTTCCAGAATGTCATATAGTCAGAATCATACAGTATGTAACCTGTTCAGATTGGCTTCTTTTACTTAGTGATATGCATTTAAGATTCCTCCATGTCTTTTCATGGCTTGAGAGCTCATTTCTTTTTAGGGCTGAATAATATTCCATTGTCTGGATGAACCACAGTATATTCACCTCCTGAAGGACATATAAGTTGCCTCTGAGTTTTGTCAATTATAAATAAAGCTACTGTAGACATTCCTGTGCAGGTTTTTGTGAGGTCCCCTATGGGGGACCCCAACTTAAGACCAAAGACTGGGTGTATTTGATGCTTCTGACACCCCAGGCCAGGCCCCTTTGCTGAGATGACCCCTTGGATTATTTCCCAAGAAACCCCCATATACACCCCTTCACAAGCCACCCCTCCCAAGAGGCAGGGGGCCCTCCACCCCCTCCCCTATGTACTCCCCACCTGTGTTCTGTTTGACCAGCACAGAAATATTAAACGTCCTCTATTCAAAAAAAAATTTTTTTCCAACGTTTTTGGGTAAATGGCATACTATCCAGCAATAAATAGAATGGACTACCAATACATGTGAAAACACAAATGAATCTCAAAAATATTTTGCTAAGCAAAAGAAGCCAGCCACAAGAGACTACTTGTTGTATTACTTCACTTATATTGAAGTTCTAGGAAAGGCAAAGCTGTAGAGACAGAAAGCAGATCGGTGGCTGCCTGAGGCTGAGTGGGAGTGGGGATTGACTGTAAATGAGCACAAAGCAACTGGGGGGTGATTTAAAGCATTTAAAATGTATTGTGATGATCATTGCACGACTGTATAAATGTGCTAAAACTGAATTGGAGAATTAAAATAAGTAAATTTTATGGTGCTAAATTAACTCAGTGGTGCTGTTAAAAAATTATTAGGCTACCCTCAAAATAGGATTTTAAGATTATTTTCTATTGTTAGTAGAAAAAGTATATATATATTTAATTAAAAGAAAGACATTGAAGGTAAAAGCATCCATCTGGGGAGAAGACTAGGAGGCCACTACCTGTGAGATTTCAGAGTGTCTTTCATTAACTCAGTAAATTTACTGTGGTGGAACATCTGGCTGAGAAACCTGATTTTATCAGCAAAATGAGAAATTCCATTGTCACATGGGCCAGAATATGTGTCCATATGACTAGTTTATTTTCTACTGTAGACAGAACTTTATGGCAGTGAAATGAAATTTCATTTATAAATCATTATGAAAACACATTGGAATATTTTGGAGAATAGCAGAGGCAAGGATTTCAGCCTGTATGAGTGGCTTATAAGCTACATCATAATCAGAAAATTGCTTGACAAACACAGAGTCAGAATTAGTGCAGTTAATTAGATCAAGTTGATATTCACTGGTATCAGGATACAATAGTATGTTCATTCTGTTTTGCAGCCTTTTCTTTGGCCAATCAGCCCCCTCAGATAGATGGCATAGATATAAATATAGATACAGATATGGATATAGAGATAGAGAAATAGTTATATACATTTGCTAGGTTGATGCCTTTCAGTCCAGCAATTATTCAGCTTGCCTAGGTGGATCTGTCTTTTTCAGCACTGAAAATGAATTTGTTGATCATAATGCTTTATAGTTTGAGGGCAAATTTATTGCTTTTTGTATTAGTTATCTATTACTACCTAGTCAAAGTTAGCACCTTAAAACATCACACATTTATTATCTCAGTCTCTGTAGATCAGGAATCCAGGATCTGGGTGCCTCTGACTTAGGGCCACATGCAAGGCTGCAGTCAAATCATCTCAAGGCCCTTCTGAGGAAGCATCCGCTTCCAGGCTCAGTTATGTGTGGCCCTTGGCAGGCCTCAGGTCCTCTCTGGCTGTTGGCCACGTACCTGGTATGTGGGCCCCTCTTAAAGGCAGCTCATCGTATGGCAACTGGTTTCCCTCAGAGCAAGTAAGCAGGAGAGCATCCAAGTAGAAGCCACAGTTGTTTTGTTACAAATCTCAAGTAAACCCTATCACCTCTGCTACATTGTATCCAATAGAAACAAATCATTATATATCTACTCAAGGGGATAAGATTACACAAGAGACTAAAAACTAGGAGATGGGGATGTTGGGGGTCATTGTAGAGGGTGCCAACTACATTTTTGTTTATAGAATTTAGGATAAATCTCACTTTAGCTGCCAGCATTGTTTGAGATGTCATCAAGGATGAAAATATATTTCTTGCAAAGAAAGACTGAACTGGAGATCAAAAAAATCAGACAATATAATAATAAGAAAGGAGAGAGGAGATATATTTTATCTGGTGGGGAATGAGAGATACAGGATTACTTAAATACAGTAAGCATCATGCTTCCATGTAAATTGCTATTATTTATTTTTTTATTTAGAAAAAATAGAAACATGTAAGCATGGAAGAGACATCTTTTGTGTCTCCCTTGTCCACTGCCTCTGTGTCCCTGTCTCCTTTCTCATTCTAAAACCTATACTTGCTTTTTGATTAGTTAATTGGCAAGAAACACATTTTTCCCCTATCAAGCTGCTCTGAGTTCTCCAAAATCCAGGGTCATAATCAAATTCCAAGAATGACATTTTACTTAAATATAAATATGACATTTAAAAAAATCTTAATACTTAAATGTGATGATAGTGGTGGTGGTGGTGATGGTGCACCTGTGTGCTTTAGTTTAGTAAACTGTTAATAAACGTTACAAATCTGAGTAAAAGCCCTTTCCTTTTTTCTCCATAATAGTTTGTTTTTAATTATATTTTATTAACTATTATTATTTTGCTGTGCTATCTGAGTATTACTGAAATCTAATAATTGAGAGAGAAGATACACTAATGTTTTCTCAGTTAAATTTGGAGTCCTACCTGTATATTCTGTATTTAGTATTCTGCATAATCTGTACACAGTATCGTGAAACCAAGTTTACTCACTCTTAGGCAATATTTAGCTAAGTAGCTCAGAAGAAAGAATATGATTTTCATTTTCCAAAGTAAAACTAAAAGCACAGCTTTTTGTATCTAAGATTTCTTTTTTGAACATTAAAGCAAAATGAAAATTTTTGCTTTTAATCTCACCACTGACATTTGTAAAACTTGCTGACACCCATGAGACACTATTCCTTTGGTCCTGATGTTTTTGTATAATTCAGAAATTTTATGTCTATAGGTCATGGAAATCCAATTCATATGAGCCCAGGAAAAACTTAGATTTTATTGAAAGATTCCTATATTACTGAAGAGAGGGTTTAAAAAACAAAGCTGCGTGAAAGTCCAGAACTCTGCCCAGACTCTGTCCCATCTCTTCTCATGGTAGGTTTTCACCATGTGGCATATAAGAGAGACAGTCTTCAAAGATCCATAGCTGAGATCTTGACCACCAGAGTGAAAAATCCCAGAGATATTCTCTGATAGCCCAGGCTTAGGTCACTCTGGGGTCAGTCACCTGTGTCTAGGGGATCAAGATCCTGTAATTAACACTACTTGGGTCTGGTGTTTCTCTTGTACTGATCAGCTGCAACCCAGCAGGTGGCGTGATACACAAACATTAGTGATACACAAACATTATGTAAGTCATAAATCCACTCCTTTTGGCCTTTAGGCCTAATATATTTTGTATATTTTCAGAAATTTTTATAGAGTTCTAGTAAAAGTATTAAGAAACACTGTCTCTGTACTCCATGCTTATACTGGAAAACAAGATAGAGTAGAAGAAGGAACAGTTTTCGCAGGAAGAGAAGAAAGCTAGGAAAGTTTTAAAAAATGGCTTTGCCATCTCTCAACCTCTCATGTTTTTACTTAGCCTATTTGTTGAGTACGTTGTGCAAATATATTCAATCCCCTTCACCTTGCTAATATGCTATCTTAGAACTCTATTGGGAAGGGGCAGATATACATGAGTTGGATACCAGTATTAAATTTGGAGTTCTTATACAAGCAACTTAAATTTACAAAATCAGTGCTACTTTCTTAAAGACATCCTTTGGAAAGATAAAATAGGCCATCTGATCCATTTTTTAAATTTCTTAGGGAGTTCTTTATGGATGTCACGCCTGACATGAGTTAACTAGGAGTCAGTAGCTTTGAGACAATCTTTGTATTTTGGTTCTTTAAGGAAAAAATTAAGTTTACTTCTGCAAACTCATTTTTAAAAGTATGGTATCTGGGGACTTCCCTGGAAGTCCAGTTGTTGGTTAAGACTTCGCCTTCTAATGCAGGAGGTGTGGGTCCAATATCTGGTCGGGGAGCTAAGATCCCACATGCCTTATGGCCAGAAAACCAAAACATAACACAGAAGCAATATTGTAAACAATTCAATAAAGACTTTAAAAATGGTCCCCATCAAAAAAAAAAAAACTTAAAAAAAATATGGTATCATTCAACTCCAAGCTCACTAGCCTACACTACACATGTAAGAAATCATGTTACATTTGCTCTTAAACCATAGCAACTTAACTGTGACATTTATATATATGAGTTATATATGGAGCATAATCTTTGAAGTAAAAAGAGCCCATTGGTAATAAGCTGCTTTGTTTTTTTGTTTCTTTGTTAATAATGTGTAACGTTTTGGAAAGAAGATGAGTTCTGGAGACTAACTTTGAATCCCAGCTCTGCCACTTATTAGCCAATGTGAATATGGACATGATTCTCACTGTCTTTGTGTCACAAATTGTCCTATACTCAGTTGTACTTGGGAAGGTTAAATGCTATGGAGTGTGTCAGGTGTCTTTGTGGACCATAACATGGCTCAGCAATGTAATTTCCTTTCCCTCTCTTAATAGGTACTTGCTTCCCCAACTCTTTATCACTCTTCAGTTTACAAAGCTCTTTCTTGTAATTTGTGCTTTTTGAATCTTGACAACTTCTTTTTATGGGAAGAAAGCTATTATCTCCATTTTTCAGTTAAGCAACCTGAGAAACAAAGTTGAAAACAGTAGACATTAAGCATACTTTTTGAAAGTTATTAAAAGGCATCTGATCCAGGCCTGCTGTAAGCTATCCTTTTTTTTTTTTTTTTTTTACTTTTTTTAATAGTAAATGTTTATTCCAAGTATGAAAAGTAATGTTGAAACATTATCCAAAAATTATGTTCAGTTTAACAAGTATAAAACAAGACTCTGACAAAAAGTTTACAATTCAGTATAAAATACTTAAGAATATACTTTGACATTCACAGTGAGGATTTCTGAAAAATAAGTTTTGCTAATAAGTTTTAGAAACAAAAATACAGTCCCAGAGGAAATAAACAAGTCCTAAAGTAGGGAACAGGTCTCCCTTAGGATGGATAGTTAGCATTTCAAAACAAGATTTGTATAATAATTCCTTTTAAAATAGTGGTAAACCTGGTCCTGTGTCCTAATAAGCAGACAACAGTGGGATGGAAAGGAATTTAAGGATAAATCACAGAGGATGAGGAAGACGTGAGTGTTAAGTTAGGTATGAAATTTAAAGTTTAAATTGTGCTAAATTTAAACGTGCTGTACATATCCTTCAGGGACAGGGAAGAGTAGTATAGGGATTACAGAATAAAATAAAACGATTTAATACTTGTAACCCAGTGAAGTTTGGACATTTCAATAAAGCAGTTACACTTACTACATTAGAATTTTATACTAAAACACATTTACCCTCACCAATCTGTCCTCACCATTTTTTTTCCCCTAAGAGATAAAGGCATTCCTGACATAACAGTGAAGAAAGCACACAGTTGTCATCAGAACAAAGTGTAATGTTCACGTCCATATCTTTTGTATTTCTATTACCTATTCTACTTACTTCTTTAGTACTTATGTAGCACTTACTATGTTTGGGATGTTCTTTCTAGTGCTGGGGTTTCTGCAGCGAACAAGATAGACAAGTTCTGTGCCTACAGTAGAAAGTTTATTTTCAAATATGGAAAGAAATTTAGTAAAAAAAAAAACCAATTTAGAAACAAGGCAATTTTAGGTGGAGGCAAGTGCTATGAAGAAAATGAAAATTAAGTGTATTAATTTCCTTTTGCTATTAGTGACTTAAAGCAAGACACATTTATTCTCATAGTTCTGGAGGTCAGAAGTCTGAAGCCACAGTGTTGGCAGGACTGTGTCATTTCTGTAGTCCTTGGGGGAGTATCTGTTTCTTGCTTTTTTCTTCTTCTAGAGGTTCCCTGCATTCCCTGGCTCATAGCACCTTCTGACATCACTCCTCTGTCTTGTTTCCATTCTGATATCTTCTACCACTGATTTTGAACCTCTTGCTTCCCTCTTTTTATTTTTATTTTTTTTTTTTAATTTTTGGTTGTGTTGGGTCTGTTGCCGCGTGCGGACTTCCTCTAGTTGCAGCAAGCAGGGGCTACCCTTCATTGTGGTGCGTGGGCTTCTCATTGCCGTGTCTTCTCTTATTGCAGAGCACGGGCTCTAGGGTCCGTGGGCTTCAGTAGTTGCAGTGCTTGCAGGCTCTAGAGCGCAGGCTCAGTAGTTGTGGCACACATGCTTAGTTGCTCTGTGGTATGTGGGATCTTCCCGGATCAGGGCTCGAACCCGTGTCCCCTGCATTGGCAGGTGGATTCCTAACCACTGTGCCACCAGAAAAGTCCTCTTGCTTCCCTCTTAAGAGACCCTCGTGATTATTATATTTGGGGCTCACCTGGATAATCCAGGATAATCTCCTATTTCTCAATCCTAACTTAATCTAATTTGCAGAATCCTCTTTGCCATATAAAACAACATATTCCAAGTTCATGGGATTGGATCATGGACCTCTTGGGTAGGGGTCTTTTTTCAGCCTATTGGGTGAAGTTAAATAAGAGAATGATCTAGAATGGACTGGGCACCTTCATATAGTATAATCACAGGTGATTTGTCTGAGGGGTAACAGTTGAGCTGAGATAAAAATGCTGAAAGAATATGCATATAAAGCTTCTGTGTGGTAAAGTACTCTTAATGTGAAAAAATATGTTCCTTCCACTTGGCCACCATTTTCTCAGTAGAATAAAGGTAGATTAATATATATATATATATATATATATATATATATATATGTACACACACACACACACACACATATATATATATATATATATATATATATATATATATATATATAAAACAGTTACCTCATCACCAGGAACCAGTGTTGAGAGTCCTGAAGAGTGGGAGATAGAGACAAATCTTGAGTCCTAATAGCTGTACTGGTGAAGTCGTCAATTATGTAAGTTTAGGAACTTGAACTTTGGTGGTTTTCTCTGAAAAGAATTATTAGCACATAGGAGAGGATAGAGTCTACTGATTCTTCATAACTCCAACATTAAATTTGTGTCTCAATCATGAGTATACAGTAATACACTTGCATTTGCCTTTCAAAGCTTTCAACAGCAAAGTATTTGCATTAAATTTCAATGACTATCTCTGAAGTCACTAGATAAGAATTGCTCATAGGCAAAGAACAGTATGCCCAACTTTCTATACACAAAATATTAATTTAGAGATATTTTTTAAAAATCACTGAAAGACGGGTTGTAATATATTCACTTTCTTTCCTGAAACACCAAAATATACAATGCCATACCAATTTTGTTTGTCATTTCCCAAGTTTACCTAATACAATACGTCCTAATCTAAGGATTTGGAAATTTTCAAAGGGAAGTATCATAAGAAACTCAGTATTATCTTTCATTTCTGGATTTAACACCATATACATTAAATAAAGGTCCATGAGATTTCAAAGATCCTGACTTCAGCTTTGCATTGATCATGTTTCCTTGAGTATGTCATATCTCAGCTTTGAATTCATAGTACCCAGAATTGTACTGGTGCATACTAGGTCATACTAGGTGATTCATACAATTTCTTGAGGGACAATTTGAATTGAGATTTTATATATACATAATTTTTTTTTTTTTTAAGTAAGAGAGGAATGGTGTGTTGCCTTTCATAAGTGGTTAATCTACATGAAAACAAATCTCTTTTGGGAGGAAATAACATATTTGTTGTGATCCCATGATGTACAAACATGGAGAGTAGTCAGACTGCTTTCTTCACTGGAGTTTATTTTCCAGCTTTAAAGCTCTGGGCTGCTGTGAGACTGTGTTTTCACACTTCCCTGCCTGGAGTGAACGAGAATCTGCACCGATAGCTATGCAGCTCTTTCATTAACACCAAAAAGGGTGTTAACATGCTCCTATGGAGATGTTTCTTAGGCCTGAGTCCTGGCTTGCTTTCTTTTTATTTATTTATTTTATTTGTTTTTTTTTATTTTTTTAATTTTTTAAAAAATTTTTATTGGGGTATAGTTGATTTACAGTGTTGTGTTAGTTTCAGGTGCACAGCAAAGTGAATCAGTTATACATATACATATATCAACTTTTTTTTAGATTCTTTTCCCATATAGGCCATTACAAAGTACTGAGTAGAGTTCCCTGTGCTATACAGTAGGTCCTTATTAGTTATCTATTTTGTATATAGTAGTGTGTCTATGTCAATCCCAATCTTCCAGTTTATCCCTACCACGCCTTTTACCCCATTGTAGCCATAAGTTTATTTTCTACATCTGTAACTCTATTTCTCTTTTGTATATAAGTTAATTGTACCTTTTTCTTTTTTTAGGTTTCATATATAAGCAATATCATGATATATGTCTTTCTGTGCCTGACTTACTTCACTCTGTATGATAATTTCTAGGTCCATCCATGTTGCTGCAAATGACATTATTTCATTCTTTTTTAGGCTGAGTAATATTCCATTACATATATGTACCACATCTTCTTTATCCATTTCTCTGCTAATGGACATTTAGGTTGCTTCTATGTCCTGGCTATTGTATATAGTGCTGCAGTGAACATTGGGGTGCATGTATCAAATTATGGCTTGCTTTCTAAGTGTTATTCTGGATTGAAGACCCAACTTATGGTGGGAGGTCTAAGTGGAGCAGTTTCTTAAAGTCAATCAGGACACGGGAATGTCCCAAATGCCGCTGGAGAATTTCTAGATATATGAACAACACAAGGTTATTTAAATTTTTTTCCAGTATGGATTAATCATATCAATTTTGCTGTCTCTCTTTTTTTTTTTTTTTTTTTTTTTTTTGCGGTACGTAGGCCTCTCACTGTTGTGGCCTCTCCCGTCGCGGAGCACAGGCTCCAGACGCACAGGCTCAGTGGCCATGGCTCACGGGCCCAGCCGCTCCGCGGCATGTGGGATCTTCCCGGACCGGGGCGTGAACCCGTGTCCCCTGCATCGGCAGGTGGGCTCTCAACCACTGCGCCACCAGGGCAGCCCTGCTCGGTCTCTCTTAAATTTCATTTTCTGCTGGAGAGAAAAGTGGGGTGAGGTATTTCATATCTCCACACTTGAGTATATGTTTTTTTCTCAAAAATGGCTAAAAAATGTAGGCTTTTACAGATGAATGAAAAAAATTAAATACTGTAAGCCAAATATAACTCTACCCAGAGTGTTCTTTCTTGAGTATGTACCACTATTTAACTTCGACCCCCAGGAGTATGCTATATTCTTTTGTCCAGTATTACCATCTTCAAAGTCTAGGATATGAATTATCAAAGAGTTTTTAGAAAGCTCGGCAGGAACTAGTTTGTTCTAAAGCTCTACCCTAAACTTTCTTTCTTTAATCTATCCACCTGAAAGTAATAGAAAGTAATGAGAAATTTCATATATATATATATAAAATACATATGGCAATATTATGTATTATATATTATGCAATTATATATAATAATAATATACATTTTTAATAAAATATATAAAAATATATTTTTATATAATAATTTTACCCTGTCCTCCCACCCTCATTTGAAAGCCTCCAGTGACTTCCCATTTTACATGAACAAAACCCAAATTCTGAATTCTATCATGATATATCCCCTGCCAACATTTTCCATTTTGTCTTACTTCCATTCTTTTCTCTGTACCCTGTGCTTCAGCCTTGGAGGTATCCTTTCACTTCTCTGAGCATGCCAAGTTCTTTGCTGTCTTACAATGTTTCTTCTCCTTGGAAATTTCTTCCCCCCATGCTTTATGTGTCTGTCCTCCTCTTGTCCTTCAGTCCTTGTCTTAGGAAGTACCTTCTTGGAGAGACCTTCCTCTCCTAGGAATTTTATCTAAGTTGCTCCCCTCTGTTATCCTTTATTACTACATGTACTATGTAGCATATACACACTATATAGCACTGAAAAAATGTTAATTATGGGTCTTTGTATTTGTTAAGTTGATTATAGACCCTCTTTCTCAGTCGATTGAAAGTTCCACAAAGTCAGGGACCCTATCACTTTGTTCTGTAGTATATACCCAGTGCTTACCTGGCACATAGTAATTTCAAAAGCATATTTGGATGAATTAGTGAGTAAATGAAACAATATTGATTTTTTTTCTCTCTTGTTACCCTATATTATCATCCTTTTCAAACTGTGAACTTTTTGGCCTGCTGGGAACAGAAAGGTAGCAGTGGGTGGGAGGTGGGAATGGCTCCTAATTCAAAGGTTCATCCTTCAACTGCACAAAAACTCAAGCACGGTTTGCAAGGTCCTGTTTATATATTTGTTTTGCCATTTTTATTGAATTGGTATTGATCAAAGGACAATGCTGTTTTAATGGCTGAGGAGCAGACATCTAAGCAAGAGATATAAATAAAATGTGTGAGGTCACCAAAATCAAGTGACTGTGTATATGTCACCAAGACTTTATGGGCTAGACCAAACACAGAATGGGAAATTACAGAATGCTTTTACTTTTTTAAGTTTTGAAAAGTGAGGAGAGCCAAGAAAACCATTTGAACTTGACAAAATGAAGCAAAGCATTCAACTAAGTGAATTATGTGCTTCATTCCTGGTTGGCGTAGAAGTTAGATACCTCTCCTCCCTGTTTTTTAGTGGTATATAATAAAATAATCTACATAGAAATGTGGTAAATTTCTAGTTATTAGAAGTGTATCCAAATATAGCTAGCTTCTTAAGAAAGTTTGGAGAGGGATTTGGAAAGAATTTGTGTAACCAAATTAGGATGATGTGTAAATTTTGAGTTAAGAATGAAGAGCTAACCTGAGCCTGCTCTTGGGTATTTTCCTTAGACATTGCTCACCTGTTGTTTTTTCTTTTGACTTTAGTCAAGTTGTTGTAGGCAAAAATCATGTTTTGACATCCACGTTATGCTCCTACTCTGCTTGTCAGCAGCACTGCCTAGAAAAACGTCATTCCATTTTTCCCACTCCCTCTTTGTTTGTGGGATTACAGTATGGGGACATGTTCCTGGAAAGGTAGCATTTATCTTGTGATGACCATCATGTAATTAAATGGAGGAAGAAATTCCAACATGATGTTACAACTGATTAAAAGAACCTAGGTCCTTGTATAATCACTGAGTGAAACTTGGATCATTTTAGTGAACAATTACTGATAATATTCTTATGATTTGGGCCTCAGTTAGTTGGATTTGCTATTATTTGTAGCCAAAAGCATCCCTTTTAGACTTGTTGCTCTTATTATCACCAAGGCTTTCTGGACTTACCTAAGACAAGGGGGAGGAGGGTAGCATATCTAAAGGATTAGAAATTTCCTCAGTGGTGGAAACTTGGAGCATATATGATGTCACATAATTCTCATGGTTAATGAAATGACTGAAACTCAGAAGTGAATACATACTCTAGTGGAGTAATAAAAGGTACTGGTTGTATTTATTAAATGGAGCATTTAATAAATAAAATTAAAAAGAAATTTAATTTTTTCTAGACCAGGTAAAAAATTAAAAAGAAACTTCAGCACAGCAAATTAAAGAAATCAATTAAAATAGGATATCATTTGTAAAACCCACTGTAATTTTGTTTCAAAGGCAAAGAAAAGATAGAACAACAAATAGATGGAAATAGTTGCCGAAGTAGGCTTTAGAGAATTGTTCCTGTATTATAATAAAATGTGGCTAAACAAAATATTGCAATGAGAAGCAATCTTATTCAATGATAGGCATAAAGTCTTTCCTTCCCCAGATTACTAGGTGTGAAAATATCTTATTTAATAATACTATTTTCTTCCAATTTTCCATTATGTAAAAGGTTAGTTATTCTCAGAAGTCAGGCAGTAATGCAGAAAATTGCTGTTCGGATGATTGTTTTTTAACTTCTAAAGTCATCTGTGATTCAGAGTTAGAGAGATGTATAATGTTTGGCTATATAAAATTCATTTTTATTCTCTTATAACAGTGACATTGGTGTTTTGTTAAACAAGCCAGGGCATTTCCAGTAAAATAATGTAATGTTTAGATTCTTAAGTATATATGACTCAGTAATATTTAAGGACCAGTTATGTAGCTTTCAATTTGTTCTTGTTTAGGTATTTTTGCTATTTTATAACAGGATTGTTCAAGGAGAGCTCTGTAGAAGTATAAAGAGATGTTCAATGCAAAGGTTTCATAGATGATTAACAGTATTTAACCTTACCACAGTCAGGCTGGGCATTTCCTAGAGATTTTTGCATTAAAGGAGCCTATGAAGTCATTAGATGAAAGAGACATGGGTTAAAACTCATTTGGGAGACTCTTCATACCCAGTAATGGCAAAAGATGATTAGGGCCAAGTTCTTTCTTTCTAACTAGAGATTTTTTTCCCATTGTTTTAAAATATCCACTTTGAATTATATTAATTTCAGTGAAAGATATAATAATTTGGAGACCTAAAATTAGTGTCACTTCTAATGCTATGAGTATATTCAACACAAGGCCTGATTGGGTGTCTGTATTTAAGCTGAAATATTCAAGTGAATTCTCTTCCTGGAAAAAAAAAAGTGAAGTACAAAGGAGTGGAGAGTTGAAGAGGGGACAGGGAAGGAGAAATGAGGGGAGAAAAATATAATTGTATATGATGTTGAAAAGCAAAAACTTAATAAATTCATTTGTTTTTCCATTTCAGCACATAAATTTAGCCTTAATGAGATTTTGGATATTATTTGAATTCCAGATATTGCTCTGTCTTATACCTCTGAGGAGCTGGGAACTTTGATCAAACCTATCATGCCTATGAAACTACAGTAATACACTTCAAAGCTACAGTTAAAAAATATTCTTACATGAATCCCAAGATTTAAAAAGTCATTTAAGTATATCTATTCCAGGGAATAGATAATATGTCTTGTGATTTAAGAGTTATCATTAATAATGCATAGAGGGCTAATTGTTAGATGACAAAAATTGTTACTAATATCTACACTTCACCCCATGTTTTTAAGATGTGGAGACTAAACCTAAGGACAAGCCTACTAGTGGGAGACAGGTAAATGAATAAACAAAAATAAATCATATAATGTGATAGACAGTTACAAATGCTGTGGAGCCTGGAAGGGAGATCAGGAGTGCTGAGATGGTGAGGTTACCATTTGAAATAAGGTAGTAACTGAGAAGATGACATTTGATAAAGGCTTGAAGGAGGTGAGA